>NC_041389.1:582123434-582192412 GCF_002162155.2 Triticum dicoccoides
AGTAGGTGGGAGGGCCGCCGGAGTGAGGAGGAGACGCAGGTGGCGACGAGAGGGAGTGAGGAGCGCCAGAGGGCTCAGTCGGGGTGGTGGCAGAGAACAACGACGATGACCAAGCTCCGGGAGGCGCGGCTAGAGGGACTCCGGCGACGAACTGGTGGGGTGGGGAGAATCGTGGGAAGGAGAGGGATGCAGTGGAGGTGTCTAGAGGAGGAGAGGAGGCTCGAGCTCGTCGGAAACAAGACGAACTCCGGCGAGGTCACGGCGGTCCGAGAAGGAAACGGTGAGATGGGGCGATTCCGGTGATAAAATGAGGCGAGGGAGGGGATGGTGAGGTGCGGAAGGAGTCGAGTCACTCTTATATAGCTGCGGGGAAGACTCTAGAGCATCACGGGCCGGTCTCTAATGGAGGACATCGGCTGGACGTGACACGGGCATGGCGTTGGCGGCGCATTTATGGCGAACTAGGACGAAGAAGAGGCATAGGGTGAAGCAGTTGAGCACGGGGGAGCTAATAGACATGGATGGAGGTCGACGAAGAGGGAACGGATGAGCACAGTGCCGAGGTCTTGCCAGAGCGCGCTGTTCGGCATGTCGGCCCCATGGTCACCGCGTGAGCTGGCGCCAGCGGTGCACTCCTAGCGGCCAAACCATGTCATATGGATAGGGCGTGCTATAGAGAAGGCCGTAAAGCAAAGAAATGAGCACGGGGATACATGATGAGACCACAGTTAGCAAGAAACCAAACAAACAACATGGTGTTTGTTATCTTCGGTGGTTCACATGTGTGGAGTTAGACTCATATCTTTGGCACAGCTTGATCAATCACTAAGATGATGCTTATTACCAAAATTGAGCTTAAGAGGAGAGGTTTAGAGGGCACTTGCTGTAGAAAGTGCCAAAATGGCCAGAATAGGAGATGATGAAGTAGCACTCACATAATTGCTGGGAATGAGCTCAAATTTGGCATGGCCCGATGATTTGAAGATATGAAGATACCCAAAATGTTTCATGCCATTTGGATTAGCCAAACTAGCACTTTGTTCATAAAACATCTCTTTGTACAAAGTCTTGAAAAAATTGCACGGGGTGAATGGATTAATGAATTAAGCCAAAACTGTGTGGAGAGAGTTGATAAGGATAGGAGACTGTTATGGTAAAATTTCAGCTTAAATTAAGTAATATAAAATATGATTGCTTCACAAACCGAAAATCTGACTAGAAATCAAGATATGGAGCTGGGCTCACATAGATGAGTTACATGAGCTCAAATTTGGTGGAGAGTGATGGTTTGACCAAATTAAGGATGTGGCAAAGTTTCATCTCATTTGGACATGTCTAGAATATACTTCCTTCACAAAGGCTTCCCTCAGACAAGAACTTTGAAAATTTGCTCAGGAATATTTACTAGCCAAATTGAGTTGAATTTTGGCATGGGGCAATAATATGGACAGGAAAAGATGTCCAAAAAGTTTGGAGTCAATCAAACAAATATAAATAGCACTTGCTTCACAAAGTGCCATTAGGACAGAATAGGAAAATAATTATTGGTGGATGATTTTCGAACATGTCAGTGAAGGGTTTTGCCATATTTGAGGAATGTATGACCCAAAAAAATTATGAGAATTATTTGGGAATTTTGGGAGTGACAAAAATATAGGTTGCTTCACAACCTAGGGTTTAAAGGGTTATTCCTTTAATGAAAAAGGAATATTCCCAAGAAAAAGAATATTGGATTTGGGCCAAGGATGAAAATGACATGATCTTGGGATGATGTTGAGGATAGCAAGCCACTATAAAAACTAGGAAGACATGATCTTCCCATGTTTCAGAACCACATAGCCACAGAAAAGCAAATCAAATCAAGAAATCCAAGAAAATCATCAGAAAAAGAAAAGGGCAAAATCCAGGGTGTTACACTCGCACACTCCTCCGCCGCCCGCCTCTCCACGCCACACCTCATCACGAAGCGCCGCGGGTTGCGGGAATGAGCCGAGCCGAGCTCACACCTACGCGCTTATTTTTGCCAGTCAGAACGGAGAGTTTTCTGACAGCTGGCCACAATTTGAGACGTCGGATCGTGGGCTGTCACGGACTCGGACGTGGGTCGAGCCCATGTCTCTCCACGCGGCTGCGCCTATATAAGTGTGCGGTGTCTCCTAACCCTAGCCGCCACGAACAGATCACATCTGCTCTACGCGCACGCCCACCGTCGTTCCTTTGCTGTTGTTGTCACTGATGACTCCATCCCATCCGCCGCGTACACGGTTGACGGGAGAGCAGGTCTCCGAAACCCCGCCCCTCCGATTCCTGTACTGGAGAGGGACGAATAGGTTTTTGGGAAGCGACTACGCGACTGCTCGCCTCCGATCCACCACTTCCTCTACGTCCGTGTCATCTTCATCATCACCATGTCGCAGTCTGATGCCGATCGTCTCGAGGCCGACAAGAAGGCTGCCGAGGACGCCGCTGCTGCCACCGCCACCGCGGCCTCTGCATGGCCTACTGGAGGGTATAACTCGTTTATCCCGCTCCTACCATTTTCTCTTTTAGCTATGCTAGCGTTATACGTAGATGTATCAGCCATTAGCGTATCATGTGCTCGCGTGATTCAATATCAGCATGTTGTTAATTTTGTCAATGCCATGCTAGTGATTTATCTTTGGATTAAATTAGTCGAAAAATTGCCTATTTACTCAGCAGGGCATTCTCTTCAATGTTGGGTGCAATTCCTGTGCTCGTGGCTACATCTCCATTGCCGGCGACGAGCTCTTGCATCGGCCAGCTGCTTGTTCTCACTCGCCACGGCGGATCTTGTCGGCCCCATCACTTGCGGCCACATTGATGCATCTCGTCGACGATGGGCGCTACTCCGCTGCTCATGACCCACGTCTCCGCCAGCAACAGCGATGCTCCTCAACGCCACCACACGCGGCACCACCGACGTACTGCACATCCTGCATGGTTAAGCATCTCGCCGTTGTTGTGTTACTCCGATGCGCATATACACTAGGGTTCAGCTAGACGACTCAATCAGTTGTTCTGTGAATTGTTGGTGTGTGGCTTCAGTTGTAAAAGTGTGTACAAAGGCAACTTCATCTAGTTGTAAAAGCCTGCATCATCTTGTTGTGCTGCCGCCAGCAAGATGCAAAAGACGAAGATGAGTTTATGTTAGGAAGATGATTCAGATTAGAAACTGAAAAGGCAGGGCGTGGAACGTGGCAAACGGTGGGCTGCTTTAAGATTCATATTGCCACGTGGCAGGCAAGGAACAGGGTCTCCCATTTGGTTTCGTATGACCTGGTCTTATAAGATTTTCTTCCCCTGTCCACTGGGAATCATATCGGGCGTGTTTGGTTGCCTGCATGAGGCCCAACCAGACCCGCGCGGGAAGTAAATGACCTGTTTAGTTGGCTGCATACACTGTTGGGCATGCATGGCTCGATGTTTAAAGCACTACTGGGCCTGGCTCCCTGGGAACGCTCGAATCGGCAGTTTCTCCAGGGCCAGGCCCGAGCGGTGCACGTGGGTGGCGGCGGCTGCACACGCGCGCCCACGCTCGAGAAGCCACGTTGCTTCCCGAAGCGCCGGCAGTTATTAGCCTCACCGCCCCTCACCGCTCCCTCGCCCCACTCTCCCCCACTCTCCCAACTCTCACCGGTGGCGGCGGATCGGATGAGAGCAAGAAGACCACCGGACTCCATCACCGGCGAGCGGATCATCACCTAGCCCGTGGCAATGGCGGTAAGCACTTTTCTATTCGTCATGCACTACTTTTTCGCATTCGATCCGGCGGTAGATTCGATCCACGATGGAGAGGGGAATGGGGAATAGAGGTAGATAAGCATGGCAGTTCATACTAGTTCATACGAGTTCATACTAGTTCATGCAAGATCGGAATAGAGGTAGATGCGGATGGAGTAGAAGGGGGATTGGGGGTACACAACAGACACTGGCTAACCATGGCGGTCGTTGAGGCGTGCGGAGCGGCGGGTCGAGTGGTTGGCCTTCATCTTCTTGTCCATCGCTGTGCGGGACGGCGGGTCGTCGTCGTCCTCGGCGGAGTCGAGGTTGATCTGCCAGGTACGACGGCCTGGCTCCGGCGCCCTTATTGGCATCTGCACCGGTTCTTCCTCCTCAGGCTCCCCACCGATGACCACCGGCGGCACGATTGCCGTCTCCCAGTACACTGTGGCATGGCGGTCATTAGGAGCCCAGTAGTTCTTGTACTTGGACCACCTCTTCCTCTGTTTAGCGTTGTCGGATACAGCCTGATTCATGGCCTAGTGAATGATGTCGACTGCCATCACGCCCTTCGCTGGGTTCGGAATCAACGTCTTCAACTCTTGTGCAGTGGCCCTCATGAGCACTGCATCAGATTCCTTCTGCATGTCAGGCATGGAGCCGAAGTTCGAGCACACCTCCATGGTGTTCTAGAACTTGGTGCAGTCACCAGCCGACCACTCGAGGAAGAAGGCCCTCCAGCCCATACCCCAAGGGAAGGGGTTGGCGTTGGAGGTGGAGTTGGAGCTCATGGCAATGCAGAGGAGGAAGGTTGATAGTGAGAGAAGAGAGGGGGTGGGTAAGTAGTGGTGGTCAGGGTGAGTAAATATAGGCGCGATGGAGAGGAGGAAGAGTGATAGTCATGTCGTTTTAACCACATGCTCTTCAATAAGCCATGAACTCTGTGCCGTGCCCGACTCCATGAATTGTGTGCAGATCGAGGAGAGCAATGAGATGTACACGGAGGTGCTCCCGGCCGTTGAAAATAAGGGCAAGCAACCGGTTCATCCAATGCCCGAGGTGGTGCTGCCGCCCACCGCCGAGGAAGAACTGAAGACGCCAACGGTTGGCGACGATTGTTGGTGTCAAAACCGGCGGATCTCGGGTAGGGGGTCCCGAACTGTGCGTCTAAGGCTAATGGTAATAGGAGGCAGGGGACACGATGTTTTACCCAGGTTCGGGCCCTCTCGATGGAGGTAATACCCTACTTCCTACTTGATTGATCTTGATGATATGAGTATTACAAGAGTTGATCTACCACGAGATCGTAGAGGCTAAACCCAAGAAGCTAGCCTATGATTGTGATCGTTGTTCTTGTCCTACGGACTAAACCCTCCAGTTTATATAGACACCGGAGGGGGCTAGGGTTACACAGAGTCGGTTACAGAGAAGGAAATCTACGTATCCGAATGTAACACCCCAGTGTAATGATGCTACAGTAACCCCTGGGGTTAAGTTAATTGTTTTGCTAAACTTGTGCCTGATCATTATTGTCTCATGTTCTTTCACATTCCAGTTGAATTCAAATTCAAATTCTGTGTGAAATTCAAAATGCTCAAACATGAAAACTAAAATGTTCATCACGTGGAAAGTATTCTTCTGGTAATATTGGTGGTGAACCGATATTTTTGCAAAATGTCTAAATGGCTTGAAATAGCTAAAACCAGAAAAGCTTAAAAAAAAGAGGGAAAGCCCCCCCGCCCTCAACTGGGCCGGCTGGCCCAGCTGGCCACTGCGCCCCCTTCCCATGGGCCTCGGCCCACCACAGCAAGCCGGCCCAGCTCCTCGTACCGCGCCCCCCTACTGTTTCCCCGGTGCGCGCCGCTACAGGGGCTCGTCGCCGCCCGACCACCTCACCGGCAGCGCCGCGAGTGGATAAGAGCGCCCCCCTCCGTCTCCTCGAGTCCTCCCCCACCTACCTCCACCCACTCCCCTGCTCGCCCTCTCCGCTCTCTCCCTCACTCTCGAGATCCCCTCCCCACCTCAACCGAGCGCCGCCGTCGCCATGGCTGTGCCGTAGCCGCGGCCACCGCCTACCCCGCGCCTCGCCAGAAGGTCCAGGAGGCTCGCCATCGACGCCTTCTTCGACTACCTCACCGGAACGAGGCGGGGAAGCCCCATCAGCGTCGCCATCGTCCTGTCTTCCCCAACGGTCCCTGCCACCACTCATCGGCGATTCGTCGCCCACAGCACCGCCCCGACCTCCCTCGAGCCCGCTGCCATCCCCCTACAGCTCCCAGTGAGCCACCGCGTCTCTCCCCTCGCTCCCCCGCACGGATCCATCACCATAGCCTCCGCGCCTTTTTTTTGCCCGAACGTAGCTCCGCCGCCCTGGCTGCTGCTATCGCCACAGGCGTTGTCGAGCTCGGCTGAGCTCGCAGTCGTGCCCGCCGTAGTCATAGGATTCAAATGTGCCACTCGCTTCCCTTCTCGTGCTCCTTAGCCACGTCCTCGACATCGCCTGTTTCCGGCCGCCGCCTTTGCTCGTCGCTGCCGTCTCCACGGGCCACTTCAGGTCGTGCCACCGCCACCAAACGATGCGGAGTTGAACGCCCGTTCCAACGCACCCAACCGCGCGCAAAACGAGCCACCACAGCGCGTTTTCGAGATCGCCGGAGCTCACCGCCACGTTACGGGCTCGCCCGAGTAATTCCGGCAGCCGGCGCTGATGTGGCGCCTATGTGGCAACCCCCTGGGTCACTGGCAGCTGGGCCCGGTGGTCCCAGTTGACCAGGTCAACGTGCTGACTGGGCAACCCCAGCCACTGACATGTGGGCCCCCCTCTGTTATATTAGTCTAATAACGTTTTATAAATAAAAATGATTAGTTAACCTAAAACACTCACTGACGGCCGGGGCCCACTCCCCTAATTGACCCTGTTAGTTTAGTTAATCCACTGTTAAGCCATCAGAGGCTGACATGTGGGTCCCAGTGCCCCCATTGGTCAGCTTTGACCAGTCAACTGGACTGTTGACTGCTGACATCACACCTATGTCATGCTGATGTCATAATTCCTTTTCTGTTAATTTAGGTAATTCCAGAAAATTGTTTAATCTTTAATAATTCATAGAAAATAAACCGTAACTCCGATGAAAATGTTTTCTATATGAAAGTTGCTCAGAAAAATCCAACGAATCCGAATACGCGGTCCGTTCATCTGTCACATGCCTCTAGCATGCTGAACATGGGACATTCCCCCTCCGGTCGTCTGTCTGACACAGGTCCGGAACCGGGAAAGCATTCTCGGTTGATTTCCCCCCTTCACCTTTATCGTGTAGCCATACGTTAGGTCACTCCTGGCACAACATATTGCCACGTTCTGCTTTGTGATGCTATGTTTGCTTTATATTTACTGTTTCTTCCCCCTCTTCTCTCCGGTAGACCCCGAGACCGATGCTGCCCCTGTGATCGACTACGTCACCGATGACCCCTCATTGCCAGAGCAACCAGGCAAGCCCCCCCTTTGATCATCCCGATATCGTCCATTCCATTCTCTCATGCTTGCATTAGATTTTGCTACGGTTATTGATTGCTCCTATTCTGATGCATAGCCTGCTTTTGTATCTACTGTTGTACCTTACCTGCTTATCCTAAACTGCTTAGTATAGGTTGGTTAGTGATCCATCAATGACCCCCGCCTTGTCCCGACTGCCCCGCTGGATTATCAGAAGACCCGATCAATGGGATCGAAGACCAGGCCCCGACACCGCACATCACTTCCCCTTAGTTGCTAGAAACTACTGGGTTACTATCGAGTACCGAGGGTGAGACCTCATCAGTACTTCTGATGTTAACCCTGTAGTGTAGCTATTCGGTCGTGGTCATCGAGGGTGATTTCCTCTTTAACCACTTCTGATACGACTTTGTCGTGCAACCCCTCAAGTGTGGACCTCGAGGGTGAATCCTCTTACGTTCACCTTGATGATTACATCGAGTGGAATTCACCGGGGGTGATTCCTCGGGTTTTCCCCTTGATGTTTAGACACACAGTTACTTTGGTTACTATGACTTTACATTGAACCGTGTTACTAAAGACGGGCCGACCCTGAGGGGTACCCGCGCGAGCATATTTGCGAGTGATGTGGAGACGGGTTGACCTGGAAGGTGCCCGCGAGATAATTACGAGGCGTGGTCGGGCATTCCTAGCCCTTGCCGCAAGTCCTCGAGACGGGGCGACGGGGTCACATCTTTCGTGAGTCTCTGCTTGTTACCGCGCGTTCCTAATCCACTACGATTTGGATATTTGATCCGAGGGGCCTCTGGCCTGATAGAACTAACCATCACATGGGCATAGTATGGGCGTTCTGCGTCGTATACATCAGCCGAAGCTTAATAGACGTCAGCGACTGAGCGGCGCGCGCCGGGTTGGACTGCGTAAGCGCCTGCCTTGTTGAAGGAGGTAGCTAGGTCTGCTCACCAGCCACCCACGCAACGTGCAGGAGTTCCCGGGGAGATGGCCCATGACCCTTGGGGGCATAGGTTTAGTCCGGCGTGCTAGCCTCTCTATTAAGCCTAGATCGGGTTGCGGCGTATTGTTTGGCCGAGGCCGGGCATGACCCAGGAAAGTGTGTCCGACCGGAGTTAATCGAGCGTGGTGGGTAAGTTGGTGCACCCCTGCAGGGAAGAAAACATCTATCTATAGCCTGTCCTACGGTAACGGACGCTCGGAGTTGTATCCCGATCGATACAACTAGAACTGGATACTCGTGATGACAATTGGATGATGTTGAGAATTGGATTGTGATGATAAATGGATAGTATGGCTCTGGGATTGCTTTCTCGCAGGGAGTCGAGAAAGGATCTCTAGCCGAGGTTGATAACACTACTACTACTTTACTTTATGCTACTCTACTCCCTCCTGTTTGCTGGAAGATGGTGGTTTCCAGAAGATGCTAGTCTTCGATAGGACTAGGCCTTCTCTCTATTCTGGCATTTCTGCAGCCCAGTCCACCTATATAGCCTTCCTTTGATAATGTTGCATATGTAGTGTAGATCCTTGCTTGCGAGTACTTTGGATGAGTACTCACGGTTGCTTTGCTCCCTCTTTTCCCCCTTTTCCATTCTTCTCGGACGATGCAACCAGATGGTGGAGTCCAGGAGCCAGATGCCACCTTTGACGACTGCTACTACCCCGAGGGTGCCTACTACCACGTGATGGACGCCGACGACCAGGAGTAGTTAGGAGGCTCCCAGGCAGGAGGCCTTGCCTTTTCGATCGTAGATGCTTTTGTGCTAGCCTTCTTAAGGCACTTGTCTAACTTATGTCTGTACTCAGATATTGTTGCTTCCGCTGACTCGTTTGTATTCAAGCTGATGTATTCGAGCCCTTGAGGCCCCTGGCTTGTAATATAAAGCTTGTATTATTTTAATTTGTGTCTAAATTTGTGTTGTGATATCTTCCCGTGAGTCCTTGATCTTGATCATACACATTTGCGTGTATGATTAGTGTACGATTGAATCGAGGGCGTCACAAGTTGGTATCAGAGCCGACTGCCTGTAGGTAGCCCCCTTTCCAACTCCTTGGCCGAAGTTGAGTCTAGTCACTAAAAAACTTTTACTAACATGGCTGTGTGTCTTACGGGCCCACGTCGCCATTGGGTGGTATTAGGATCTTTTACTCCTCGTCTATACTCTGGGACTCTGAACTCTCTTCTACTCGGGTTAAACGAATTTACTAACTCTAATATTAGGATCCCGTGACCACATTCACCCCAAAGTTGGATAAGCGATAGTTACTCCTTAGAATAGCATCTTGAATAGTGCACACACTGTCGTGCTGACTACTAAGTGGTATCCATCGTACCTCTTTCATTATGCCTGTTTCATCATGAATGATCCTTGTCTTTGCAAATGCTCAATGCTGAACTACCCCCCTGTTATATGTTAGCAGGATGGTTAGACCGGCTGGTCGTGGCCGTGGTGGCAACGATCCACCACCGCCTGAATTCTTTGCTGGAATGATGCAACAGTTTGAGCTGAACCGCCAGTTCATGGAAGGAGTGATGGCTCAGTTTCCTCGTCCGAATATGAACCAGCAACCAGCCCCAGTTACTCTGCAGGACTTCATGGGCCTCAACCCGACAATCTACCGCAGCTCAATTCAGCCCCTTGATGCTGATGACTGGCTCCGAGACATCACTTATGAAATGGAGTCTGCAAGTGTTGCCCCTGCCAGCTATGTCACCTTCGCATCCTTCTTCCTTAAGGGTCCCGCTGCTCAATGGTGGGACAACCACAGGTGTACCCTACCTGCTGGAACGGTCATCACTTGGCCGGATTTCCAAGCCGCTTTCCGTGCCCGCTTCATTCCTCAGGGAATCATGGACAGGAAAAAGCGCGAGTTCCGTAACCTCACCCAAGGCAACAAGTCTGTAGATGCTTATCAGCGGGAATTCTTGGAATTGTCCCGTTACGCTGAAGAAGACATTGCTACTGATGCTCGTAGGCAAGAAAAGTTCCGTGAAGGACTTCACCCTGATATTAAGTTAGCACTGCTCGTTCATGACTTTGCCGACTTCACCACCTTGGTGAACAAGGCTATTCAGGTTGAGACTGGTCTTCAGGAACACCAGGGATTCCTCGGGCGTAGCCGTGACACTGGCCCATCTTCGGGCCCATCAGCGCAGAAGCGTCGGATATGGATTCCCCACAGCATGTATCGTCCAACTGCACCTGCGCCAAGACAGTCCTATGTTGCACCTCGTCTGCCTCCTCCACTGGAGAGGCAGCCTCTTGGAGTTGTACCACCCCAAGCTCCTACTCCCAATCCCAATGATGGTCTATGCTTCAAGTGTGGCCTTCCAGGTCACCGCTCCAGGAAATGTCCTCAGAATCAGAATCAACTGGCTCTTCCTGCTGATAGTCGTGGTAACAATCAACCGCGCAACAACAATGCCCGACCTTATGGTTGTGGGCAGGCTAACAACATTGATCTGATTGAAGCTAAAGACCAGCCTGCTACTGTGATGGGTACTCTCCTTGTTAATTCAGTACCAGCTTCTGTTTTATTCGATTCAGGAGCATCACATTCATTCATGTCAGAAAATTTTGCATACGCACATGACATTCGATGCGAGCCCATGAACACTCTGATAGTGGTACGCACCCCTGCGGGTCAGTGTCGAACTACCATGATTGGTCGCGACGTCCCTGTTGAAATTGAAGGGTTGGAATTTCATGTTTCTCCCATTATTCTGGAGTCTTCCAATATTGACCTCATTCTGGGAATGGAATGGTTGAAAGTGCATACTGCCTCTATCGTTTGCGCCACCAAGGTCGTTCACCTCCTACATCCTTCTGATGAGATAGTAAGCTACCATGCCCAGATTGTTCAAAACGCTGAAGCACGACTTTATGCTTTGAATGCGTTGAACGCAGCACCTCTTGAGGGAATTGAAAGGATTCCAGTCGTTCGCGACTTCCAAGACGTCTTTCCAGAAGAACTTCCAGGTATACCCCCTACCCGGGCTGTCGAGTTCGTCATCGACTTGAAACCAGGCACCGTTCCTATCGCCAAACGACCCTACAAGATGCCACCTCATGAACTCCTTGAACTTAAGGAGGAAATCGACAAATCTCTTCGCAAGGGTTTCATTCGTCCAAGTTCCTCTGCTTGGGGAGCACCTTCTCTCTTTGTGAAGAAGAAGGATGGAACGAATCGTTTGGTCCAAGACTATCGTCCTATCAACCAAGCTACAATTCAGAACAAATATCCCCTTCCTCGGATCAATGATCTATATGATCAACTGGCTGGTTCATCGATATTCTCTAAACTTGACTTGAGGTTGGGTTACCACCAGATCCGTGTTCGTGAAGAGGATATTCCAAAGACCACATTCGTCACTCGTTATGGTTCTTACGAGTACACTATTATGTCATTCGGTTTAACCAATGCTCCAGCTACATTCTCTCGTCTGATGAACTACATATTCATGGATTACCTCGACAAGTTCGTCGTAGTCTATCTGGATGATATTCTGGTATATTCGAAGAACAAAGAAGAACATGATGTACATCTTCGTCTTGTTCTGGAAAAGCTTCGAGAGCATCAGCTTTATGCCAAGTATTCCAAGTGCGAATTCTGGCTTCCTGAAGTAACCTACCTTGGGCATGTCATCTCCAAGGATGGTATTGCCGTCAACCCAGAGCGCGTTCAGGCTATTCTTGACTGGACCCCTCCGAAGACTGTCAAGCAAGTCAGAAGCTTTCTCGGACTAGCCAGCTATTGTCGTCGCTTTGTCGAGAACTTCTCCAAGATCGCCAAACCCCTGACTAATCTGCTTCACAAGGGTGTTAAGTTCGATTGGACAGACAAATGTCAGGAAAGTTTCCAGACACTCAAGGACAAGCTGACTTCTGCCCCAGTGCTTGCTCCCCCTGATTCTCGCAAGGACTTCGTCATCTATTGCGACGCTTCACGTCAAGGATTAGGCTGCGTCCTAATGCAAGAGCACAGAGTGATTGCTTATGCCTCCCGTCAAGTACGTCCTCATGAAGAAAACTACCCAGTTCATGACCTCAAGCTTGCTGCGGTTATCTTTGCACTGAAGCTATGGAGACAGTACCTTCTCGGTAATCGTTGCGAGATCTTCACCGATCATCAGAGTTTGAAGTACCTGTTTACTCAGCCAGATCTGAACCTCCGTCAGCAGCGATGGATGGAAGCTATTGCTGACTACATCTGTGGTATATCCTATACCCCTGGTAAGGCTAATGTAATGGCCGATGCCCTGAGCCGTAAGTCTTATTGCAACAATCACATGGTGTACAAAGCTCAACCCCGCATTTATGAAGAGCTATGCAAGCTGAACCTTCAACTAGTTCCACAGGGTTCTCTGAATAACCTTGTCCTGGAACCAACTCTGCTGAAGGCAATTAAGTCTGCTCAAGTTAAAGATGCTCACGTTGATTTGATGAAAAAGGATCTTGCCTTAGACAAATCCAGAGATTTCTCACTTGGTGAAGATGGAACCTTATACCTCAGAGATCGCATTGTAGTACCCCGGTTTGAGCTTATGACAGAGAAGGTGATGAAAGAAGCGCATGACACCCCTCTCTCTATTCATCCGGGAAGTACCAAGATGTATCTAGACATCCGTCAGAAGTACTGGTGGTCTAATATGAAGCAAGACATTGCTCGATATATTGAAGAATGTGACGTTTGCCGTCGCGTCAAAGCAGAACATCAAAAACCGGCTGGACTTCTACAACCGCTCCCGATTCCTGAATGGAAGTGGGATAAGATCCAAATGGATTTCGTCACAGGCCTTCCCAAGTCTCAGAAAGGTAACGATGCTATCTTTGTTGTCATCGACCAATTCTCGAAGGTTGCTCACTTTCTACCAGTCAAGGAGACAATCACTGCTAGTCAATTAGCAAACTTGTATATCTCTCGAATTGTGCCACTCCACGGCATTCCGAAGGAGATCAGTTCAGACCGCGGCAGTATATTCACTTCGAAGTTCTGGGATAGTTTCCCAAAGGCAATGGGAACTCATATTACCTGGAGCACTGCTTATCATCCCCAATCCCAAGGCCAAGTCGAGCGAGTCAATCAAATTCTTGAAGACATGCTTCGAGCTTGTGTTATTTCTTTTGGCAAGAAGTGGGAAGAATCTCTCCCTTATGCGGAGTTCTCTTATAACAACAGCTATCAAGCCAGCTTGAAGATGGCACCCTTCGAAGTGCTCTATGGACGTAAGTGCCGAACCCCTCTGAATTGGTCAGAAACTAGGGAACGGACACTCATTGGTCCAGATATTATTCAACAAGCTGAAGAGCAGGTTCGCATTGTCCGGGATAATCTCAAGGCGGCCCAGTCCCGCCAGAAGAGCAACTATGACCGGAAACACTGGGGTTCAACTTATCAACCTGGTGAACAAGCTTATCTGCGTGTCACTCCTTTGAGAGGCACTCATCAATTCGGTGTCAAGGGCAAGCTAGCTCCACTCTACATTGGTCCCTTCCGCATTCTCGCCCGTCGTGGACTGGTGGCTTATCAACTGGAGTTGCCACCTCAGTTCTCTCATGTTCACGATGTCTTCCACGTGTCGCAGCTTCGTCGATGCTTCAAGGATCCGGAACGTGAAGTGGATCCGGAATTGATTGAAATTCAAGATGATCTCACATACAAGGAGCATCCGATCTGCATTCTTGAAGAAGCTGAACGTCGAACACGCCAGAAGGTTACCAAGTTCCTCAAGGTGCAATGGTCAAATCATTCTAAGGATGAAGCCACTTGGGAACGCGAGGATAACCTCCGTGCTGAATACCCCGACCTGTTCCCTTCTACCTCTTAATTCTCGGGACGAGAATATCTTTTAGAGGAGGAGAGTTGTAACACCCCGGTGTAATGATGCTACAGTAACCCCTGGGGTTAAGTTAATTGTTTTGCTAAACTTGTGCCTGATCATTATTGTCTCATGTTCTTTCACATTCCAATTGAATTCAAATTCAAATTCTGTGTGAAATTCAAAATGCTCAAACATGAAAACTAAAATGTTCATCATGTGGAAAGTATTCTTCTGGTAATATTGGTGGTGAACCGATATGTTTGCAAAATGTCTAAATGGCTTGAAATAGCTAAAACCAGAAAAGCTTAAAAAAAGAGGGAAAGCCCCCCCGCCCTCAACTGGGCCGGCTGGCCCAGCTGGCCACCGCGCCCCCTTCCCATGGGCCTCGGCCCACCACAGCAAGCCGGCCCAGCTCCCCGTACCGCGCCCCCTACTGTTTCCCCGGTGCGCGCCGCTACAGGGGCTCGTCGCCGCCCGACCACCTCGCCGGCAGCGCCGCGGGTGGATAAGAGCGCCCCCCTCCGTCTCCTCGAGTCCTCCCCCACCTACCTCCACCCACTCCCCTGCTCGCCCTCTCCGCTCTCTCCCTCACTCTCGAGATCCCCTCCCCATCTCAACCGAGCGCCGCCGTCGCCATGGCTGTGTCGTAGCCGTGGCCACCGCCTACCCCGCGCCTCGCCAGAAGGTCCAGGAGGCTCGCCGTCGACGCCTTCTTCGACTACCTCACCAGAACAAGGCGGGGAAGCCCCATCAGCGTCGCCATTGTCCTGTCTTCCCCAACGGTCCCCGCCACCACTCGTTGGCGATTCGTCGCCCACAGCACCGCCCCGACCTTCCTCGAGTCCGCTGCCATCCCCCTACAGCTCCCGGTGAGCCACCGCGTCTCTCCCCTCGCTCCCCCGCACGGATCCATCACCGTAGCCTCCGCGCCTTTTTTTTGCCCGAACGGAGCTCCGCCGCCGTGGCTGCTGCTATCGCCACAGGCGTTGTCGAGCTCGGCTGAGCTCGCAGTCGTGCCCGCTGTAGCCGTAGGATTCGAATGTGCCACTCGCTTCCCTCCCCGTGCTCCTTAGCCACGTCCTCGACATCGCCTGTTTCCGGCCGCCGCCTTTGCTCGTCGCCGCCGTCTCCATGGGCCACTTCAGGTCGTGCCACCGCCACCAAACGATGCGGAGTTGAATGCCCGTTCCAACACACCCAACCGCGCGCAAAACGAGCCACCACAGCGCGTTTCCGAGCTTGCCGGAGCTCACCGCCGCGTAACTCCGGCAGCCGACGCTGATGTGGCGCCTATGTGGCAACCCCCTGGGCCACTGGCAGCTGGGCCCGACGGTCCCAGTTGACCAGGTCAATGTGCTGACTGGGCAACCCCAGCCACTAACGTGTGGGCCCCCCTCTGTTATATTAGTCTAATAACGTTTTATAAATAAAAATGATTAGTTAACCTAAAACACTCATTGATGCCCGGGGCCCACTCCCCTAATTGACCCTGTTAGTTTAGTTAATCCACTGTTATGCCATCAGAGGCTGACATGTGGGTCCCAGTGCCCCCATTGGTCAGCTTTGACCAGTCAAGCGGACTGTTGACTGCTGACGTCACACCTATGTCATGCTGATGTCATAATTCCTTTTCTGTTAATTTAGGTAATTCCAGAAAATTGTTTAATCTTTAATAATTCATAGAAAATAAACCGTAACTCCGATGAAAATGTTTTCTATATGAAAGTTGCTCAGAAAAATCCAACGAATCCGAATACGCGGTCCGTTCATCTGTCACATGCCTCTAGCATGCTGAACATGGGACATTCCCCCTCCGGTCGTCTGTCTGACACAGGTCCGGAACCGGAAAAGCATTCCCGGTTGATTTCCCCCCTTCACCTTTATCGTGTAGCCATACATTAGGTCACTCCTGGCACAACATATTGCCACGTTCTGCTTTGTGATACTATGTTTGCTTTATATTTACTGTTTCTTCCCCCTCTTCTCTCCGGTAGATCCCGAGACCGATGCTGCCCCTGTGATCGACTACGTCACGGACGACCCCTCATTGCCAGAGCAACCAGGCAAGCCCCCCCTTTGATCATCCCGATATCGTCCATTCCATTCTCTCATGCTTGCATTAGATTTTGCTATGGTTATTGATTGCTCCTATTCTGATGCATAGCCTGCTTTTGTATCTACTGTTGTACCTTACCTGCTTATCCTAAACTGCTTAGTATAGGTTGGTTAGTGATCCATCAATGACCCCCGCCTTGTCCCGACTGCCCCGCTGGATTATCAGAAGACCCGATCAACGGGATCGAAGACCAGGCCCCGACACCGCACATCACTTCCCCTTAGTTGCTCGACACTACTGGGTTACTATCGAGTACCGAGGGTGAGACCTCATCAGTACTTCTGATGTTAACCCTGTAGTGTAGCTATTCGGTCGTGGTCATCGAGGGTGATTTCCTCTTTAACCACTTATGATACGACTCTTTCGTGTAACCCCTCAAGTGTGGACCTCGAGGGTGAATCCTCTTACGTTCACCTTGATGATTAAATCGAGTGGAATTCACCGGGGGTGATTCCTCGGGTTTTCCCCTTGATGTTTAGACACACAGTTACTTTGGTTACTATGACTTTACACTGAACCGTGTTACTAAAGACGGGCCGACCCTGAGGGGTACCCGCACGAGCATATTTGCGAGTGATGTGGAGACGGGTTGACCTGGAAGGTGCCCGCGAGATAATTACGAGGCGTGGCCGGGCATTCCTAGCCCTTGCCGCAAGTCCTCGAGACGGGGCGACGGGGTCACATCTTTCGTGAGTCTCTGCTTGTTACCGCACGTTCCTAATCCACTATGATTTGGATATTTGATCTGAGGGGCCTCTGGCCTGATAGCAGTAACCATCACGTGGGCATAGTATGGGCGTTCTGCGTCGTATACATCAGCCGAAGCTTAATAGACGTCAGCAACTGAGTGGCGCGCGCCGGGTTGGACTGCGTAAGCGCCTGCCTTGTTGAAGGAGGTAGCTAGGTCTGCTCACCGGCCACCCACGCAACGTGCAGGAGTTCCCGGGGAGATGGCCCATGACCCTTGGGGGCATAGGTTTAGTCCGGCGTGCTGGCCTCTCTATTAAGCCTAGGTCGGGTTGCGGCGTATTGTTTGGCCGAGGCCGG
This sequence comes from Triticum dicoccoides, assembly GCF_002162155.2. Classification (NCBI taxonomy): domain Eukaryota; kingdom Viridiplantae; phylum Streptophyta; class Magnoliopsida; order Poales; family Poaceae; genus Triticum; species Triticum dicoccoides. The sequence goes on from NC_041389.1 coordinate 582,140,670, forward strand.
GCATGACCCAGGAAAGTGTGTCCGACCGGAGTTAATCGAGCGTGGTGGGTAAGTTGGTGCACCCCTGCAGGGAAGAAAACATCTATCGATAGCCTGTCCTACGGTAACGGACGCTCAGAGTTGTATCCCGATCGATACAACTAGAACTGGATACTCGTGATGACAATTGGATGATGTTGAGAATTGGATTGTGATGATAAATGGATAGTATGGCTCTAGGATTGCTTTCTCGCAGGGAGTCGAGAAAGGATCTCTAGCCGAGGTTGATAACACTACTACTACTTTACTTTATGCTACTCTACTCCCTCCTGTTTGCTGGAAGATGGTGGTTTCTAGAAGATGGTAGCCTTCGATAGGACTAGGCCTTCTCTCTATTCTGGCATTTCTGCAGCCCAGTCCACCTATATAGCCTTCCTTTGATAATGTTGCATATGTAGTGTAGATCCTTGCTTGCGAGTACTTTGGATGAGTACTCACGGTTGCTTTGCTCCCTCTTTTCCCCCTTTTCCATTCTTCTCGGACGAGCAACCAGATGGTGGAGTCCAGGAGCCAGATGCCACCTTTGACGACTGCTACTACCCCGAGGGTGCCTACTACCACGTGACGGACGCCGACGACCAGGAGTAGTTAGGAGGCTCCCAGGCATGAGGCCTTGCCTTTTCGATCGTAGATGCTTTTGTGCTAGCCTTCTTAAGGCACTTGTCTAACTTATGTCTGTACTCAGATATTGTTGCTTCCGCTGACTCGTTTGTATTCAAGCTGATGTATTCGAGCCCCCGAGGCCCCTGGCTTGTAATATAAAGCTTGTATTATTTTAATTTGTGTCTAAAGTTGTGTTGTGATATCTTCCCACGAGTCCTTGATCTTGATCGTACACATTTGCGTGTATGATTAGTGTACGATTGAATCGAGGGCGTCACACCGAATAGCCAAGCTTTCCTTCCACGCAAAGGAGAGTCCCACCCTGACATGGGACGAAGTCTTCAATCTTGTATCTTCATAGTCCAACAGTTCGGCCAAAGTATCTAGTCCGGCTGTCCGAGGACCCCCTAATCCAGGACTCCCTCAGTAGCCCCTGAACCAGGCTTCAATGACGATGAGTCCGGCGCGCAGATTGTCTTCGGCATTGCAAGGCGGGTTCCTTCTCCGAATACTCCATAGAAGATTTTGAACACAAGAATCGTGTCCGGCTCTGCAAAACAAATTCCTCATTCCACCGTAGAGAGTACAATATTCCACAAATCTAATCCGCTGACAAGTTTTTATAGCGCGACATCACGCCACTGCCCGGTTATTATTCGAACCATTTTTCTCAACCAGCCACTGCACATATTGCGAGGCGGTTTCCTTGGCACGTCTTGTCGAAGCAGAGATCGTGTCCCCTTATCACGGGATTCTCATTAATGTGAGTGTGGGTAACCCAACTGTGCCATCGATCATGGCGCTTGGGGAATAAGAGAGTTTAACGGGCAAGTGGGGAGGCGCACAGTTTCTACCGCCTTTATAAAGAGATAAGGATTCTCCTTTTTCACCCACGCCTTCTCCTTCCTTCACTCATCCATTCTCGCATGCTCGAGCTCCAACGCCCAGCTCTCACCTTCTCCATACAGCCATTCCAAACATGTCCGGAGCGGGAGGCAAGTGGATGGCCTCCTCCGTCACGGAGGAGGACATTATGAAGCTCCGGGAGGCCGGATACTTGGCCGCAGACATCGCGCACCGGCTCCCGGACGCAGGGCAGATCGTTCCGACTTCGGAACCCCACGAGTGGGTTGTGTTCCTCGCCCACTTCGTCCGCGGACTGGGATTCCCCCTCCACCCATTTGTCCGCGGGCTCATGTTTTACTATGGGCTAGATTTTCATGATCTGGCCCCTAATTTTATCCTCAACATCTCGGCGTTTATCGTCGTGTGCGAGGCTTTCCTCCGCATCAAGCCCCACTTCGGCCTGTGGCTGAAGATCTTCAACGTGAAGCGAAGATAGTGGTCGGCCAGCAAGCGGAGTGCAGATGCGCTATGGTGGGCAAGATGTCCAACGTCACCTGGCTCGAAGGCTCCTATGTGGAGACCGTGAAGGGGTGGCAATCGGGATGGTTCTATATCACCGAGCCGCGCAACGCCAACTAGGCGGCGGCCCCCGAATTCCGATCTGGCATCCCCATGCGGCTCACCTCCTGGAAGAAGAAGGGCTTAGCCTGGGGTGCGCCTGCGGAGCTGACCGGACTCCAGAACCGCGTCAAGAATATGATAAGCAAGAAGATCAAGCTCGTCAACATGGTCCAGGTCATGCTCTTCCGCCAGATCCTCCCGTGCCAAAGACGGGCATTCAACATGTCGGAGTTCAATTCGGCCAAACACCAGACGCTGCGAGAGCTCTTCGACACGATGCACAAAGACGTTTGGAAGGTGTTGTTCAAGGCCGCCGAAGTACCCCCTCCCACCATCGAGGACCGCGGACTCAGCGCAAAGCGTCCTGCCAATCCGGTAAGCTCTCTATATTTCACGAGATGTGCCTTTCCTCAGTATGTTCGTGAGAGGAATCTAAGCCATCATACTGATTTAACAGGACTATGTGGCTACAGCGGAGCGGATCGACTGTCCAGCTCCATTGCCTGAAGATCTAGCAACCGCTCTCCTGACGGAGATGCTATTTCCGGCGCCCTATGAGGTGTCGGAGAAGAAGGCCAAGAAGAAGGCCACGGGGACCAGGAAAGGTCTCCGGCGCAGGCGCATTCCTCCAACGACAACGAGGAGGAAGAAGAGGAAAACCCCCTCCCCCAAACCGAGGGGGAGAAGAAAAGGAAGGCCGCCCCATCCGGGGAGGCTGAAGGATCCAAGAAGGGAAGGACCCTCCCTCCGAACCACTCCACGACAGCCGCCTACAGCGACGAGGAGTGGCTACCCAGGGACAAGCCCCTGGCAAAGTCGTAAGTATCCGGATATCATAATACTTCCGGCATGTTTAGCTTTATGGCTTCTTATTATGTCAAAATATGTTCGTGCAGTCCGTCCAAAGCCCACATCGACGTATCCTCCTCGGATGGGTATTTGAGTCAGTCGGAGATGAATAGCTATTCACTCCCGATGGCCACCACCCCTGCCCCGCGGACGACACCAGGTGTTGTCCCAGAGGATACCGGATCAGGGGGGATGGTTCTGGAGATGCCCCAAGGCGAATTTTTAGACGCCGGGCGCATGGGGGAAAAGATCCGCATGGATTCTGATGAGGGGGGCTGCAGCAAGTTTGGCCCCCAGCCGGATACTGCGCCAGAACCTCCTGTGGTTCCGGATTTAGGCAGGCAGCCACTCGCTAAGGGGGGCGAGCCGCCTGCGCCGATGACCTCTGTCCATCCAGGGGCATCAGACAACTTGGTGGAAGTGCTTCAGGGCGCTTCCCTTGATGAAGGACACCGTACTTTTAGGAGTACGGTGGTTGCGAAGGTTCAGTCTACCAAAAGCGATTGACCGAAGCCTGCGCCAGCCTCCTGACGGGCTTTGAGGTGAGTAATGAAATTATGAGAAAATATCACAGTATAGATAGTAGCCCCTGATGCTCTGTTTGGTGTTCAGAAAGAAAAGTCGAACAAAGGATCAAATATTATCCCCAGGAGTCTAATCATATTGTGTCTATTTGAATAAGCAGGCGTCGGTGCTGGCTGCTGCCGCCCGCATTGTGGAGGTCTCCGGACTGAAGCAGGACCTGGGGCGGGCCAAGGAAGAGCTCGGCCTTGTGAAGAGGCAGCTCGAGGAGAACAAAGGTAAGTGATACCCCGTCTGTGTGTTTATATAAAGAAAAATCATTGATGCTGATAGAAGCATCATGAATTTTAATAGGGGCCACGACCGAAGTGACGGCCCTTAAGAAAGCGCTGTCCGAGGCCGTAGACAACGCGGCCAAGGAGCGCACCGAGCGCGAGAAGCAGGAGGCTTGGGTAAATGAGGTCCAGCAAGAGCTCCAGGACTTCGTCAAAAAATTCGAGTCCTTGGAGCGTGACTCCAAGACGCAAGAGTCCGAGCTTGCGAAGGCCCTCCAGGGCGCGCAAGACGCCAAGGCCGAAGCCCAGAAGGCCCTTCAGAAGATTCAGGCGGCCAAGAAGATAGCGGCGGGTGAGGCATTCATTATGCAAAGAAAGCAGGTGAAGGAGACTTTCCTTTTACTTACCTGAATTCGAAGCTCTCCAGGAGCCTTCGCAGATCTGCCGCGCAGCGTCTCTGATGCCACAGAGTTCTACTGAGCTGAGGAAGGGAGCTCGACGGAGAAGTTGTTCTGGTCCCAGTATATTGGGGTCGAACATTCGATGTCCTTGAGCGACCAGCTGAAGCAACTGGTCGAACTGCACAAGGCGGCCGAACTGGCCATGAAGGACCTTATAGTCCGGCTGTGGCCTGGCGAGCCCCTGCCCGACAGCTACTTCGGCCTGGTAAAGCGGATGCTAAATGCCTGTCCGTGGCTTGAATTCATTAAGAGGTCCGTCTGCATTGAAGGTGCACGCAGGGCCTTCGCCCGTGCGAAAGTGCACTAGGCGAAGATGGACGCCGAGAAGCTGGTGACGGAGGGGCCGCCAAAGGGCAAGGAGCACCGTCACCCCGAGAAGTATTATGAGGGTGTCCTGAAGGGTGCCCGCCTTGTGGCGGATGAGTGTGCTAAGGATGTAATATTTGAATGAACGTACTCATGTCATCCTATAATATGAAAAACGAGTTCATGTGCGCTGTATAACGCTTGTTGATTTAAAATATTACCTTCTGTGCGGCCGTTTATAAAATCTGAGAGTTGTCCAGTCGTCGGCTTCTGCCCCCATGTAACTAGTACTGGGGTGTTCGGGATAAATCTAAACACTCTTTATCCAAATTTTTGGTCCTTTAAGGAGGTGTTTAGCGCAGCGAACAGGGCAATCGGACTATACAGCTTTATCACTCTCACTTAGCCATAGAAGTCTACAACTTTAAATTTTGGTAAAGCCCCTAGTATTCGGAAGGCCGAACTTGGGGCACTATACACGCCTAAATCGGACAGGGCTGATTCCTCGCCTGAAGCGGAAAAAATCTTTAAGGATTTGAGACCTCTCGAACAACGACCAGCTCTCGCCGCATCATGATAGTCAGTTTTCGGCTTTCTCTACCGAGGTGCTCGTCCGGAAGAACCGGGACGCAATCGCAGTAGTTCTCCCTATGCTACCTTAGCCGATATAGCGGAACGTAAGGCACCAAAACATGGGAGCCGGGCAAACCCAACTATTGACCCAAGACATGATTCGGAGCTGATGCATATAATGCTATAAGTTTGGGGTGCCGCACTGTCGAAAGTGTTCGGACTTTTCTTGCCGTGTTATGGGGTACACTGAAGCCCCTGGCGAACTCAAAGTACCAAAGTGTACGGGTGCACTTTGTAATAAATAATCACTCAAGGAAAGAGATAAAGAAAATGTAATAATAAGCTGACGCTGTATATATTTTCCATTGTTTATTTAAATAATACGTCAAAGCATATGTATACAAGTAGTGCGATAAGCAAAATAAGACTATTTGACATGTCCTAGCCAAGGGTAAGTTGCGTGTGGGTATGTAAAACAGGTATAATGATTGTTATCAGAGACCACCTGGGTATTCCCTTATACGTCAAAGCTTCTTGCCTCCTTGGTTTTTCCTTCCCGTGATTAGGGACCTGAAAGGAAGAAAAGGGGTGAAGGTATACGGGTCCCAGCCGCATTGTGGGCCGTATTGTAGCTGCGCCTCCACCTGTGCCCACGGTATTTTAAGTGCATAATTATGTACACGCGACACAACTTCCGCTGCTTGACTGGGACTAGGGCGGAGGCCGAATTTCTAGGCGAGCCCAGGACGTGCCGAATGATCCTGTTGTAGAGTGCTCCGGGCTCTCTTAGCGGGGTTCGAGGGCTTTATGGCCGAACTTGAGGTCTGCCTAAGAAGGCTGCTCTGTGCTTCTGCTGCGAGGGCTGTAGTGTGCTCTCCGGTGTGAAGGGAGCGCTCCGTGTTTCCATTGACTGTTATAACCCCGCGAGGACCTGACATTTTGAGTTTGAGGTATGCATAATGCAGTACCACATTGAATCGAGCAAATGCGGTTCATCCTAGTACTGCATGATAACCACTACGGAAGGGGACGATATCAAAGATTAACTCCTCGCTTCGGAAATTGTCCGGAGATCCAAAGGCCACTTCCAGTGTGATTGAGCCCATTCAACAGGCCTCCACACCTGGTATGACACCCTTGAAGGTGGTTTTTGTGGGCTTGATTCTTGAGGGGTCGATGCCCATTTTGCGCACTGTATCCTGATAGAGCAGGTTCAGGCTGCTGCCACCGTCCATGAGGACTCATGTGAGATGGAATCCGTCGATGATGGGGTCAAGGACCAATGCGGCCGAACCGCCATGATGGATACTGGTAGGATGGTCCCTGCGATCGAAAGTGATCGGACAAGAGGACCATGGGTTGAACTTTGGGGCGACTGGCTCCATCGCATAGACGTCCCTTAGTGCACGCTTCCATTCCCGCTTGGGAATATGTGTTGCGTAGATCATATTTACCGTTTTCACCTGGGAAGGGAATTTCTTCTGTCCTCCTATGTTCGGCGGCCGGGGCTCCTCGTCGTCATCGCTATGCAGCCCCTTTTCCTTGTTTTCGGCATTCAACTCGCCGGCCTGTTTAAACACCCAACATTCTCTGTTGGTGTGGTTGGCTGGTTTATTGGGGGTGCCGTGAATTTGGCATGAGCGATCGAGTATGCGGTCCAGACTGGACGAGCCCAGATTGTTTCCTTTGAATGGCTTTTTCCGCTAACCGGATTTAGGGCCACTGAATCCGGCATTGATTGTCATGTCTTCGGCGTTGTCACCATTGTTGCGGCGCTTGTGTCTGTTGCGTCGTGGCTTGCCGTTGATATCTCTGGCTTCTGAAGCGCCAGGATTTCTTGATGTGCTATTGCTACGAGCCAGCCAGCTGCCATCGCTCGTGCAAAAGCGAGTCATACGTGTCGTGAGGGCTGCCATGGACTTCGACTTCTCTTGGCCAAGGTGTCGGGCGAGCCACTCGTCGCGGATGTTATGCTTAAAGGCCACTAGGGCTTCGGCATCCGGACAATCGACAATTTGTTTCTGTTGGGTTATGTGACTTAATCATCAGCATCTGGTGGTCGCACATAAGTTCCCTGGAAGTTATCCAGGAATGCGTCTACCAGGTTTTCCCAACTTCCAATGGAGTTTGCCGGCAAGCTATTCAGCCAATGCCGAGCTGGTCCCTTGAGTTTTAGTGGGAGGTACTTGATGGCGTGTAGATCATCCCCGCGGGCCATGTGAATGTGGAGAAAGAAATCTTCTATCCATACCGCGGGGTCTGTTGTCCCATCGTATGATTCGATGTTCATGGGCTTAAACCCTTCTAGGAACTCATGGTCCATTACTTCGTTAGTGAAGCATAGGGGGTGTGCGGCGCCTCTATGCTGGGCTATATCATGATGCAGTTCAAATGAGTCTGGTCAGTTGTATTCGGCCCGACCGGATTTATATTTGGTGTATCCGGCGTGGTAATCGTCGACACGTGTTGGGGCGCGCCCCCGTGATCCGTAGATCGATCTTGAATGCCCTGCTTTATTTTTCAACATATCTCGCAGGTCCTGCGTGTAGCCCCGGGCCTTTGTGTTATGGCGACGGGGTGCGGGTTGGTGTTCGGGCCGATATGCTTTGTCCCGGCCACGTGGTGGCCGGTCAGCCGCATCCTGTACTGGTAGTGTAGGCTCTAGTGCCTCCTCCTCAAATTGAGGTAACAACTTGCGCTTTGGGTATCTTTTGGTTGGGCGCTCGAGTCCATATTCCTCGGCTGCCAGAACCTCAGTCCATCTATCAGCTAGCAGATCTTGATCAGCTTGAAGCTGTTGCCACTTTTTATTCAAGCTTTTTGCAGTGGCTATAAGCCGGCGCTTGAAGCGATCCTGCTCGACGGGATCCTCAGGCACGATGAATTCTTCATCGCCAAGGCTCACTTCGTCTTCGGATAAAGGCATGTAATTATCATCCTCTGATTCTCCATCTGTTGCCTGTTCTTTAGGGCTAGCTTGCCCATCCTCTTGCTCGGCCTGCTCGAAGCCTGGCTGGGCAGGATTGTTTTCGTCATTGGCACCATCCGGATTGTTATCTCTTGTGCCGGTATCACTATTCTTGCTATGACGGGTGAGGGAGTCCTGGACTAGGGGGTGTCCGGATAGCCGAACTATCATCATCAGCCGGACTCCAAGACTATGAAGATACAAGATTGAAGACTTCGTCCTGTGTCTGGATGGGACTTTCCTTGGCGTGGAAGGCAAGCTTGGCGATACGGATATGTAGATCTCCTACCATTGTAACCGACTCTGTGTAACCCTAGCCCTCTCCGGTGTCTATATAAACCGGATGGTTTTAGTCCGTAGGACGAACAACAATCATACCATAGGCTAGCTTCTAGGGTTTAGCCTCCTTGATCTCGTGGTAGATCTACTCTTGTAATACCCCCATCATCAATATCAATCAAGCAGGACGTAGGGTTTTACCTCCATCAAGAGGGACCGAACCTGGGTAAAACATCGTGTCCCTTGTCTCCTGTTACCATCCGCCTAGACGCACCGTTCGGGACCCCTACCCGAGATCCGCCGGTTTTGACACCGACATTGGTGCTTTCATTGAGAGTTCCTCTGTGTCATCACAGATAGGCTCGATGGCTTCTTCGATCATCTACAATGACGCAGTCCAGGATGAGACTTTTCTCCCTGGACAGATCTTCGTATTCAGCGGCTTTGCACCGCGGGCCAATTCGCTTGGCCATCTGGAGCAGATCGAAAGCTACGCCCCTGGCCGTCAGGTCTGATTTGGAAGTTTGAACTTCACGGCTGACATCCGCGGGGACTTGATCTTCGATGGATTCGAGCCACAGCCGAGCGTGCCGCACTGTCACGATGGGCATGATTTAGCTCTGCAGCCGGACAGTGCCCTGGAGGCCGCACACGAGTCCGCTCCGACCCTCAATTCGGAGCCGGCTGCGCAGATCGAGGACGGGTGGCTAGACACCGCCTCGGGGGCTGCAACCACTACGGCGATGGAGCCGAATACTGATCTTGTCCCTTGTGAAGCTCGTGACTCCAAGGTGTCGGACTCCTCGCCGGACTCCGAACCTCCCGTGCCCCCTCCAATCGAATCCGATTGGGCGCCGATCATGGAGTTCACCGCTGCGGACATCTTTCAACACTCACCTTTCGGCGACATCTTGAGTTTGCTAAAGTATCTCTCGTTATCAGGAGAGCTCTGGCCGGACTGCGGCCAGGACGGTTGGGATGCGGACGATGAAGAAATTCAAAGCCCACCCACCACCCACTTAGTAGACACTGTCGACGATCTAACCGACATGCTAGACTTCGACTCCGAAGACATCGATGGTATGGACGAGGATGCCGGAGACGACCAAGAACCAGCGCCTATTGGGCACTAGAAAGCCACCTCATCATATGACATATACATGGTGGATATCCCAAAGGATGGGAATGGTGAAGGAACAGCGGAGGATGACCCCTCCAAGAAACAGCCCAAGCGCCGTCCTCAGCGGCACCGCTCTAAATCCCGCCACAACAAGAATGGAGATTCCGGCACCGGAGATAATAATATCCCAGATAGTGCCGAAGACAACCCCCTCTAGCAAGATTCAGCACAGGAGGACGGAGAAGCCAGCCCTCATGAGAGAGCGGCAGACGAAGAGGTAGAGGATGATAATTACATGCCTCCCTCCGGAGACGAGGCGAGCCTCGACGACGATGAATTTGTCATGCCTGAGGATCCCGTCGAACAAGAGCGGTTTAAATGCAGGCTTATGGCCACGGCAAACAGCCTAAAGAAAAAGCAGCAACAACTTAGAGCTGATCAAGATCTGCTAGCCGACAGATGGACTGAAGTCCTTGCGGCCGAAGAGCATGAGCTCGAACGCCCCTCCAAAAGCTACCCCAAACGCAAGCTGCTCCCCCGATTAGACGAGGAGGCATATGAACCTGCATCACTAGCAGACAATACGGCTGACCGACCACCCCGTGGCCGCGACAGAGAGGCCTCTAGGCCCTCCACTAGAACCGTACCCCGGCATCGCTCGAAAAGCACAAGGCCACAGGGGAACGCTCTGGACTTGCGAGATATATTGGAGGATAAGGCAAGACAATCAAGATCGATCTACAGATCGCGTGGGCGCCCCATGATACGTGACGACAACCGTCGCGCCGGACACAGCAAGTCCGGCCGGGCCGAACACAGTAGACAAAGCCCTTTTGAGCTTCGTCGTGATATAGCCCAATACAGAGGCGCCGCACACCCACTATGCTTCACAGATGAAGTATGGATCATCAAATCCCCGAAGGGTTTAAACCCATGAATATTGAATCTTATGATGGCACAACAGACCCCACGGTTTGGATCGAAGACTATCTCCTTCATATCCACATGGCCTGCGGTGATGATCTTCATGCCATCAAATACCTCCCACTCAAGCTTAAAGGACCAGCTCAGCATTGGCTTAACAACTTGCCAGCAGAATCAATTGGGAGTTGGGAGGACCTGGAAGCCGCATTCCTTGATAACTTCCAGGGCACGTATGTGCGACCACCAGACGCTGACGACCTAAGCCATATAATTCAGCAGCCAGACGAATTGGCCAGACAATTCTGGACACGGTTCTTAACTAAGAAAAATCAAATCATCGACTGTCCGGATGCGGAGGCCCTCGCGGCCTTCAAACATAACATCTGCGACGAGTGGCTTGCCCGGCACCTGGGACAGGAAAAGCCGAAATCCATGGCAGCCCTCACATCACTCATGACCCGCTTCTGCGCGGGAGAGGACAGCTGGCTAGCCCGCAGCAACAACCTCAGCAAAAATTCTGGCAGTCCGGATATCAAGGACCGCAATGGAAGGTCGCGTCGCAACAAGAACAAACGCCACATTAATGGCGACAATAGTGAGGATACGGCACTCAATGCCGGATTCAGAGGCTCTAAACCCGGTCAGCGGAAAAAGGCATTCAAAAGAACTACTCCGGGTCCATCCAATTTGGACCGAATACTCGATCGCTCGTGCCAGATACATGGCCCCCCGAAAAGCCAGCTAACCACACCAACAAGGACTGTTGGGTATTCAAGCAGGCAGACAAGTTAATTGCCGAAAACAACGACAAGGGGTTGCATAGCGATGACGAGGAAGAGACCCGACCGCCGAACAATAGAGGACAGAAGGGTTTCCCCCCACAAGTGCGGACGGTGAACATGATATACGCAACCCACATACCCAAAAGGGAGCGGAAGCGTGCACTCAGGGATGTATACGCGATGGAGCCAGTCACCCCGAAGTTCAACCCATGGTCCTCCTGCCTGATCACTTTTGATCGAAGGGACCACCCCACCAGCATCTGCCACGGTGGATCCGCCGCATTGGTTTTAGACCCAATCGTCGATGGATTTCACCTCACCAGAGTCCTCCTGATGGACGGCGGCAGCAGCCTGAACCTGCTTTATCAGGATACAGTGCGCAAAATGGGCATAGACCCCTCAAGGATTAAACCTACAAAGACGACCTTTAAAGGCGTCATACCAGGTGTAGAGGCCAATTGTACAGGCTCAGTTACACTGGAAGTGGTCTTCGGATCCCCGGATAACTTCCGAAGCGAGGAGTTAATCTTCAACATAGTTCCGTTCCGCAGTGGCTATCATGCTCTGCTTGGACGTACCGCGTTTGCAAAGTTCAACGCGGTGCCGCACTACGCATACCTCAAGCTCAAGATGCTAGGCCCTCGAGGAGTCATCACGGTCAACGGAAACACTGAACGCTCTCTTCGAACGGATTAACATACGGCAGCTCTCGCGGCAGAAGTACAGTGCAGCCTCTTAAGGCAATTTTCGAGTCCCGCCGTTAAGCGACCAGACACGGCTAAGCGCGCCCGGAGTAACCTACAACAAGACCACCTGGCACGTTCCGAGCACGCGTAGCAATGCGGCCCCAACCCCAGCCCCTGCAAAATTGCAAGACTCGTCCTTCGCATACATCATTACGCTCTGGAGATACCATGGGCATAGGGGGAGAGGCACGACCATGATAGGCCCAGAATGCGGCTTAACCACACCAGGGGCTCTCAAGTGTGTCGTTCTTTTTTTTCTCTTTTTCTTTTTTTACCCAGATGACTCCGTTCATCAGAGGCCCTGTCCGGTAGTAGACCTGCGGAACTCACGATGCAACAGCCAGGGAAGGAGAAAGGCTACGACGAATATCCAGGTGGTCTCCATTACGAGCATTAAATCTGTTTTATACACCATTCCGTAGCCTACCCCTGGAGGGGGACATGTTTAATAGTCCCATCCCTTGCTTATCGCACTATTTGTATCATTCTGCATTCACGGTAGTATTTTTTGAATAAACAATGCAGCACCTTTTTGCTTATAATTGCATTTATTTCTTATACATATGTTCATTTATGACATGTTGCATCCGTACACTTTGGTACGGCTAAATACACCAGGGGCTTATGTTTCCCGCATCATGGTGTGATAAGTCCGAACACTTTCACAAGTGCGGCACCCCGAACTTATAGCATTATATGCATCGGCTCCGAATCATGTCTTGGGTCAATAGTTGGGTTTGCCCGGCTCCCATGTTTTGGTACCTCACGTTCCGTTGTATCGGCTAAGGTAGCACTGGGAGAACCACTGCGATTGCGCCCCAGTTGAGCTGGGCGAGCGCCTCAGTGGAGAAAGCTAAAACTGACCGTCATGATAAGGCGAGAGCCGGTCGCTGTTCGAGAGGTTTTTTTCGAGTCCCTAAAGACTTATGCCGCTTAGAGCGAGGAACCGGCTTTGTCCGGCCCAGGCGTGGATAGCGCCCCAAATTCGGCCTTCCGAACACTAGGGGCTTCGCCGAATTTTAAAATTATAGAATTCTATGGCTAAGTGAGAGTGTTCAAGCATTACAAGTCCGGTTGCCTTGTTCGTTGTGTTGAGCGCCTCCCTAGATGGACCCAAAAATGGGAACAAGAGTGCTCAAATTTATCCCGAACACCCCAGCACTCGTGGCATGGGGGCTAAAGCCGACGACTTGCCATCTCTCAGATTTGATAAACGGCCGCACAGAAGGCAATATTTTAAATTAACAAGCGTTGCTTAGCGCATATGAACAAAGTTTTCAGCGCACAGGATAACAAAATGCGAGTCTACTCAAATATTACATCTTTGGAGCACTCACCCGCAATAATGCGGGCACCCTTGAGGACACTCTTATAATACATCTCGGGCGTGTGATACTCCTTGCCCGGCGGTGGCGCGTCCGTCACAAGCTTCTCAGCATCCATCTTGCCCCATTGCACATTCGCGCGGGCAAGGGCCCGACGGGCACCTTCAATACAGGCGGAGTGCTTGATGACTTCAACCCATGGACACGCATCCACCAGCCGCCGCACCAGACCGAAGTAGCTCCCAGGCATGGCCTCCTTGGGCCACAGCCGAACTATGAGGCCCTTCATGGCCTGTTCGGCCACCTTGTGGAGCTCGACCTGCTGCTTCAGCTGGTCGCTCAGGGGCACCGGATGTCCGGCCTCAGCATACTGAGACCATAAGACCTTCTCCGTCGAGCTCCCCTCCTCGGCCCTATAGAAAGCGGCAGCATCGGACACGCTGCGGGGCAGATCTGTGAACGCTCCTGGAGAGCTCCGAATTTGGGTAAGTGATAGGTAATTCACACTCACATGCTTACTTTGCATGAAAAATGCCTTACCCGCCGCTATTTTCTTCAACGCCTCGATTTCCTGGAGGGCCTTGTAGGCTTCGGCCTTAGCGGCTTTGGCACTCTCAAGAGCCGATGCAAGCTCGGACTCTCGAGTCTTCGAGTCGCGCTCCAAACTCTCATGTTTTTCCACGAGAGCCTGGAGCTCTTGCTGTACCTCCACCACCCGCGCCTCCTGCTTCTCTCGCTCGGTGCGCTCCGCGGCCGCATTACGTTCGGCCGCGGACACCGCCTCCTTCAGGGTCGCCACCTCGTTCGTGGCCCCTGCAATACCCACGTTATCCTTGTCATTCTTCTTGCAACCAAATCCTTTTCTGTAAGGTACAATTTTAAAAAGGTGTTACTCACCTTCCTTGTCCTCGAGCTGCTTCTTGGCACAGCCGAGCTCGTTCTCGGACCGCTTGAGGCTTTGCTTCAAAGTATTGACCTCCGCAGTCAGTGCGGCAGAGGTCAGCAGCACAGCCTGCAATCCCATATTGACATATTTTTTATGACTCCTGCGTATATCTTTTTAGATCCCCAGTCCGGCTTTTCTTTTCGAACACCGAACTGAGCATCAGGGGCTACTGTCTATGCGGTACTATTTTACATATATCAAAATTCTTACCTCAAAGCCTGTTAGAAGGCTGCTGCAGGCTTCGGTCAGCCCGCTCTTGGCGAGCTGAACCTTCTGAATCACCACACTCATGACGGTGCGGTGTTCCTCTTTGATGGAAGCGCCGTTGAGCGCCTCCAGCAAGCTATCCGGTGCCTCCGGTTGGACGGAGGCCGCCGGCATCACGGTCTTGCCCTTCTTACGAAGGGGCCGCCCGCCGGACTCCGGAGCCACTCCAAGTTCCGATGCGGAGTCCGGCGCAAAGTCCGGGAGGTTGCCCTGCGGCACCTCCAGGGCCTCCTCCTCCTGGCAGGTCCCTTCCCGGGATCCCACCTCGGCATCATCCGCATCACAGGGGGTGGAGGCGGTCGGAAGGGAATCCATATCCGACGCACCCAAGGACCCGCTCGACGAAGTGGGAAGATCATCCCTGGGCGGACTGCAGGGTTGTATGCGGCATTAGAAAGACACCATGTGGCGAAAAGAAAAATCATGAAGTTATTCGGGAGTCCGGATACTTACGATCTCACCAGGGGCTTGGCCCTCAAAGGCCAATCCTCGTCGTCGTCGCCGGCGTTGGTAGAGCAGACCGGGGAAAGAGTCCTTCCCTTCTTGGACCCTTCGACCTCCCTCATTGGGGAGGCCATCCTTTTCTTCCCTCCCCCCGCTGGGGGAGAGGCCTCTTTCTTCTCCTCCTTGCCTTCGTGGGAGGAGTCCGCCTCAGAGTCATCGTCCGATGACACTTGAAAACGGGAACTCTTTCGAGTGCCCGTGGCCTTTTTCTTGGCCTTATTCTCTGGCACCACGTGGGGTGCCGGAACCAGCAGCCCCATTAAGCGGGCGTCCGCTGGGTCCTCTGGCAAAGGGGCCGGACAGTTAGTCCGCTCGGCCTTCTTCAGCCAGTCCTGTCAAAGGAGAGGGAGTTTAGATCCCGCATAGAGTCAAACTATGGAAAACAAGTGTCCCGTAAAGGGTAAAATCGCTTACCTCGCTAGCCGGACGCTGCGAGCTGAATCCGCGATCTTCGGTAGCGGATGAGGGAGCCTTGGCGCCCTTAAACAGCACCCTCTAGGCCTCTTCGTACGTAGTGTCTAAGAGCCCGCTCAAAGTCTGGTGCTGCGCCAGATCGAACTCCCACATGTTGAAGTCCCGTTGTTGGCACGGGAGAATCCGGCGGATGAGCATGACCTGGACTACATTGACAAGCTTGAGCTTCTTGTTCACTAGCTTTTGGATGCAGGCTTGAAGTCCGGTCAGCTCCTCTGAATCACCCCATGTCCGGCCACTCTCTTTCCAGGAGGTGAGCCGTATGGGGATGCCAGATCTGAATTCGGGGGCCGCTGCCCATTCAGGGTCACGCGGCTCGGTGATGTAGAACCACCCCGATTGCCACCCCTTAATGGTTTCCACGAAGGTTCCCTCGAGCCAAGTAACGTTGGGCATCTTGCCCACCATGGCGCCTCCGCACTCCGCTTGGCTGCCCTTCACAACCTTCGGCTTGACACTGAAGGTCTTGAGCCACAAGCCGAAGTGGGGCTGGATGCAGAGGAAGGCCTCACACACGACGATAAACGCCGAGATGTTGAGGATGAAATTCGGGGCCAGATCATGGAAATCCAGGCCGTAGTAGAACATGAGCCCCCGGACAAAGGGATGGAGTGGGAAGCCCAGTCCGCGGAGGAAATAGGAAAGGAATACTACCCTCTCATGGGGCCTGGGGGTGGGGATGAGCTCCCCCTCGTCGGGGAGCCGGTGCGCGATGTCGTTGGATAGATATCCAGCGCCGCGCAGCTTCTGGATGTGCCCCTCCGTAACGGAGGAGGCCATCCACTTGCCTCCCGCTCCGGACATAGTTGGAGAAGGTTGAGGTGAGATGTGCGGACTTGGGCGCTGGAGCTCGAGTTCGCGGAGATGGATAAGCAAAGGAGGAAGAAGGCGTAGGTAAAAGGGTTGGATCTTTATCCCCTTATATGTGCGGACGAAACCATGCGTCCCCACCGGCCTGATAAAACTCGCTTATCTCCCAAGCGCCGCAATCAATGGCGCGGTTGGGTTACCCACGTCCGTATTGATGGGAATCCCGGAATAAGGGGAACACGATCTCTGCTTCGACAAGACGTGCCAAGGAAACCGCTTCGCTAAACGCGCGGAGGTGGTATAATAAAAACGATTCGAGTAAAGGCTTGGTGGTGGTGTGACGTCACGCCACAAAATACATCAGCAGATTGAACTTGTGTAAATATTATTCTCTCTATGGTGGTATGTGGAATTTATTTTGCAGAGCCGGACACTATCCTGGTGTTCACGATCTTCTATGAATTATTCGGAGGAGGAACCCGCCTTGCAATACCGAAGACAATATGCGCGCCGGACTCATCGTCATTGAAGCCTGGTTCAGGGTCTACTGAGGGAGTCCTGGACTAGGGGGTGTCCGGATAGCCGAACTATCATCATCGGCCGAACTCCAAGACTATGAAGATACAAGATTGAAGACTTCGTCCCGTGTCCGGATGGGACTTTCCTTTGCGCGGAAGGCAAGCTTGGCGATACGGATATGTAGATCTCCTACCATTGTAACCGACTCTGTGTAACCCTAGCCCTCTCCGATGTCTATATAAACCGGATGGTTTTAGTCCGTAGGACGAACAACAATCATACCATAGGCTAGCTTCTAGGGTTTAGCCTCCTTGATCTCGTGGTAGATCTACTCTTGTAATACCCCCATCATCAATATCAATCAAGCGGGATGTAGGGTTTTACCTCCATCAAGAGGGCCCGAACCTGGGTAAAACATCGTGTCCCTTGTCTCCTGTTACCATCCGCCTAGACGCACAGTTCGGGACCCCCTACCCGAGATCCGCCGGTTTTGACACCGACAGCGGGGCTTAGAGCGGCGCCTATGACGCCGGTGCCTACATTGCTTCTCCAAGGGGTTATCTTCAGTTGCCTCATCGCTATTGCTTTCTTTGGGGGTGTCTACCATGTATATATCATATGATGAGGTGGCTGTCCAACGCCCTATAAGCGGTTGTTCCTGTTCTTCTCCTACATTGTCATCCATACCGTCGATGTCTTCGGAGTTGAAGTCAAGCACGTCGGTTAAGTCATCGACAGTGGCTATTAAGTGGGTGGTGGGTGGGGAACGAATTTCTTCATCGTCCGCTTCCCACTTGAGTCGGACATAGTTCGTCCAAGAATCTCCCGACAAGGAAAGAGACCTTAATGAATTTAGCACATCACCCAAGGGTGAGTGCTGAAAAATATCTGCGGAGGTGAACTCCATGACCGGTGCCCAATCAGATTCGATGGGCACGGACGTACGCGGTTCGGATCCTGTAGCCGAGGACGAGTCCTAGGGTCCGATGACACCACCCTCACCGGAGGTGGGGCCAGTGCGCGGCTCCAACACCAATGAGTGTGCGGCCTCCGTGGCGGGGTCCAACCACCCGTCCTCGGAGGGCGGGATCTGCTCCGGATTGATTCCCGGGGCCGCCACAGGTGCGATCTCCCGAACACTGTCTGATGGCAGATGTAAGTCATGCTCGTCACGACTGTTCGGCCTACCTGACATGGGCTCGAATTCATCGAAGATCAAGTCTCCACGGATATCGGCAGTATAGTTCAAGCTTACAAACCTGACCTGATGGCCAGGGGCGTAGCTATCGATCTGCTCCAGGTGGCCAAGCGAGTTGGCCTGCAGTGCGAAGCCGCCGAATACGAAGATCTGTCCGGGAAGGAAAATCTCCCCCTGGACTGCGTCGTTGAGAATGATTGAAGGAGCCATCAAGCCTTATCGGGACGGCACAGTGGAACTCTCAATGAAAGCACCAATGTCGGTGTCAAAACCGGCGAATCTCGGGTAGGGGGTCCTGAACTGTGCGTCTAAGGCTAATGGTACCAGGAGGCAGGGGACACGATGTTTTACCCAGGTTCGGGCCCTCTCGATGGAGGTAATACCCTACTTCCTGCTTGATTGATCTTGATGATATGAGTATTACAAGAGTTGATCTACCACGAGATCGTAGAGGCTAAACCCTAGAAGCTAGCCTATGATTATGATCGTCGTTCTTGTCCTACGGACTAAACCCTCCGGTTTATATAGACACTGGAGGGGGCTAGGGTTACACAGAGTCGGTTACAGAGAAGGAAAACTACATATCCGAATAGCCAAGCTTGCCTTCCACGCAAAGGAGAGTCCCACCCGGACACGGGACGAAGTCTTCAATCTTGTATCTTCATAGTCCAACAGTCCGGCCAAAGTATATAGTCCGGCTGTCCGAGGACCCCCTAATCCAGGACTCCCTCAACAACGAGCGCATGGAGGAGCCCCCCAGCAGCAAGCGCCGCAACTACGGCCACTACCATGAGGAGGGTGGCCCAACTCACTTCTGCAAGGTCATCCTTGCACCGAAGCTTGAGTGCATCTCCATGCCCCTCGACTTCACCAAGCACTTCGTCGCGGTGCCGACGGAGTTCAAGTTGAGGAACAACACCGGCTGCTCCTGGAGGGTGACAGTGAAGCTGATGAGCAGCAGGGTGACCCTGGATCAGGGCTGGGCCACCTACGATGCCGTTCATCAGATCATGATTGGCTACATGGTGACATTCAAGCTCCTGACTCCTGACATCCTCAAGGTCATCATCTTCGACGACGATGGCATTGAGGTGGTCAACAAGTGCAGAAAGCACGACGAAGCCTTCGTCGCCAGGGACTAGGGCCGGGGCACCTCCTTCCTAAGTACTATCGAGTCTACTTTAATTATGGTTTATGCGTTGAACTGTTTGAACTATCGTTATGATGTGTGGTACTATGTTATCTGAACTATGCTGTTAAGTAGTTGATGCTTTGTTAATGCTCTGCTCTGCTTATGATGTGTGGTACATGGTTGTGCCGAAGTGTGCTGCCAAAGAGGTTACCGCACATCAGCTGTTGCATACAACCAAACACAATGCCTTGGGTTTGTCCACAAACATGCAGGCAACCAAATACCAGACAGTGGGGTTCAGTCCATGCAGGCAAGAGGGCATGCAGACAACTAACCAACTTGCAGATGGTGCATTTATGGCTGCATTTGCATAGCCAGGCTAAGTTAGAAATGCTATGCAATGCAAATACTGTAGAATACGGCAACCAAACACGCCCATCATGGTCTGTGCGCATCACCTGTCTAAAAACAGATCCGTGCATGCATAGTGGCCGTCAAATCCATCCAGTAAAGCCCGTTCAATGCTGAGCAGCCGTATCTTTAAGTCTGTCAGAGTCATCTCAAGCAAAGGAAAAAAGTCACACTTTCAGAGCTCTATCATGTCATGTTTGCCGGTCTATCTATCCAAGACACCTCTCTACGTACGTGACAAAAGCCGGGCACCATGTGTCCATCCACGGCCGTTGGATCGACGTGAAAAGAATATTTTGGCTCGCTAGGAAACGGTACATGTCTCCATCAAAGCAAAGCAAAAATGTGGAGTACGTTGCTACGTAGCCAGCTAGCTACGGTTTGGATCCATTATCCCGTCTTCCGGTGGCATTTAGAGAAGCTAAGATAGTAAGCTGCCGTGCCGCCGATTATGACTAACAACATGCCCAAATACACGTAATACGGTGGTTAAGCCTTAAGCGTGGTCCTGTCCTGCATGGATCGATGATTTTGGCACGATGGACCAACGGACCAAGAAACCTGTGGTTGAGTTGGTTAGGTGGACAGTGGTATCCCAAACCCATTAGGGTTCAAATCCTGGTGTCAGCATCATTCCTGAATTTATTTCAGGATTTCCGGCGATGCGCTTTCAGTGGGAGGAGACGTTTCCGTGGACGACGAGACGCCTACGGTGACTTCGTAAATCTCAAGATGATATGCTGGCTCAGTCTCTCGGAGGTGCTTATAGGGGTAGGGTGTGCGTGTGTGCGCTCATAGGGATGAGTGTATGCGCGTGTATATGAGCGCTTATGTCTGTACTGATGCTAAAAAAAAAAAGGAAAACGGAGTGTCTAGGAACAGGAGATCACAAGGGATAAGTCGATCCCAAGCACTGCGGGCCCGCGTACACGGTGCCGTGGGACGTGAACAGCGTCGCGCTTCCGCGGGGCCCCGAGGCGGAAGGACAAGGAACCAACCTGCAGCCATGCATGAGCACGTACCGCACCTCCCATTCCGTAGCTGGCCGGTATACCGGTCCACGCGCGCCATGGCCCGTTTGCCGTACTTGCAGGTGAAGCACGTACTACCATTCATCTATCTCCGCCCCGGCCCGGCCATCATCTCGACCGGCATGCATGCGAATCATTCACGGATGGTTCCTCCATGCATGCGCATCTCCCTCCCGCCTCACCAAGAGCGGCATACCTGTCTCGGTGTCGATCGATCGTCCCGTCGTCCGTCCGTGCGTGCGATCGGTCGGCCAGAAATTACCCGTCGCATGCTCGCATGCCTGCGTAACTGCCATGCGTTCGTGCGTCCGCGCTCACTGAAGTGAAGATGGATGGATCATGGGTCGAACAGTCACCGTACCGGCGGACGATCGAACGCACCGGCAGTGGGGTCTCGGAGGTTTTAATTCCTTTCATGTGCGCTTGCTGGGCTGGGCTAGGCAAGCGGTGTAACAGCAGCGCCACCGTACCTGCACTGCACGCACGTAGCGTGCGGTTGCGCGTCGGGGTCGCGGTCGCCGGCCGGCGGTCCCCCTCCGATGGTGCAGTGCAGTGCAGTGCATGCATGCTTCTTTTCGTGCCTTCTCCAAGCTCTGGTTAGCTAGCTAGCTAGCTGTACGATCATGTATGTCTCGCCAGTCTGGCTGCACGCCTCCATGCCTGCTGCTAAGTTGGTATCATGAATGTGTCGGCCAGGCATTTGCTGCCAGTTTAGATCGACTCTGTTTGCGGCATCCGGCATGACACGTGTGGTTAGCTTCGATCAACGATCGATTCCTCTCCCCGGCCCTCGTGCACAAGCTAGATAGAATCAGAACGTGCAGGTTCTTTTTGGTAGAAAATAGAGGACCCGTTCATGGCAATGGCACCATAACTACTCTCGGACGATCGCACATCCAAAATGAGACCTATATATAATTTGTTGACGAGAGAGGCTAAGGTATGTAGGGGCCGTTCTGCTCTGTTCCAGTGTCAACACGTACACTCGATGGGCACCTCCACCCAGACCACCACGACTACGCGGTGAACAACACGCGCGCCCCAACTTTCGAGCGCGACGGCGACACGGCTAAACTGTAAAGCAGCAGCTAGCTAGCCAGCGCGCAGTAGGTCGATGGATCGCGCGCGTACGTAGTGCTCGATGTCGGATCCGTATCAACATGCATCACGCTAGCTTCACGCTCACCGCGGGCGCGCGCACTAATCCGTCCCGGTCGCGTCGATCGCCAGAGCAATCATCACATACGGCGACGACGAGAGAAAGGAAAAGGCAAAAGATCCCATTAACCGACGTCGCTCGCGGCCGACAGCGAGTGGGTGCCGACGGCGACAGGGGAGCGGCACGGCCGGCCGAACCGGCTGCACACATGGTTGGCCTGGCTCCCAGTCTCACCCATACGATCGATCACCGAGATCCATGCACCGGCAGTGTCGTCCCTGTCTCGGGGTCTAGAGGAGGATACGGACTACGGAGACCAGGGGGCGTGGGCGGGTGAGGGCGAGCTGCACTGCACGCACGGCGCGTTCCCATGCAGCGTGCATGCATGCATGCGCCGGCATGGGTGGGTGCGGGTCGTGTCGTCGTGCACGCGACCGTCTACTAGGGGGCAGAGGGTACTGGCAGGCAGCTCGGCCATCCCATGCTTTGCTCCACCTACATTCGACATACGCCGGGCCGCCGGCCGGCCGGCCTCTCCTTTCCTTCACCCGCACTTCTACTTCTATCACGACCGATCTTGGTCTGTTGCTGCCCATTGGCGATCCCGCTGGCTCCGATTTCCAAAGAGTTTGGGAATCTTGCTGCTACCCAGTGACGTCGCATTTTTGCAAATTGCAGGCACAAAGTGAAGTGTTGCCTGGCTTGCTCGGTTGACCTGCCGCACCGGAAAAAAACAGCACCACTAGTACTCCCTCCGTTCCGAATTACTTGTCGCAGAAATAAATGTATCTAAAACTAAAAAATGTCTAGATACATCCATTTCTACGACAAGTAATTTCGAACGGAGCGAGTAAAAACGTAGCACTAGCTGGTATAGCACAACACTCCTACTTGGTAGAGTTGAGTGATTACAAGGTCAAATAGACAAGGAGAGAAAAGAAAGCTGATGGTAGTATGGTGGCTGCCAGCACCACTGGCCGGATTCCCGGGAGAAGAAGTCCAAGATAGTACGTACCATGTGTACCGTGTACGTACGTACTCTTTTACATTTTGATAAATGTGTACGTAAGTACATGGAGCCAGCTAGCGTGCGTGGGCTCAGTCCCTGCCTGCCTGCCCGCGACACTCGAACGTGCCCCTGCGTCGTCGGCGCAGCCAGCAGCAGACAAAATTACTGTTCTGACCTATGTGGCTAACAAAATCCTGAATTGATCTTGTTCTAAATTATTTTTTGATTCTGACCTTTTTAGGTGATGCCAACATCTCTGGTGTCTCGGTTGCAAAGCAGACGCCAAGGACCCTGGCCCACACGACACACCAGTCCGTTGACCTGTTGACGTGGCAAAGGGGCCAGACGTCAGGAACCCTGACGTCTGGCCCTGGTAAGTGGATAACCCCACGGGAGAGTGTGTGGGTCCCATCCCACACACTTTCCCCAATCCAGCCTGTCGGGGATATACCCCGCGGTATAAACCGCCGGATGTATGACCCGGCTAGAGTTTGGCGATTCACTGGCAACCCACTTGGACATGGCGGTTTACGGTTCATTGGTAATCCGGCAGGCGGGTCAGAGGAGCGACAAGACCCGGTGGCCCAACGGGCGGTTTATGGAAGGCCGGATCATGCTATGGTGGGCCGGTTTAAGAGAAAATGCGTGAGGAATATTTACTTTACAAGGAAGACCCGACCTTGTATCCGGTTTGTATTAGAAGGGAGACTAGTCCTAATCCTAATAGGACTCCACATGTAACCCGCCCCTTCAACATATATAAGGAGGGGCAGGGCTCCCCAAAGAGGGACAAGCAACAAGCAAGAAGAAACAATCTTAGGGCTAGACACAAAGAGGAGAGCCGGTTTACGGCGACTCCCTCGTGATGATAATGAGACCTAGCCTCAAACAGCATGTAGGGTTTTTACCGGATGATGTTTCCCGGGGCCCGAAGCTGTCTAAATCCCTGTCTTGTGTTGCGTCTCTCGATTCCACTCAACCCCACTCAAGCTACCACATAGATGTGTTGGCCTTGCGACTAAGTCCTGACACTAAGGACATCTGACGTGACAATTCCACGACAGTTGGCGCCCATCGTGGGGCTCGCGCACGGTGTTGTTGAGTTCTTGGAGGGATCTTTCCAGGGATCGAGAAGTTCATAAATTTCCGGATGGAGAAACACCCGTTTGGAAGGATCCACGCCAGTTTTGTGTTCAATGGTCCAGATTTATGATTTGAGAAATTTAAAGTTCGAGAAAGTTAGGGCAGCGTCGGTGTATCACTACAAGTCGCCCAAACCAACAGAGTCACAAGTCGCCGAGATCAATAAGAAAATCCATCAGGCACTACCGTGTTCAGCTAAAAACTATATCTGAGACCGGTTCAAGATTGTCCCGAGGTGGATCCGTAAAAGGGCCCGTTTAAAATTACTGCTAGAAACCTGATTGAGGAAATCATAAGGATCAATTGATATGAGGTACAGGTCGCCGAGACCGACAGGTTTTTACGGCTCCGTCGTCCGTGTCCAAATCCAATTCAAAGGTCTATTTTCCTCTGGCGTTTAAATCCAGAGAGCACGTGGATGAGACCAGGGGCTACGAGTGCCATCACACCCGGTGTCGTCACTGTTCCTCGCTCGAAATTACAGATTGTATGAAGAAGAAATCAAGTGGACGTACGGCTGCGTTGGAATCTATTCCTCTCATTATGATAAACTAGTACTACTTGAAGCAGTACGCGCGGAGCAGATCAAGGTCTTCATGCTTGTAGGAAAATTATTGCTGATGGTTCAACAAGGGCAAGAGTATGGCACGGTGGCTGTATATAACCTGGGAAACTACTAGGATCAAGTCGGACTGCGCCAGGGGAAGCCACGATCCGGAAACGGAGCCAGCCGCGTTCTAGACTCTTACGCCCGCCTGTGTAACGCCCGGCGGCCAGATCCGCCAGTCTTCGCTGAAGCCGTCACGCTGCCTCCATGACCCCGTGCCGCCTCCGCTGGCCTCGCCTTGAGCTGCCTGCGCGCCTTCTGCTGCTGCACCCTGAGCTGCCAAGTCACCTGCTGCTGCGTCACCTCCGCCTTGGCGCGAGTCGCCGCGCTAAATCGCCCATCCCAGACCTCCACATGGCGGAGTCTCCCGCGCCGTGAGCCGCCACGGTCTCACGCCGGTTCAGCTGCAATTTCCTCAAGTCGCCATGGGCCTCGGCCATAGCCGCGCCTGGTGGGCTCCAAGCACGTGGCCCGTGCTGCCCCCGCGTGGCCGGCCGCTGCCGCGCCCGCCACCGGCTCCGGCCCGCCTCGTCGACCTCGTCATCCAAGGGCAGGTTACAAACACTACTGTGGATAGCGCGTTGCATGGTGCTATCAGTACTGATTCCTACGTGAAGATCCATACGTCATCATCTACTCGGCAACTGAGTATCATATAAACGAATCAGGTGATATCTATCTAAATCTATCTTTTGACATATATTGTTTTTGTAAAAACAACAATTACGTTGGTTTTGCATATTTTTATATGTAGAACAATTATTCGCCACAACATTGGTGTTACACCGTGCATATGGAGCGTGCACCGGCGTCATTATATACTGGCTTTTGACCATTCCGCACTGCTTAACGAACGCGTGCAAACCGCCTGTAATCCGGTTTACATCAACATGCGGCCGGTTCTTCATCTGCGCCGGATTACAACGCCTGCGGCCGACTCTCCGTCTGCACCGGTTTATAATGCCCGCAGGCGACTCTCCGTCCGCACCGTTTTACAGCACGGAGGACAACTTGCTCGTCCGCACCGGTTTACAACACCGCGGCCGGACCATCCGTCTGCTCGTCTGGCCGGCTCGGCCGTGATTAATTTTAGCATCACTGTGGTGATCATAAACTCCATGGCGGATAATTTCTGGCCTAACACATTAGGTGATATCCATCTAAAATATATTTTATTAGTGCATATTATTTTTGTCAAAAAGCAGTTTATCTTTGCCTTGGTCTGCAATATTGTATGCAGGACAATTATTCATTATAAACGTGGTTTATACTATGGGTACGAAGCACGCGCTGGCAACGTCCTGCCCGGTGTCCGTCCGTGCCACATTACACGGTGAATGGACGCGTGTAAGACGCCGCCCTTACGAACCGGTTTACATCAGCTTGTCGGGACCGTGCCTGCGTTTGACTCGCCCGTCCGAACCGGTTTACAACACCATGGCCGGTTCATCTGTCCAAACCACCTCTAATATTGTGGATGTCTCTACCGTCCATTTATTGCGGCCTGGTCCACATCAACATACCAGGCCGCACCTGTCTGCATGAGCAAGTCACAGCTGGGCTAGCCCGGTTTTCTTTCAGAATGGAGGCAAATTGTCATATACTATCAACCGCCGTCTACACCGGATGGTTCAATGGGCAGGCGCACAATTCGTCGCCACTATAGTTTGGTTAACTTCAAATCGCCAGTTGGAAGGAGCCATTGGCCGAGTTGCTGACATGGCTCATACGGGATCATTTATAACCCGCCGCAGTCATCACAACCTTCTGTGGATTCACATCATGCTATCAACACCAATGATATACAAGTTATGCCGGTTTATATCACGGTCGAACATGGAGAATCTCAAGCCAACTCCTCGAGTCACCTTTGAGACTTGGGGGCTATGATGACATAACTCAGCAAATCTTGCCAGTTTCAGCAAAGTTAAAAACCCAGGACGATGGAGGGAAAGATAACCCGGTCCCGGAGGCTACTGTTATGAAAATTTAAAGGCTGTCGGAAAATTTCCGTCTTAGAAAGTATATAACAGTTACAAAATCCCGGCTCAGTGAAGAAGTTCCGGATCATCAGAAAGGATTCCGGTTTAAAATCCGGCTCAAGGGAAGTCAGTCTCACTGAAGCTCTCAAGTATCCAGTTTACAATCCGGTTCAAGGGAAATATATTCTCCCACAAACCTCTCAAACTCTCAAATCCGGTTTAAAAATGTCCGGTTCAAAAAGGAATTAACTTCTCGCAAGTTCGAGTTGAAAGGTCATCAGAAAATTTCCGGCTGAAAATGAAGATTCTGGTTTACAATCCGGCTCAAGGGAAAGATGTCTCCCACAAATCCTTGAAGCTCTCAATATCCAGTTCAAAATCCCGGTTCAAGAAGGATTTATCTCTTGCAAAAAGTTAAAGGGTGCCAAAGAAGACTTGCTGCCATGATGCGCGGTCCAAACATGGGTATCATGCCTTATTGGCTTATCATATTATTGGTCACTTGGGGGCTTGGTCGTATCCGAACCATAGCCACGCCTCTTGATCGGCCTAGTGCCATAACATCACTGGGGGCCTTGGTCGTGTCCGAACCAACGCGACACCTTTTGATAGGCGTCAGCCACCAGATCACTTGGGGACATGGTCAAGTCTGAACCAGTCACGCCTCTTGGTCGGCCTAAGGCCACAAAATCACTTGGGGGCTTGGTCGAACCCGAACCATTGCCACGCCTCTTGATCTGGCATATATGCCACGAATCATTTGGGGACCTGGCTGACTTGAACCATAGCTACACCTTATTGGGAGCTTGGTCGTGTCTGACCATGGTAACACCATCTGATCGGCTCAGTAAAGCCTCTTTTTGCAAATGGTCTTATCATTGCCTTTGCTTTCATATTTTTTCATAACTATTATTTGATTTTTGTTGCGTTTTTTAAACCGACATTGTTAATCCGGTTCGACTGTCAACTACAAATTGACGGAACACGGTCAAATCTTAATCCGGAGGCCATCTGCCCGGTTTGATTTTCTGTTACCATCCTATTATGGAGTAAATCGGTGTTTATCAACCCGGCTTGACTTTCAATTACAAGTTGTCAATACAGGATCAAGTTATAATCCGGAGACTATCAGCCCGGTCTGGTTTGACTACGAGTCGCCAGTATTATATATGGTTAAACCGGTGTTTATCACAACCCGGTACGGTTTATCATCAACCGGCACAGTATGAAAGGAGTTATCATTACTCAAGATTGGGGTTATCACTCTTACTACAAAAAATTGGTAAACCAATGATGTGATTCAATATCACAGGTATGATATATTTCATTGATTATTCTTAAGTGCAGCCTTGGTTATAAACCTGGGTTATATGTTGGGCATTATGACCCGTCCGGCGGTAAACCTCGAGGACACTTTAAACTTGTTGTATGCAGAGACAGGTTGAATAAAGCATGATGATAAATTATCCGGAGTTTATTAAACCGGCCTGGCTTTGGACTATACGTCGCCAGTATATATTTGGATTGCGCCATTGGAATCATGCGCTTATAAATGATTGGGTTATATTATTCAAATAGCCAAATTTGGCTGAATTTTCATTATGATATTGGATGAATTTTTCATGCCGGATTATATTATCTTGAATAGCCAACATGGCTGGATTTTTATGGTTATTAGTAACCGGTATTATTGAGTTTTCAAAGTCGCTTTAGCGCAACAGTTATTATTTTATCAAAGGATATGATTTATTCTACAATGGAAGGAATAGTCCCGAGTCGCTGCAGGCTCACGACCCGGCACTTGGGGGCTACATTATTCAAATTGAGATTACATGCAAGTCTCATGTCGCTGCAAGCATGCACCATGACAGTTGGGGGCTAATGCAAAGTAATTTTCTGCTCATATTATTGAAGACCCGACTCATCACATTATAATGAGTCGGCCCTTGGGGGCTACCAATTGCTCCTGTCAACAGTTGAAGGTACAGAGCTTTTTATTCATTATATTGAAGAGTCCACTGCTCAGTTGGTAAAGCACAAGGCTCTTAACCTTGTGGACGTGGATTCAAGTCCCATGATGAGGGTTACATCATATGATGTTATTTTCATTGAAGTATATATTAAAGTCCCAGCTCAATATTATCTTACTGAGCCGGCCCTTGGGGGCTACACATCATTGCTCAAATCTACATGATTATACCTACAAAGTCCCTGCTCATTATTGCATAATGACCCGGCTCTTGGGGGCTGCACTGGTTGAAGTTTTTATGAGTATAAGACAATTGCAAGTCCCAGGTTGCTGTAAGCATGATAACCCGGCACTTGGGGGCTACATAGTATGGAGTATTCAGTTTTTACTAGTCACTGGGATGAACAACATGGATTTCTTCTTAAGTGGCAGTATTTATATTGAAGCAAGTCTTAAGCCATCACTTGGTTCTGCTCAAGACTTGGGGGCTACAGGTATTATATTATTATCGAAGAACTATTTTCAAATTCTCTGTTTTGAGCAAACTGGATTAACCCGGCGTCACCAATCATTATGACCCTGTGTCTGTAACCCGGCGTCATCAATAATCATGAACCGGCATTAGCAACAATCATGAACCGGTGTTGGCAACAATCATGACCCAGAATTATCAGTTTTTATAACCAGACAATGGTGGTAATCATAAACCGGCAAGTTTTACATCTTCAAGCCGGCTGGATATCAGTTGAATATTTCAGAGACTAATATTTTTGTCAAGTCAAAGCATTGAAGGCCGATTCAAATGGATTCTTTATTTACAAATATCTTCTGCAAGCAAATTCATTATGAAGATGGTTATTAACTTGGAAGGAAGAAATGACAAGGATTTAAGGATGATCAAGTGCCGGCTTACAAGTATATTTAAACCGGAGCACAACCCGACAAATTTGTTCTTGTTGCAGATCAGTTTAACATGGATGAATCCAAATTAAACTGGGGGCTAATGTCGGGGATATACCCCGCGGTATAAACCGCCGGATGTATGACCCGGCTAGAGTTTGGCGATTCACTGGCAACCCACTTGAACATGGCGGTTTACGGTTCATTGGTAATCCGGCAGGCGGGTCAGAGGAGCGACAAGACCCGGTGGCCCAACGGGCGGTTTATGGAAGGCCGAATCATGCTATGGTGGGCCGGTTTAAGAGAAAAGGTGTGAGGAATATTTACTTTACAAGGAAGACCCGGACTTGTATCCGGTTTGTATTAGAAGGGAGACTAGTCCTAATCCTAATAGGACTCCACATGTAACCCGCCCCTTCAACATATATAAGGAGGGGCAGGGCTCCCCAAAGAGGGACAAGCAACAAGCAAGAAGAAACAATCTTAGGGCTAGACACAAAGAGGAGAGCCGGTTTACGGCGACTCCCTCGTGATGATAATGAGACCTAGCCTCAAACAGCATGTAGGGTTTTTACCGGATGATGTTTCCCGGGGCCCGAAGCTGTCTAAATCCCTGTCTTGTGTTGCGTCTCTCGATTCCACTCAACCCCTCTCAAGCTACCACATAG
The DNA here is from genome assembly GCF_002162155.2 of Triticum dicoccoides. Taxonomy (NCBI): domain Eukaryota; kingdom Viridiplantae; phylum Streptophyta; class Magnoliopsida; order Poales; family Poaceae; genus Triticum; species Triticum dicoccoides. The sequence continues at coordinate 582,170,638 of NC_041389.1, forward strand.
ATGCGTTGGCCTTGCGACTAAGTCCTGACACTAAGGACATCTGACGTGACAATTCCACGACACAGCCCGAGCTTGAAGAAGAGTTGCTGCCCTCCCCCACTCTCTCTCACCCCTCAAGCCCCCCCCCCTCAAATCCTCTCCAAAATGTGCTTTCCTTAGGTGGATCTCTTCATCACTTTGTTGCTTGTGGTAATCTCCCCCAAATCACCCAATTTTATTTGGTTAAATCTTATTATTTTGGTTGCATTTTTTACATGTTGGTGGAACCCTTCTCCCTTATGTTAGCGTGAATGGCTTGGTTAACTTTGATAATATAGTGATATGCATGGTGTGTAGTAGGAATATTTGCTTCTTGAGTAGAAAGATTGGGGGTTAGGGTTAGTTAGTGTTTAGGGTTAACTTTGCTTAGTGTGTGTTAATTAGTGAAACTTTTGTGCACATCACCAATAATTTAGCATTGATATGATTTGGATATAATGAGATGTTTTTGGATAAACACCAATTCTCATTGATGCCTTAAATGCATTCATGTTGGTTTTAGATGGAGAGACTTGTTAATGTTCATTACATGGACAAGGAGGCATTCTTGAGTAACAATGCCGACACGGGTGAGGAACCATTGGTTTTTGATACAAGCCCTAGCTATGAGGCTGTTGTTGCAAAAGTGAGACAAGTCTTAAAGTGGATGGACACCAATGTTGATGTTAAGTTAATAGGAAGGTATGATGTTGGAGTTGGAGCCAAATCTCGCTTGAAAAGTATGCCTATCACCTCAGATTTGCATGGGGATGTATACAAGGAAAAAGTTTCCCAATCGAAAGACAAGTCACTTGAATTGTTTGCTACCAAGGTTGAATCTCATCGGTTTACACTTGATTTGAACCGGCATGTCTCTTCCCCAATGGATGACATGAGCGAGAGGACAATTGTGCCACTTGTTGAGCATAGGGTTGTGGTTGATGCCCCCCAATGCTTATCGCCAACCACGTCCCCGTGTACCATCTAGTGAAGCAAATGAGGTTGAGTTGTATGCCCCTAATGCTTCTAGCCAACCACCAACTAGCCAAGCAAATGAAGTTGAGGTGATTGCTAGTGACGAAGTAATTCAAGAGGATGAAGATGCTCATGATGACGATGAAGAGCAAGAGGAAGGGTTTCATGGTAATGATGTTGGTGACTTGGATGCGTACATAGCGCAAAAGGACATGGATCGTGAGTTGCCTTTTAGGCATCAATATGCCTATGACTCGGATGACGAGGGTCCAGTTGAACAGTTGGACGAGGATGGATTCACAATGGAGGAAAACCAAATCCACTTTGAGCTGACGGGATTAGAAAAAAGAACTCACTTGTTTCAAGATCTCAGCCTTGCCCATAAAGTTGTTGTTGATGGTGGAATGAGAATGACGACGATTGAGCCAACACCATGCCCGGATCCAGGCGAACCAAGGGAGGAGAACGAGGACGAGAATGCTCATTTGAAGAAAGGAGTGAAGTTCTGAGTTTGCCTATGTTGAAGTTTTGGTTGTCTGACTATGCCATTTGGAACCATAGGCCATTTTATGTTGAGCACTCGGACGTGAAGTTGCGTTACACTATGAAGTGTGAGGGAGAAGGATGCCCATGGAAGGTTCGTGCAAGAAAGCTTAAAGAAACCGAAGAATGGGTGTTAATAAGTTGTGTTGCCACTCATAGGTGCAAACCGCCATCGAAACGACTTTGAAAGACACACCGTCAACTCACATCTGAGTATCTCGGATACAAATGGATGAAAGACATAGCCGTTGATCCAACTGTGAAAGTGAGGTTTCTCATGCGCACGGTGAAAGAACAATTTGGTTATGAAGTCAAGTATGGGAAGGCATGGAAGGCAAAGGCAAATGCTATTAGGATGTTGTATGGTGGTTACGAAGAAGCATACAACCAACTCCCGAGGTTGTTGGGCGCGATTGCACATAGGAACCCGGGCATGTTTCATGTGGTCGATGATCACGAGGGAGTATTCCATCGTGCCTTCTGGAGTTATAGAAAATGTGTGGAGGCGTTTGAGCATTGTCGTCCGGTCTTGTCTATAGATGGCACATTCTTGACCAGTAGATACAAGGGCACACTAATGTAGCAATGGCGCACTCATCAAACGACAATGTGTTGCCAGTGGCATTTGCTTTGGTTCCTTCCGAGCACCAAGACAACCGGGAGTGGTTCATGGGTCATGTTAGGCACAAGGTGATTGGGGCTAGGGAGGTATGCATCATATCGGACCGGCACCATGGAATACTCAAGGCAATGGACATTGTTATTCCAGGATTCCCAAAGCTTCACCACAGATGGTGCATCAGGCATTTTGTGGCCAACTTTTACCAGTCATTTAAGAGCAAGGAGCTCAGCAAAGACCTTACCCATGTATGTGTGGCCTTCACCACCGATGGTTTTGGTGCTCGGTACAATAAACTCTTTGCAGCGGTGAATGAAGGGGGAAAAGACTTCTTAACTAGGAATTTCAACGAGAAGCACAAGTGGGCTGATGACCCACAAGTGTAGGGGATCTATCGTAGTCCTTTTGATAAGTAAGAGTATCGAACCCAACGAGGAGCAGAAGGAAATGACAAGCGGTTCTCAGTAAGGTATTCTCTGCAAGCACTGAAATTATCGGTAACAGATAGTTTTGTGATAAGATAATTTGTAATGGCTAACAAGTAACAAAAGTAAACAAGATGAAACAAGGTGGCCCAATCCTTTTTGTAGCAAAGGACAAGCCTGGACAAATTCTTATATAAAGGAAAACGCTCCCGAGGACACGTGGGAATTATCGTCAAGCTAGTTTTCATCACGCTCATATGATTCGCGTTTGTTACTTTGATAATTTGATATGTGGGTGGACCGGTGCTTGGATGCTGCCCTTCCTTGGACAGGCATCCCACTTATGATTAACACCTATTGCAAGCATCCGCAACTACAAAACAAGTATTAAGGTAAACCTAACCACAACATGAAACATATGGATCCAAATCAGCCCCTTACGAAGCAACGCATAAACTAGGGTTTAAGCTTATGTCACTCTAGCAACCCATCATCTACTTATTACTTCCCAATACCTTCCTCTAGGCCCAAACAATGGTGAAGTTTCATGTAGTCGACGTTCACATAACACCACTAGAGGAAAGACAACATACATCTCATCAAAATATCGAACAAATACCAAATTCACATGACTACTTATAGCAAGACTTCTCCCATGTCCTCAGGAACAAACGTAACTACTCACAAATCATATTCATGTTCATAATCAGAGGGGTATTAATATGAATAAAGGATCTGAACATATGATCTTCCACCAAATAAAACAACTAGCATCAACTACAAGGAGTAATCAACACTACTAGCAACCCACAGGTACCAATCTGAAGTTTTGAGACATAGATTGGATACAAGAGATGAACTAGGGTTTGAGATGAGATGGTGCTGGTGAAGATGTTGATGAAGATTGCCCCCTCTTGATGAGAGAATCGATGGTGATGATTTCTCCCTCCCGGAGGGATGTTTCCCTGGCAGAACAGCTCCGCTGGAGCCCTAGATTGGTTCCTCCAAGGTTCCGCCTTGTGGCGGCGGTGTTTCGTCCCGAAAGCTTTCTTATGATATTTTCCAGGGTGAAAGACTTCATATAGCAGAAGATGGGCACCGAAGGCCTGCCTCTGGTTGATTCTTTCGCCAGTATTTTTTATTAATTCCAAAAACTGTCTCCATGAAATTTCAGGACTTTTGGAGCTGTGCAGAATAGGTCTCTAATATTTCCTCCTTTTCCAGCCCAGAATTCCAGCTACCAGCATTCTCCCTCTTCATGTAAACCTTATAAAATAAGAGAGAATAGGCATAAGTATTGTGACATAATATGTAATAACAGCCCATAATGCAATAAATATCGATATAAAAGCATGATGCAAAATGGACGTATCATGGGCACGCGCTCATGACGATGGAGGTAGGCGATATGGCAACATGACGAGCAACCTAGTTGAATGTTTCAATAATGTGCTCAAGGGTGCTCGTTCATTGCCAGTGACTGCAATAGTGGAGTATACCTTCTTCAAGCTTAATGAGTATTTTCAGAGGCATTCTGAAGAGACTGCAAAATGGATAGGTGAAAAAATGGATTATCCAGAAAAGGTTGATGAATGGCTGCAGTTACAAGCAAGCAAGTCTTCACGGCAACAAGCGTATTCGACAAAAATGAAATGATCTATCAAATTGATGAGCCAGGTGGCACAACACGAGACAATTTTCAATATGGTGGTGCTGCATTTGAGGTGCGTCTCAAGACTCCGTGGTGCCAGTGCGAGAGGCCTAGTAAGTATCATTGGCCATGCTTGCATTTAATAACGGCGATGAAGGCGAGAAACATACATGTTTGTGATGGGAAAACCGTGCGGATGCAAGATTTCCATGTGGAAGCCACTAGGTTGACATGGCGCCTCTATTTCACCCTTTCTTGGACCAATCACAGTGGCCTGAGTACCATGGCCCTCATATTAAGCCAGACCCTCTCCTGAAGGTGGAGACCAAGGGTAGAAGGAGAACTAAGAGGTTCAGGGGTGATATGGATGACCTGGCTGGATACATTGGCATGAAACAATTTGGTAGCGGTCATTTCATGGAGGCTCCTGACACTATCAACTATGGGGGGGGGGTGCGGTGAAGGGCAACACAATGCACAGGCATGCAAGAAAAGGAAAACGTCGAAGGGGGGCATTTCTAGCACTAGCCGTAGAGGAAAGACAAGTTGTGGAGGTGGCACCGATGGTGAACGAGGTGGAAGAGGTGCTAGTGGTCTTAGAGGGAGGACAAGTGCTAGAGGTGGTGGTGGTGGTTGATACGTCCATTTTGCATCATGCTTTTATATCGATATTTATAGCATTATGGGCTGTTATTTCACGTTATGTCACAATACTTATTGCTATTCTCTCTTATTTTACAAGGTTTACATGAAGAGGGAGAATGCCGGCAGCTGGAATTCTGGGCTGGAAAAGGAGCAAATATTGGAGACCTATTCTGTGCAACTCCAAAAGTCCTAAAACTCCACAGAATGTCTTAAAATAAATAAAGAAAAATCATCGCCAAAGATGAAGGCCAGGGGGCCCACACCCTGCTCACGAGGGTGGGGGCGCCCCAGGGGGGCGCCCCCTACCTCGTGGGCCCCCTGGTGGCTCTCCGATGCCCATCTTCTCCTATATGAAGTCTTTCGATGAGAAAAAAATCAGAGGCAACCTTTCGGGACGAGACTCCGCCGCCACGAGGCGGAACCTTGGCAGAACCAATCTAGGGCTCCGGCGAAGCTGTTCTTCCGTGGACACTTCCCTCCGGGAGGGGAAAATCATCACCATCGTCATCACCAACGTTCCTCTCAACGGGAGAGGGCAATCTCCATCAACATCTTCACCAGCACCATCTCATCTCCAAACCCTAGTTCATCTCTTGTATCCAATTCTTGTCTCCAAGTCCGAGATTGGTGCTAGTAGGTTGCTAGTAGTGTTGATTACTCCTTGTAGTTGATGCTAGTTGGTTTATTTGGTGGAAGATCATATGTTCAGATCCTTTATGCATATTATTACCCCTCTGATTATGAACATGAATATGCTTTGTGAGTAGTTATGTTTGTTCCTGAGGACACGGGAGAAGTCTTGCTATTAGTAGTCATGTGAATTTGGTATTCGTTCGATATTTTGATGAGATGTATGTTGTCTAGCCTCTAGTGGTGTTATTTGAACGTCGACTACATAACACTTCACCATTATTTGGGCCTAGAGGAAGACATTGGGAAGTAATAAGTAGATGATGGGTTGCTAGAGTGACAGAAGCTTAAACCCTAGTTTATGCGTTGCTTCGTAAGGGGCTGATTTGGATCCATATGTTTCATGCTATGGTTAGGTTTACTTTAATACTTTTGTTGTAGTTGCGGATGCTTGCAATAGAGGTTAATCATAAGTGGGATGCTTGTTCAAGTAAGAACGGCACCCAAGCACCGGTCCACCTACATATCAAATTATCAAAGTACCGAACGCGAATCATATGAACGTGATGAAAACTAGCTTGATGATATTCCCATGTGTCCTCGGGAGCGTTTTTCCTTATATAAGAGTTTGTCCAGGCTTGTCCTTTGCTACAAAAGGATTGGGCCACCTTGCTGCACCTTATTTACTTTTGTTACTTGTTGCTTGTTACAATTTACCTTATCACAAAACTATCTGTTACCACTTATTTCAGTACTTGTAGAGAATACCTTGCTGAAAACCGCTTATCATTTCCTTCTGCTCCTCGCTGGGTTCGACACTCTTACTTATCGAAAGGACTACGATAGATCCCCCATACTTGTGGGTCATCAAGACTCTTTTCTGGCGCCGTTGCCGGGGAGTGTAGCGCCTTTGGTAAGTGGAATTTGGTAAGGAAAAATCTATATAGTGTGCTGAAATTTTCTGTCACTTGTTACTATGGAAAGTAATTCTCTGAGGGGCTTGTTCGGGGTATCTTCACCCCGTCCAGTAGAGCAAAGAGTTGCTCCTCAACCTACTGAACCTATTGAAAATGAAACTCCTTTTGAAGTTCCTTCGGGTATGATGGAAAAACTGCTGGCTAATACTTTTACAGGAGATGGAACAAAGCATCCTGATGAACATCTACTCTATGTGGATGAAGTTTGTGGATTATTTAAGCTTGCTGGTATACTCGATGATGTTGTTAAGAAGAAGGTCTTCCCTTTATCTTTGAAGGAAGACGCATTGATATGGTATAGGCTATGTGATGATACGAGATCATGGAACTATAAAAGATTGAAATTGGAATTTCATCAAAAGTATTACCCTATGCATCTTGTTCATCGTGATCGCAATTATATATATAATTTTTGGCCTCGCGAAGGAGAAAGCATCGCTCAAGCTTGCACTACAAGAAATATGTTAACTTGTGACCACCACTATTGGTCACTGAAAGGTCATGGTTTTTCATTTGCGACCTTTTTGTGACCAAAAACAGAAGGTCAAAAGCTGGCAGTCGTAAACTGACTATGGCGACCTTTCTTCTGGAATGGTCGAAGACGTTTATGACCAAAATATGTCCACTGTGGCGTTTTGGTCACTAGCAACCTCCCCAGGCCACGTAGGCATCCAGCGTGGCAAGCTGATGTGGCACAAGATTCAGCCCGGTCCAATTCGGTATTCTACATGGGCCGAGCCCATTAATTCAGCCTATTAGTGTTTTTTCTCATATTAATTTTGGCTAGGTAGATGGGCCAAGCCCAACAATTAAGCCTTCTCATTTTTGGGCCGTGGCCTTTTCCGCTAGAAATTTTTAGTTTTTTTGTAATATAAAAAGGTCCACTAGTCAAATGGGTCCCAGATGTCAGGTTCAGGTACGTGGGTCCTAGATGTCAGGTTCAGGTACGTGGGTCCCAGCTAGCAAGTTCATATTCTTCATATTTCAATTTAACAGTAAGTAAATAACCAGTATTTAAATTGGCACAAACAAAACACACACATAATACTCCAAATATTATCAGCCAGATTCAGTACAGAGCTCCTATTGTACAAATAACATATACTTTACAAGCTCTACACATAATGAGCTCTAACATATACAAGCTCTACAAGCTCTACACGTGATACGGTGCCCTGGTGTTAACCCTGTAGCTCTACAAGTGTCTTCAATCTTCTTCAACATGGAGCTCCTTCGGTAGCAAGCACAAACTAGGCACCTGCATCATCACAGGAAGGCAATTTTAGATCATAAAAACAAATGTTCCAAGCACAGTTTAGAGAAAAGAACCAAGTAAATTTGCCCTCAATCATACAAACAAAGTTTAGAGAAAACCAAACATGAACAAGCACTTATTATGCAGTCTTTAAAGTTTTTAATGCATTTATTTTCTATTAGCAAAACTGAATATGCTACTTCCTAATTCATGGCTGCATAATCCAGCTAGCTACACCAGTTTGCTCTCATGCAAAAATTAGAAAAAAAAGAACAACAAATAAATCAACACTGATTTCTCTAACACATACAGTAACTTGCTGATATAACTTGTATATTTGTCGACAGAAAACGGGATGCAAAATCATGTTTCAGTCCAGATCAATCTATCATGAGAAAACATGTATAACTCCCACTAGAATTTTTTAATGCAGTTGCGAATTATCCTGAAAACTTGTGCACTTAATGATGGTTAGATCCATCTTACAGAATAGTCAGCTTCCAATATAAGTTAGGTACAAAACATAATGTATAAGCACGAAGTAAGATAGGCCATGCATCAAACACAGAAATAATTTTACTAGGTAGCGGCATAGTAAGTTGGTTTTTACTAGGTAGCGGCATAGTAAGTTGTGACATTTAAAAAAAATAGTAAGAAAACCAGCGGCGGCTGCTCCAGCCAGCTGCTCTCCTCCTGGACACCGTCACTGTAAATTTAGCTAGCAATCATCAGCAGCAAGTACAGAGTAAACTGGGACTTTGTTGTAGCTACAGAAACTGAAACAACACACACATCATGGAATTTCATATCATAGCCAACAAATATTTTACCAGAACACATGGTGTTCTTCTCTGTATTTTAGAAACATGCAAACAAAGGTTTCAGTAAAAACAAACAAGTGGAGTAGACAAATTATCAGCAAGAAATCAATGGCCAGATGAGCACCACCACAACAAATCGGCACTAACACTTGGTCATCGACACGATGCCCAAGCAAGGAACCAGCTCGCACACGCAAGATGATGATTGCATACATACAAATCATGTGCTGGCAGAAAAAATCCAAGCATGAGCTCATCTTCTCTCTCTGTTTGGTAACTAACAACCTAAATAAAATAAAATAAAAAACATGACTTGTTCATACAGATCCCTCTAAAATTCCTTGGGACAAGTGCATCACATATTCGTCAACTTAGCAGCAGAAGTAGTGAGCACGGGAAGAGGGGGACGGAGCTGGAGGAGCTACCTACCGCGATCGTAATGGAAGCAGAGGAGCAGACCCCTCCTGCCCCTCCCCCACAAGCAGGATAGGGCTGCCGGCTGGGCACGCCCCTACTCCTCCGCCTCCTCGAGCAGGAGACCCCCTTCCCCTACTGCTGCTTGGCGGGCCACATCACTAGTCACCTCCTCATGCAAGAAGTACACAATAAATAGACAGACGGTCAGTGAGGTACATTTTCACAGCAACAGAAGCTTAGAATTAACAGAAATACACACTCAAATGAAGTCACTAAGATACTTAAGTCCACCACATGGTGTAGAATTATGTGGTATATAATTGCAACACATGAACCAAAAGAGGAATAACATCATCACCAAGAGTTTCTGATGATAAGCATAGCTCCCTACAAAAAAAGAACTAAGGGCACGGTGACTAAAGCATGCAGACCACAATATTCAAAGTAGAAGCAAGTGGGCAGTATGAGCTACCTACTGGCAAAGTATAAAACCTGAATCATATAGTATAAATGAATCAAGAAAACAAGAACTGACAATGAGAACTACATACTAATGCACCAAATGATCAACATCAAGCACAAGCATGCAAACATGCATCTCATCCCAACCTAAAACTAGAAACAGAACACCCTAACCACCACCAATTGTCTTCATAGTTGATGAGACGACATTTACCGTACATAAATATGATGTAAAAAGGTAAGCAATATGATACTACTAATTTAGAGTGTGCAAACAGAAGGATTTTCTCCCCTCATGCTCTACCTGCCCGCATCAGAGACTCACATTCTGAACGGTCACTGTCATCACACTAGTTTTCAGATTCTCGCACTTGCAACTAGCACAAGAGTGAATTTCATACATCATCAATACAACAGAGCAGCACTAACCAACACAAAGCATTACATCATATATGAGACAGACTACAAGAGGAACAGATCTGAAACCAGTAGTCATAACCCATCAATTTAGATTAAATGGGCACATCCTAATCTACACCATGGCTTGCTGACAACCCCACAAACACGCTGCACAATAGCAGAATACACAGAACCGGATCGGAGTGTTACCTTTGTTGTGGCCATGGACGGCATGGAGAAGAGGAGGAGGACGGCCACCGGATGCCTGGAGCAGGAAGAACGAACGAACACCTATACTGCAGAATGAATTGTGAGGAAATTTGTCAAGGGGGAGGGCCAGAGCGGGGAGAGAGATACATGGACGAGATCCGGGAGTACCTCAACAGCCAAGTAGGAGCGGAGGACGACATCAGTCCGGCATATCTTGTACAGCAGCGGAACATGAGCGAGAGGAGGTGAGGTGGGGTGGGGTACCGCGGCGGTGAAGAAGGTCTTGTCGTCGACCTCGGAGAGCACGGTCATGGCCAGTGACTTGGTGAGCCCCTGCAGCAGGAAGGAACCAAGCGAAAAAACAAGGTCAATTCAGCAACCTCCACCCGCGCCGCGCAACAAGAAAGAGAGGAGAGAGGGGGAGGGAGGGAAGCTGACCCCGAGCAGAGACGGCGACATGGCGGCCGGCGGCGGAGGGAGGCGCCGATTCTGATCTAGGGGGTGAGGAGAGGATGTGCGGGGACCTTGACGAAGAACTCGGAGACGGCGGGGACCTTGACGACGAACCCCGCGGCGGGATCCCAGACCTGGTGGGAGGGGATGGCCTTGGAGCCGGCGCCAGGGCGGGAGTGGCGGGTGGAGCAGATAGCGGGTGCGCCCCCACGGAGCGAGACCCTCCTGGCCGCGGTGGCGCGGCCATCGGTGCCGCGGAGACGGACGCCAAGAAGGGCAACCCCGCCGAGGAGGCAATGGCGAGGGCAGGTGAGGTGGAGGCCTTGAGCGCGAACATCGACGGCGGAGGAAGGGGACGGTGGACGAGGGGGGCTTGGATTGGATCTGGAGAGAATGGGTGCGGCGGCTGGCGGGAAGGAAGGGGAGGGGATCGAGAGGAGCTCCGCCGGATCTGGAAGGGGAGAGGAGGAGCAGAGAGCGAGGGAAAGAAAGGAGGCGGGGGTGGATGGAAATGACCACAAGACAGAGCTAGGGTTTCGGGGACACATCCATGTTTGGCGCGGGCCATTGGATCCAGGGGATCAGACGGTGATTTACCCATGATCCGCGTGAGAGGCCCCTGGACCAATCAGAACGCAGTATACAGGTATGATATTTTGACCATTTAAATTGGTCATAATCAACTAAAATTATGTGCTAAATCATGTTAGCTATTTTATTATGACCTCAAAATTTGAAAAAAAACTTTTTATTGTGTCAGTAAATTTGACCATTGTTTTTAGGAATAATCATAAATTGAAATAAGATAATATTTTTAAAGAGTTATGAGAAATGAGTTCTTTTAAATCATTTTTTCATTTTTTAAGTGTTTAAAATGAGCTTTTTTGTGAAGGACCTACCAAATATTTGTTGCAAAATTGTACCAAATCAATTTTCTAAAATACTAGGACATATTTAATGCACAATTGACCAAATGGTTGGGTGTGAGAAGCTTTGATCCACCTCTCGTGAGAAAGACAAATTTCCGTCGATTCAGCAAGAAGCGGGTCAAATTCGAACTGTAGCTGCCTTCTAGTTTGCTCTTTATTTTTTCCAAAAATCGTTTCTAGGTACATAAGTATCTATTTAATCAGAGAAACACCAATAAAATTCCAAGATTCAACCACTAGCTAGAAACGGTCATTCCCGCCATTTTGACCGCACTTTGAAACGGGCATAAAAAATTCAAAAAAAATCAAAAAATTGTGAAACATTAGCATTGTGTCATCATATGTGGCCAAGTTCCCAGGAAAAATAAAAAACTTGTAATACGTCAATTATTATAAAAAAGTGTTCTCAGAAACGAGCTATCACGTGTGGAGATCAATGGCTTTCAAGCCAAATGATCAATCTTATGGCCACATTCATGGCATATTTTGTTCAAATGATCTCATATTGTGCACAAGGGTGCATATTGGAATGGCAAACAATGTTGCCTAAGGAATTTTTCATTTTCTTTAGACAAAAAAACCATTTTCCATTTTTCGAGTGCCTGAAATGAGGTTTTATTATGAAGGAACTACCAAATAATTGTTGCAAAATTGGACCAAATCAATTTATAAAATACTAGGCCATATTTAATGCACAATTGACAAAATGGTTGGGTGTGAGAAGCTTTGATCCACCTCTCGTGAAAAAGACAAATTTTCGCCGATTCAGTTGGAAGTGGGTCAAATTTGAACAGCAGCTGCCTCATAGTTTGCTCTTTATTTTTTCCAAAAATCATTTCTAGGTACATAAGTATCTATTTAATCAGAGAAACACCAATAAAATTCCAAGATTCAAGCACTAGCTAGGAACAGTCATTCCCGCCGTTTTGACCGCATTTTGAAACGGGCATAAAAAATTCAAAAAAAATCAAAAAATTGGAAAACCTTCGCATTGTGTCATTATATGTGACCAAGTTTCCAGGAAAAATAATAAACTTGTAATACGGTAATTATTTTAAAAAAGTGTTCTCAGAAATGAGCTATCAAGTGTGAAGATTCATGGCTTTCAAGCCAAATGATCAATCTTATGGCCACATTCATGGCATAGTTTGTTCAAATGATCTCATATTGTGCACAAGGGTGCATATTGGAATGGCAAACAATGTTGCCTAAGGAAGTTTTCATTTTCTTTGGACGAAAAAACCATTTTCCATTTTTCGAGTGCCTGAAATGAGGTTTTATTATGAAGGAACTACCAAATAATTGTTGCAAAATTGGACCTAATCAATTTTATAAAATACTAGGACATATTTAATGCACAATTGAAAAAATGGTTGGGTGCAAAAAGTTTTGATCCATCTCTCGTGAAAAAGACAAATTTCTGCCGATTCAGCTGGAAGCGGGTCAAATTTGAACTGCGGCTGCCTCATAGTTTGCTATTTATTTTTTCCAAAAATCATTTCTAGTTACATAAGTACCTATTTAATCAGAGAAACACCAAAAAAATTCCAAGATTCAACCACTAGCTAGGAACGGTCATTCCCGCCGTTTTGACCGCATTTTGAAACGGGCATAAAAAATTCAAAAAAAATCAAAAAATTGGGAAACCTTCGCATTGTGTCATTATATGTGGCCAAGTTCCTAGGAAAAATAAAAAACTTGTAATACGGCAATTATTTTTAAAAAATGTTCTCAGAAATGAGCTATCATCTCTGAAGATTCATGGCTTTCAAGCCAAATGATCAATCTTATGGCCACATTTGTGGCATAGTTTGTTCAAATGATCTCATATTGTGCACAAGGGTGCATATTGGAATGGCAAACAATGTTGCCTAAGGAAGTTTTCATTTTCTTTGGACGAAAAAACCATTTTTCATTTTCCGAGTGCCCAAAAGGAGGTTTTTTTGTGAAGGACCTCCCAAATAATTGTTGCAAAATTGGACCTAATCAATTTTATAAAATACTAGGACATATTTAATGCACAATTGACAAAATGGTTGGGTGCAAAAAGTTTTGATCCATCTCTCGTGAAAAAGACAAATTTCCGCCGATTCAGCTGGAAGCGGGTCAAATTTGAACTGCGGCTGCCTCATAGTTTGCTATTTATTTTTTCCAAAAATCATTTCTAGTTACATAAGTACCTATTTAATCAGAGAAACACCAAAAAAATTCCAAGATTCAACCACTAGCTAGGAACGGTCATTCCCGCCGTTTTGACCGCATTTTGAAACGGGCATAAAAAATTCAAAAAAAATCAAAAAATTGGGAAACCTTCGCATTGTGTCATTATATGTGGCCAAGTTCCTAGGAAAAATAACAAACTTGTAATACGGCAATTATTTTTAAAAAATGTTCTCAGAAATGAGCTATCATCTCTGAAGATTCATGGCTTTCAAGCCAAATGATCAATCTTATGGCCACATTCGTGGCATAGTTTGTTCAAATGATCTCATATTGTGCACAAGGGTGCATATTGGAATGGCAAACAATGTTGCCTAAGGAAGTTTTCATTTTCTTTGGACGAAAAAAACCATTTTTATTTTCCGTGTGCCCAAAAGGAGGTTTTTTGTGAAGGACCTCCCAAATAATTGTTGCAAAATTGGACGAAATCAATTTTCTAAAATACTAGGACATATTTAATGCACAATTGACAAAATTGTTGGGTGCAAAAAGTTTTGTGGCGATACGTCGAGGTTTGGGCGGTGGCCGAGGGCCCCAACTCTAGAGTGCGTAAACTCGCATGCCCGCCGCGTGGTCACCGCGTGACCGTGGCGTTACCATGTGTTCTGGGCGGCCTAGGAAAACTAGTGGGTTGGACACTCCCCAGGTAGGTGCTAGGAATAAAATCACAACATAATATTCTCACGAGGAGACCGATCGATGCTCAAACATTAATAAGCAGCCAAGTGTTTGATTTGCGGTACGGGAAATGCACATGGATAATGGGCGTGAGTTTTGGCTGAGGATGATCAGTTACTAAGAAGACCGTCTTCACAAATTTTCACCTCAAAAGGAGGAGCCTAGGTGGTACTTGCTTTACAAAGTACCACACTGGACATAAATACGAATGTTGAAGCTCGGCTCAAAATAATGAATGGATTGAGCTGGCATTTGGTGGAGGATGGTTATTTGGGCATAGGAAAGCATTGTAGAAAATGGATACTATTTGGACATGCCAAAGTGGTACTTCCTTCAGAAAGTGCTGCTTTGAACAGAATAGGAAAATGAATATTTTTGAATTATTTTTGAACTAGGCAAGGAATGTTTTTGACATATTTGATGAAGATATGATCCAAAACATTTATGAGATTCTTTTGGGAATTTTGGGAATAACAGAAATATAGGTTTCTTCACAATCTAGGGCAAAAACTGCCACATGGACATGACACATAGGCAAAACTGATGAGATGGCGCCTGGTCATCACAACCCACCACAATCTGCAAGGCTATGACCATCTATATTGGTCATTAACAACTAGAAATAAGGCAGCGGACTAGCACTATTTGATTTGTGACCATTTCGTGTAAGGAAATTACGACCTTTCTGACCAAAATGGTCGCAATGGTTTAGGGTTTGGAGCCCCCCGAACAGCTTTTGACCAATTGGCCTGAAATGGTCATAGATCTATGACCAATTCTTCCAGGGTCACTGACAGAAGGTCACTAGTTGACACATTTCTTGTAGTGTTGGGGGAGGCTTAAATCAATGTTATATTCATGCCCCAATCATGAGCTCTCAAAAGTGACAATTCTTCAGAATTTTTATGCTCGGATTTCTGATAACAATCGCACCATGGTCAATACTTCTTGTGCTGGCTCTTTTATGATGAAGACTATTGAATTCAGATGGAATTTATTGGATAGAATTAAATGCAACTCTGAATATTGGGACCTCGATGAAGGTAAGGAGTCAGGTATGACACCTAAGTTTGATTGTGTTAAATCTTTTATGGACACCGATATTTTCCGTAAGTTTAGCACTAAATATGGACTTGACTCTGAGATAGTAGCTTCTTTCTGTGAATCTTTTGCTACTTATGTTGATCTCCCTAAGGAGAAGTGGTTTAAATATCATCCTCCCACAGAAGTAAAAGTAGTTGCACCTATTAAAGTTGAAGAAAAGACTGTCGCTTATAATGATCCTATTGTTCCTACCTCTTATGTTGAGAAACCACCTTTCCCTGTTAGAGTAAAGGATCATGCTAAAGCTTCAACTGTTGTTCGTAAAAGCAATATTAGAACTTATACACCTCCTGAACAAGTTAAAGTAGAACCTAATATTGCTATTGTTAAAGATCTCTTGTCTGATAATATTGATGGGCATGTTATTCAATTCTGTGGTGAAACTGCTAGAATTGCTAAACCTTGTGCTCAAGATAAACATAAACCTGTGGTAGGCGTGCCTGTTATTTCTGTTAAAATAGGAGATCATTGTTATCATGGCTTATGTGATATGGGCGCTAGTGCTAGTGCAATACCCATTGAATTATATAAAGAAATTATGCATGATATTGCACCTATTGAGTTAGAAGAAATTGATGTCACAATTAAGCTTGCCAATAGAGATACTATTTCACCAGTGGGAATTGTTAGGGATGTTGAAGTCTTGTGTGGGAAAACTAAATATTCTGCTGATTTTCTTGTTCTTGGTTCTCCACAAGATAGCTTTTGTCCCATTATATTTGGTAGACCCTTCTTGAACGCTGTTAATGCTAGGATAGATTGCAAAAAGAATGTTGTTACTATTGGCTTTGATGATATGGTTCATGAGTTTAATTTCTCTAAATTTAGTAAACAACATCGTGAGGAAGAATTACCTAGTAAGGATGAAATTATTGGTCTTGCTTCTATTGCCATACCTCCTAGTGATCCTTTAGAACACTATTTGCTAGACCATGAAATTGAGATGTTCATGAATGAAAGAAGGGAAATAGATGAAGTATTCTTTAAACAGGAACGTATTCTGCAACATAATTTGCTTGTTGAAATCCTAGGGGATCCTCCTCCACCCAAGGGTGACCCCGTGTTTGAGCTTAAACCGTTGCTTGATAATCTTAAATATGCTTATCTTGATGAAAAGAAAATATATCATGTTATTATTGGTGCTAACCTTTCAGAGCATGAAGAAGAAAGATTATTGAAAACTCTGAAAAAGCACCATGCCGCTATTGGATATACTCTTGATGATCTTAAGGGCATTAGTCCCACTCTATGTCAACATAAAATAAATTTGGAAGCGGGTGCTAAACCAGTTCATGATCCTCAACGATGTTTGAATCCTAAAATGAAAGAAGTGGTAAGAAAAGAAATACTCAAGCTTCTAGAGGCAGGTATAATTTATCCCGTTGTTGATAGTCTGTGGGTAAGTCCTGTCCATTGTGTCCCTAAGAAGGGAGGTATTACTGTTGTCCCTAATGATAAAGATGAATTGATTCCGCAAAGAATTATCACATGTTATAGGATGGTAATTGATTTCCGCAAATTAAATAAAGCTACTAAGAAAGATCATTACCCCTTACCTTTTATTGATCAAATTCTAGAAAGATTATGCAAACATACAGATTATTGCTTTCTAGATGGTTATTCTGGTTTCTCTCAAATACCCGTGTAGGCTAAAGATCAATCAAAGACTACTTTTACTTGCCCTTTTGGTACCTTTGCTTATAGACGTATGCCTTTTGGTTTATGTAATGCACCTGCTACTTTTCAAAGATGCATGACGGCTATATTCTCTGATTTTTGTGAAAAGATTTGCGAGGTTTTCATGGACGACTTTTCCGTCTATGGATCCTCTTTTGATGATTGCTTGAGCAATCTTGATCGAGTTTTGTAGAGATGTGAAGAAACTAATCTTGTCTTGAATTGGGAAAAGTGCCACTTTATGGTTAATGAAGGTATTGTCTTGGGGCACAAAGTTTCTGAAAGATGTACTGAAGTTGATAAAGCCAAGGTTGATGCTATTGAAAAGATGCCATGTCCCAAGGACATCAAAGGTATAAGAAGTTTCCTTGGTCACGCCGGGTTTTATAAGAGGTTCATTAAGGACTTCTCAAAAGTTTCTCGGCCTCTGACTAATTTATTACAAAAAGATGTACCATTTGTCTTTGATGATGATTGTGTAGAAGCATTTGAAATACTTAAGAAAGCATTAGTCTCTGCACCAGTTATTCAGCCACCTAATTGGAATTTACCCTTTGAAATTATGTGTGATGCTAGTGATTATGATGTAGGTGTTGTTCTAGGGCAAAGAGTTGATAAGAAATTAAATGTTATCCATTATGCTAGTAAGACTCTAGACAATGCTCAAAGAAATTATGCTACTACCAAAAAGGAACTTTTATCAGTTGTATTTGCTTGTGATAAATTCAGACCCTATATTGTTGATTCTAAAGTAACTATTCACACTGATCATGCTGCTATTAAATATCTTATGGAAAAGAAAGATGCAAAACCTAGACTTATTAGATGGGTTCTCTTGCTGCAAGAATTTGCATATTGTTGATAGAAAAGGAGCTGAGAACCCCGTTGCAGACAACTTATCTAGGTTAGAGAATGTTCTTGATGACCCACTACCTATTGATGATAGCTTTCCTGATGAACAACTAAATGTCATAAGCACTTCTCATAGCACTCCATGGTATGCTGATTATGCTAATTATATTGTTGCTAAATTTATACCACCTAGCTTCACATACCAACAAAAGAAAAAGTTCTTTTATGATTTGCGACATTACTTTTGGGATGACCCACATCTTTATAAAGAAGGAGTAGATGGTGTTATTAGACGTTGTCTACCTGAGCATGAACAGGAATAGATCCTACGCAAGTGTCACTCCGAAGCTTATGGAGGACACCACACTCGAGATAGAACTGCACATAAGGTATTGCAATCTGGTTTTTATTGGCCTACTCTCTTCAAGGATGCCCGTAAGTTTGTTTTGTCTTGTGATGAATGTCAAAGAATTGGTAATATTAGTAGATGTCAAGAAATACCTATGAATTATTCACTTGTTATTGAACCATTTGATGTTTGGGGCTTTGATTATATGGGACCTTTTCCTGCCTCTAATGGATATACACATATTTTAGTTGCTGTTGATTACGTTACTAAGTGGGTAGAAGCTATTCCAACTAGTAGTGCTGATCATAACACCTCTATTAAAATGCTTAACAAAGTTATTTTTCTGAGGTTTGGAGTCCCTAGATATTTAATGACTAATGGTGTTTCACACTTTATTCATGGTGCTTTCCATAAAATGCTTGCTAAATATGACGTTAATCATAGAATTGCATCTCCATATCACCCACAGTCTAGTGGTCAAGTAGAATTGAGTAATAGAGAGCTCAAATTAATTTTGCAAAAGACTATTAATAGGTCTAGAAAGAATTGGTCCAAGAAACTTGATGATGCATTATGGGCCTATAGAACTGCATATAAGAATCCTATGGGTATGTCTCCGTATAAGATGGTTTATGGAAAAGCGTGTCACTTACCTCTCGAACTAGAACATAAGGCATATTGGGCTATTAAAGAGCTCAACTATGATTTCAAACTTGCCGGTGAGAAGAGGTTATTTGATATTAGCTCACTTGATGAATGGAGAACCCAAGCTTATGAAAATGACAAGTTATTTAAAGAAAAAGTTAAAAGATGGCATGACAAAAGGATACAAAAACGTGAGTTTAATGTAGGTGATTATGTATTGCTATACAACTCTCGTTTAAGATTTTTTGCAGGAAAACTTCTCTCTAAATGGGAAGGTCTCTACGTTATCGAGGAGGTCTACCGTTCCGGTGCCATAAAAATCAACAACTTCGAAGGCACAAATCTGAAGTTGGTAAATGGTTAAAGGATCAAACATTATATCTCAGGTAATCCCATAAATGTTGAAACCAATATTATTGAAACCGTAACCCCGGAGGAATACATAAGGGACACTTTCCAGACCGTTTCAGACTCCGAAAAGGAATAGGTATGTGGTACGGTAAGTAAACCGATTCCAAAACAATTTTTAAGGCAATATTTCTCCGTTTTGGAATATTTAGAAAAATAGAAAAATAAGTGGAAGTCCGTGAAGGACACGAGGCCTTCACGAGGGTGGAGGGCGCGCCCTACCCCCTGGGCGCGCCCCCTACCTCGTGAGCACCTCGTGTTCCCTCCGGACTCCATTTTCTTGCACGATACGTATTTTGGTCGGTAAAAATTCAGTTTATATTCTCCCGAAGGTTTTGACTCCCGTATCACGCAATTATCCTCTATTCTTGTTTCGAGTTGTTTTCTGTCAGGATTGTCTAGGCCAGGCATCATGTCGTCCCCCTCCTCCGACAATGGTGACAAAGATGCTTGGCTAATGAAGAAAGAGCTGAAGAGGGAAGAACCCGTGGAGATCAACAAGGATGAAAGGATCATGGAGGCCATGGACGACAAGCCCACATCATCAACAACACCTCCACTTCCCTCACCAGCAAAGGAGACATAATCACATGGGTATGAGCACTCCCCTTGGCAACTGCCAAGCTTGGGGGAGGTGCCCCGGTATCGTATCACCATCACAACTCCTATCTTTACCGTTTTTCTTAGTTCGATCCTATTAGTAGTATCTTGATCTAGTAGAATAAAGTCATGGCATGATCTAGTTTTGAGTTTTGCTTTATGATCTCTCTATGTAATCGAGTCTGTTAGCTATATATATAATAAAGATTAGTGTTGAGCCAAGGGCTTGATTATTTTGCCATGATCTTGGGTGAATAAAAGAAATAATAAAAAGAAACAAAGAGTTCATATTGATCTTATTGAAAGTAATGACTTCACATAGAAAGGGTATGACGATTAAAAGTTGTTGGGAGTTGGCGAATATAGTTTTGGTCATCGTTGCAATTAATAGGAAGTAATAAGGAGAGAGAGGTTTCACATATAGATATATTATCATTGACATCTTTTATGATTGGGAGCACTCATTAAAATATGACATGCTAAAGAGTTGATATTGGACAAGGAAGACAAAATAATGAGTTATGTTTTCTTGTATCTAAGATAAAGTATGTTGTCATGGATCCTCTAGCATGTTGAGCTTGCCTTTCCCCCTCATGCTAGCCAAATTCTCAGCACCAAGTAGAGATACTACTTGTGCTTCCAAATACCCTGAAACCAGTTTAGCCATGAGGTCCACCATATCTACCAATGGATTGAGTAAGATCCTTCAAGTGCAAGCAATAAAAAATTGCTCTCTCAATATGCATGACTTATTAGTGCAGAGAAATAAGCTTTGTATGAACTAGTTGCGGAAGTAATAAAAGCGACGGACTGCATAATAAAGTTCCACATACAAGGGGCAATATAAAGTGATGTTCTTTTGCATTAAGATTTTGTGCATCCAACCATAAAAGTGCATGGCAACCTCTGCTTCCCTCCACGAAGGGCCTATCTTTTATTATTATCTTCTATCTTATGCAAGAGTCACGGTGATCTTCACCTCTCCATTTTCATTTTATCCTTTGGCAAGCCCAGCATGTTGGAAAGAGCATGATATATATATCTAATTGGATGTAGGGGAGCATGAATTGTTATTGTTGACATTACCCTTGAGGTAAAAGGTTGTGGGGCAAAACTATAAGCCCCTATATTTCTCTGTGTCCGATTAAAACTCCGTAACCACAAGTATTGCGTGAGTGCTAGCAATTATGAAGGACTATGTGATAGTTGAGTATGTGGACTTGCTTTTAAGCTCTGACATAGACTCTCTCTGATGTTATGATAAATTGCAATTGCTTCAATGACTGAGGTTATAATTTGTTGGTGCCCAATAAAGATTCTGATTCATACTTTTGCATTATGAAAAGATCATCACTTGAACATAAGTAATCATATGACAAATCTATATATGTTGCTGTTATGAGAATAATCATGATGCTTTCATGTTCTTATTTTATTTTTATCGACGCCTCTACCTCTAAACATGAGGACATATTTATTGTTATCGGCTTTTCGCTTGAGGACAAGCGAGGTCTAAGCTTGGGGGAGTTGATACGTCCATTTTGGATCATGCTTTTATATCGATGCATTACGGGCTGTTATTTCACGTTATGTCACAATACTTATTGCTATTCTCTCTTATTTTACAAGGTTTACATGAAGAGGGAGAATGCCGGCAGCTGGAATTCTGGGCTGGAAAAGGAGCAAATATTGGAGACCTATTCTTTGCAACTCCAAAAGTCCTGAAACTCCACGGAATGTCTTAAAATAAATAAAGAAAAATGGTCGCCAAAGATGAAGGCCAGGGGGCCCACACCCTGCTCACGAGGGTGGG
>NC_041389.1:582192717-582195416 GCF_002162155.2 Triticum dicoccoides
CATCTTCTCCTATATGAAGTATCTCGATGAGAAACAAATTAGAGGCAACCTTTCGGGACGAGACTCCGCCGCCACGAGGCGGAACCTTGGCGGAACCAATCTAGGGCTCCGGCGGAGCTGTTCTGCCGGGGACACTTTCCTCCGGGAGGGGGAAATCAGCACCATCGTCATCAGCAACGCTCCTCTCATCGGGAGAGGGCAATCTCCATCAACATATTCACCAGCACCATCTCATCTCCAAACCCTAGTTCATCTCTTTTATCCAATTCTTGTCTCCAAGTCCGGGATTGGTGCTAGAAGGTTGCTAGTAGTGTTGACTACTCCTTGTAGTTGATGCTAGTTGGTTTATTTGGTGGAAGATCATATGTTCAGATCCTTTATGCATATTATTACCCCTCTGATTATGAACATGAATATGCTTTGTGAGTAGTTACGTTTGTTCCAGAGGACACGGGAGAAGTCTTGCTATTAGTAGTCATGTGAATTTGGTATTCGTTCGATATTTTGATGAGATGTATGTTGTCTAGCCTCTAGTGGTGTTATGTGAACGTCGACTACATAACACTTCACCATTATTTGGGCCTAGAGGAAGGCATTGGGAAGTAATAAGTAGATGATGGGTTGCTAGAGTGACAGGAGCTTAAACCCTAGTTTATGCGTTGCTTCGTAAGGGGCTGATTTGGATCCATATGTTTCATGCTATGGTTAGGTTTACCTTAATACTTTTGTTGTAGTTGCGGATGCTTGCAATAGAGGTTAATCATAAGTGGGATGCTTGTTCATGTAATAACGACACCCAAGCACCGGTCCACCCACATATCAAATTATCAAAGTACCGAACGCGAATCATATGAACGTGATGAAAACTAGCTTGATGATATTCCCATGTGTCCTCGGGAGCGTTTTTCCTTCTATAAGAGTTTGTCCAAGCTTGTCCTTTGCTACAAAAGGATTGGGCCACCTTGCTGCACCTTATTTACTTTTGTTACTTGTTGCTCGTTACAATTTACCTTATCACAAAACTATATGTTACCACTTATTTCAGTACTTGCAGAGAATACCTTGCTGAAAACCGCTTATCATTTCCTTCTGCTCCTCGTTGGGTTCGACACTCTTACTTATCGAAAGGACTACGATAGATCCCCTATACTTGTGGGTCATCAGTGGTAGAGAAAGCACAAGTGCTAGAGGTGGTGGTGGTCGGAGAGGAAACACAAGTGCTAGAGGTGGTGGTGGTCGGAGAGGAAGCACAAGTGCTAAAGGTGGTGGTGGTCGTAGAGGAAGCACAAGTGCTAGAGGTGGTGGTGGTCGTAGAGGAATGGTTGATAATGGATTGGCCTTAGGTTAGTTGCTTAATCCAGATGGTTGATCTAATAATGATGGTATATTATCTATTGATTTACTGTATTTACACATTTACTCTCTTTGTTTCTTGTGCTAACAATTGTTCTTTTTGTAGGCATGGCTTCATCCGGTTCCAGGACGAGGCCGTCGTGCGCGGACCAAGAGGACATGCCGAAGACATGAATGGGGGCAGGTTGGACAAGGAGAAGGAGAAGGATGCATGTGCCCACACCACCATGTTGGTGTGGTGATGTTTGCAAGGTGAAGGTGTGCACTGACCGCAAAAAGTCATGGACAGAAGGTAGAAGGTTTTTCGCGTGTCCCAACTATGCACATGATCGTGCTCGGCCAACTAACGCATATGACATACCACCGGTATGTTAGACGTACATACAAAAAATGTAAATATGTTTGAACTCATATTACTAACACAAGCATGATTTTTATGTAGTCGCCTCCTCCACTTTGGAAGTACTTCACTTGGATAGATCAGGAGGTACCAAAAGATGTCCAAGAGGACCAACGTCGAGATTGCTTACGGAGGCAACGCCTGTTCGAGGAGTCCTATGCACCGGGATTGGAGAGGGAGCGTTGTGAGAAGGAGGCTCGTGAGTGCAAGAAGCGTGAGGAAGAGAGGGCACGCAAAGAGAAGGAGGCTCGTCAAGAAGAGAGGGCAAGAAAACTTGCAAGGGCTCGCGATGCACAAGAGGAGGACGAGGCACATGACAAGAAGGGAAAGTGGCCTTGTACTACTTAGTAGACAAATGGAAAAGGCACCGGCATCGATGATGGACTTTCGAGACTCCTTGTTGTGATGAACTATTTATGTCATTAGAAACCTTGTGTGCGATGAACTCTTTATGTCATTGGAAACCTTGTGTGTGTTGAACTTGTCATTCGAGATTATGTGAAAACTATGTATGTGATTCGAGACTAACCTTCTATGTATCATGATATTTGTGTCATTTACAGTGTATAACAATATGTGTAATTAGTTAGCTAGCCAAAACTACAAGTGAAGAAAGAAGTGTTGTCTACACCAGGACCAGACACCAAGGACCCCTGGCGTCTGGGTCATGCCCTAGGTTTAAAAGTGGTTCTGTTGATTTGGTGCCCCCCCAGACTCCATGGTCCCTGGCGTTTGGCTATTTGAGCCACGTCAACCAGACGCCAAGGACCGTGGTGTCTGGGTGCTGCCCAGTTTCTAGACCCTTCTGTTGATTTGGTACCCCCCACCCAGACGCCATGGTCCCTGGCGTTTGGCCATTTGAGCCACGTCAACCAGACGCCAAGGATCGTGGCGTCTGGGTGCTACCCAGTTTCCACACCCTTCTGTTGATTTGGTACCCCCCCCC
>NC_041389.1:582195708-582206242 GCF_002162155.2 Triticum dicoccoides
CCCCCCCAGACGCCATGGTCCATGGCGTTTGGCCATTTGAGCCACGTCAACCAGACGCCAAGAACCGTGGCGTCTGGGTGCTGCCCAGTTTGCAGACCTTTCTGTTGTTTTGGTGCACAGACGCCATGGTCCCTGGCGTTTGGCCAGTTACCAGTGGATAAGATGCTTTGGGCCCATAGGTAGCCCTCTCATTCCATTCATCTCCACTCACATTCACGAGCTGCTGCCCCCCCTCACTTCCTCTCCATCACCCTAACCCGCCTCAAATCTCTCACAAATCGGTCCCGTTTCACCGTTGGATCTTCAGGATTTCATAAGGAAAAGGTAAATCAACTCCACCCCCATTTTTTGGTTGGTTTAATGTATCATATTTTTGTGCAAACCCTAGTTTTATTTTTCCTAGTGGTTATGCTCAAGGGGTAGGTAAATCAACTCCACCCCCATTCCATTCATCTCCACTCACATTCACGAGCTACTGCCCCCCTCAAATGGATAAGGGTGCTTAGTGGGTGCTTAGCCCTACTGTTCATGTCCAAGGCCTTCCTCCAAGTTTTGTGCAAGTTAGTGAAGTGGACCTCACTTTTGATTGGTTGAAGACTAAATTCATGTTGAAGCAAGGGTTGAAGGCAGACGATTTTGTGTACTATGTCAGCAGGAAGTAGTCAGATGGCCCTGGGGAAAGAAAATTGATTGACATAACTGATCATGGCAAGATTCAAGAAATGCTGAGCGAATGGGAATGGAAAAGGGTTGTTGAGTTGCATTGCTACAGGAAACCGAGTCATATGTGATGTTTATGTCATTTGAACTATCGTGCACCATAGTGGTCATGAACTATTTGTGTCATTTGAAACTATGTAATGCTTATGTTCTAGTGGTTTGAACTATCATGGTCATCAACTATTTGTGTAATTTGAGACTATGTAATGCTTACGTATATGTGGTTTGAACTATCATGGTTTGCACCTCATCTGTCAGATTAATTTGCTATGGACATGAAAATACTACTCTATCACAGACATGAAAATACTACACTAGCATAGATGATGACTTTATCATGGAACTCTGGTGCACACCCAGGCGCCAGGGTCCCTGGCGTCTGGCTCCCCTGCTTTGCCCTGTTTCTGGTTCCAGTCGACTACCAGACGCCAGAAGCCATGGCGTCTGGTCCCCTGACTTACAACCAGGTGCCAAGGACCCTGGCGTCTGGTCCCCTGTGCATATAAATTGCTAAATGACTCCTCCTTTTGACATATTTCATCAACATTTCACAACAATCAATGAATTCATAGACATCACAGGAAACAACATTTCACATAAATCACATGACTGAGTACTACTTTTAACCGACAAATTCATGTCATACATTCATAGCAAATTCGTGAATTCATTGCAACTTAATTCGAACGTCAACAAGTTCATGGAAAGAAACGACAACAAGTTCATGGAAAGAGACTTCACCAAGTTCATGGAAACAAACTACAACAAGCTCATTGAAACAAACTACAACAAGCTCACTTCCTCCTTCCTCTCTTCATGATATCTTCAAGTGTAGGCTCCTCCTCTTCGCTAGCCTCCTCCTCCTCCGCATCATTGTTGGACTTATATCTTTGCATTCCTGTAGGCATAAATTGATGAGGATACTCCGGACTATGGAATGCAGTGTTCCATGTCTTCTTTCTACCTTTCTTGCCCGGTGTCTTAGCTATGGCTTTGCCTTTTCTAGAGGGAGCATTGCCTTGTGTTGGTTGTTTAACCTGTGATGGTTGTGGAGCATCAACATCATACTCATGCTCTTGTTGTTCATGCTCCTCTTCTTGTGTTGGCTCCTCTTGATGTGTTGCCTCCTCTTCATTGACCTCCTCCTCTATGCCCTCTTTGCAGAGATAACGGCGTTTATTAGCTCTGGCGGCGTGGCTACCAGGTGCAAACACATCACTGGGCTGAGCACCATGGCAAGAAAGCATAGCTGCCATCTTATGTAACCGCTTCTTGAACTTCTGCGACAACAGAAAATATGCTATGATATGAGATGCAAATAACTAATCCACGAAAAGAAGCTTTTATAATATATTGCTCACACCTCCATCGTGCTCCTAAGAGTCATCTCAGATAATGCACCACCATGGGGATGACTCAGTGCTACATTGGCATCATTGACGCACATAAGAAACTCTCTGCCCTGCAAGTCATGAACATACCAAACTTATGTATTTGAAAGAAGACTATAATGCAAGTATGTTAGAAATACGCTCATTAGACTACCATTTTGTCATGCATAGGTGCATAGTCAACGTGAGCCCCTCTTGTGTCTCTCACCGCCGTGTTGAAGGTATGATAACCTTCTGCAGTCTCCAGGTCTTCAGACACCAACTCCGACCATTCCTCGTGAGTCCAACCGGGCTTTAGCTTTAACCGGTAACGATCCGCATACCACACTTGATACTTCTGATATGCTGACTAATTGTGAGGTCTACTCTCTGATGCCACTAACATGTCTCTTTGATTCCAAATTTGTATCCACTTACGGTGTTTGTCTGCCCAATCCGCTATATCCTGATTGTTCCTTCGATCGAACCTACAAATGAGCCACGTCACAAAGCATTAGCAAACATAGACTTATTCAATGCTCTACTACATATTCAAAGACATGCTTGCTCACCGATGGAGAGATAGCATTTCCTCCTTGCTCTCCTCAATTGGAATACCTTGTCTTCTTCCAGATTGTCTTGCCACACGGTCTATGAAGTGCCACTCGACCGCAAAGAAGCATGTCATTGGGCACCTCGTCCGCCAAAGATGGCGATCACGCGTGCACATCTCGTTAAGAGAGAAGCCACCATCATCCACATAAGGCAACCAATGGACCTGCAAAACAAAGAGATACATTGTTAGATACAAATTTCATTCTTGAGTAAATTTTGTCTCATTGAACTTCTCAATACTTGCTCAGCAGTCAAGGTGTCCAGCTCGTTCATATAGCACTTGTATCGCACATGCGAGCTTCCTGTGTACACCGTCACCCGTTCCCAATAGTACGCAACCGTAGGGCGCCGATAAGGATCAACATCATGCGCCCCGTCATGATTACCAAGTGGTTTGGGTGTTCGGGGTTCTTGAAATCGGGCCGTCCAACCGAGATCCGCTCCCACATCCACATGGATAGGCTCCAAACAAACCCAGCCAATGAGGATGTATCTCCCTTCTTGTGACACGCCAAGTCAAGCTGCAATCAAACAAACATGTTAGATATGGAGGCGCATGACAAATGCAAGATAAATGGTTGCAAATATCTCTTACCTGGCGATACAAGTATGCTAGTGCGGCCGAACCCCAGCTATACTGGGTATCCCAGTTAGTGAGTAGCTCCAAAAACATCTAGAGGGCTGAGTTCCCAGTTGCGTCTGAGAAGACTACCTTAGTTAGTACATACCAAAGATAGGCCCGCACGTACCGCTGCACAACCACTTCATTGGCACCCTCAGGGCACGGATTGTCTTCTCCTCTGACTTGTTTTAGCCAAGAATGCCTCACTTTCGAGGCATCAGCCTTGCCTGGCAGAGGGGCATCGGGCACAACACCAATTAAAATGCCTGCCCGTTGTCGCCAATTAACGATGCTGACATATCCGGTAACAGCTCGTCCGTTGATAGGAAGGCCGCTTATCATAGCCATGTCCTCTAGGGTCATCGTCATCTCCCCAAATGGAAGGTGGAACAAGTGAGTCTCGGGCCTCCAACGATCCACAAGTGCGGTCAGCGCCGCGTGGTTCACCGGCGGAGGGCGTCGCTTAAACTGCAACACGAATGGGAGAAGATCCAATCTCCGAATTATGGCTCGTACCGCGCATCGTAAGGAAAGTCATCAGCGCAATGACCCCTCATGCGCATAGCAACTACAGGCTGCAAATAAAGTGATTTTTTATCAATACAAGAACACAAATGAGAAACAACGAAAATTGATAAGTCTTGCTTCTTACCTTTCCGTTTTCAATGGCACGAGCACGATGTTCCTTATCCCACTCCTGGATTAATCCGTCATACCAAGGTCCATCATCATCCACCATCCTACCAAACAAATCACAAACATATATGAATACAGGAATAATATCAAACAATAAAATTTCCTTCTCCAAGTTATGCCATATGAACACACCATTCTTCTCAAACATAACAACATCATTTCTTTCTTCTTCATATGCACACATAATTCTTCTCAAACGTACCAACATCATCTCAATCAAATAAATTTGTCAAATAATATGGTGTCACATATGCAAATACATATCATCTAGAGTACCAAATTTCACCATAGTTTTTGCAAATAAAGTATGCCAACAATAGGATTATCTACACATAGAGACATCATATTTAAATTCAACCGTATTGCTATACCACATACACACATCATCTATCAAACCAAATTATCAAACAAGTCTATTTTACATACAAAAATCATGTATTCATCACCCCTCTTAATTAGTTCAAAAAAAATTCCTATGGACAACATATGCACATAACGGAATTGATTTTGCCTACATGTTCAACTACACATCATCTACTACCTAGCAAATCATCTATCAACTACAAACTATTTCCTAAAACAAAGAAACCATCTACTAATCTAACATCACCTAATGTGAATAATGCATCCAAAAAGAGAGGGGAAAACCAAAACAAATTGGAGGGAATAGGGGAGAATACCTCAAGGATGCTTGGGGGACTCAGAATTACAAATTTGGGTGGATGATGGAGTAGATCAAGGGGGCGTTTGGTGTGAGGGAGAAGAGGGGCGAGAGAGAAAGAGCTCTCTGTTCTTGCTTCGGACGCTGTCAGGGAGAGGTTGGGGATGAGTGGGCTGGGCCCGTGGGGTTATCCACTTACCAGGTCCAGACGCCAGGGTTCATGGTGTCTGGCCCCTTTGCCACGTCAGCAGGTCAACGGGCAGGCGGGTCATGCGGGCCAGGGGCCAGACGGGAGGGTGCGTGGCGTCTGCTTCGCAATCCAGACGCCAGGGATGTTGGCGTCACCTAAAAGGTCATAATCGAATTTTTTTAAACCGTGGTCAAATCGGGTTTTTGTTAGCTTTAAAGGTCAGAACAGTAATTTTGTCCGCCAGCAGCCCACTACTCAGACACGACATCTGCCAGCAGCAACAGGAGCAGCTTCCCTCTTGAAACCAGACAGGGCCGCCATTTTTCTCAATGTCCGAATTGATCTAGCGGGGGCACGTCTACCCAGGCCTGCCTGCCGGCCGGCCGGCCGGCCGCAGACGGTGGAAAAGCGTACAGGAAAAGTAAAACTGTCCGTGCAATGTGCCAATACGAGAAGCATGCAGCATGGAGCTTCGCTCATCATTCTACGCTGCATGCAGGTTCTTGGATCGTGCTTGGCTCGATTCCATCGTCTCTCTCTCTGTGGTAGAGCAGCAGGAATCGATGGGGCACATGCGGCGGAGCATATTGCTAGACAGGATCGGGGAGGGAGGTGCGTTGTATATTCCGGGTGGCGCGGGAGTTATATATTTCCCGTCGATCGGCTCTAATCCCAATCACACAGTCGCTCACTCGCTTCATGGGATTATCTTTGCTTCACTCCTGCGCCCCCTTATCTACTCCCGTGTTGACGAGCTCATCCGCGAGGTCCACAGTTCAGCTTTTTTGTCGGCTGATGATCAATTACCCTGCACCCGCAGGATGTTTGTTGCTTCATGCAAACGCTTGAGGATCATGAAGGGTTCCCAAGCCACCGGTCTTGATCAGTGTCTTCAGCCAAAATTTTCTTACAATTCAAGATTTATATCTTAATTTTAACCCCCATGGGACCCTTTTTTGTTTCAGCGCGAAGGGCCAAGGACAAGTACAAGAACAAGAGCTAAACATGGGGCAGTAAGAAGAGGACGACAGAGAGGGAAGGGGATGGGACGTGAGCAGAGCGGAGCAGTCGATAGTGACTATGGTTTGGCAAGGAGTAGGGTATATGTGAGGTTGAACTGGGTTAGCCTGGGCCAGTCCGACGTGACGGCCGCATCTGGGCATGTTCGGACCACCCCATATTCACCCCATATATGTGTTGGGTTTGATGGGTGCCGAACAATCCATACATTTAGGGTGGCTATGAGAGGTCCTATTGAAAAAATGTCCGGCAGTGGTTGGGCTGTCCGCCCTGACATTTTGGAAGGTTTGAGGCGGCCCAGTTGTAGATGCCCTTATTTATGGCTAAAACAATCAATAAACTTTAGTTTGACATCGTCCAAACATGTCAATAATGACACCAATTAGGCGTGAAACTGGCAATTTGTGCCTAGGATAACTACTTTCACCTCCCTTTTTTTGCATAGCAAGTCACGTAAACAAAACTAAGAAGACAGTAGAACCTTGCCTTTGCTCAAAAACCATCAACCAGATAAAAATCAAGACCGGAGAATTCTCTATGCATGATGGCAAGGCCCCATGGGCCTCCCCCCATGTGCTTCCTTGGCTCCAAGTTGTCTTCTGGTCTAAAAAATCTTCAAAAAGTTTCGTGTCATTTGGACTTCGTTTGGTACTGATATTCTGCGAAGTAAAAAACAAGCAAAAAACAACAAGTGGCACTGGACGCTATGTCAATAGGGTTAGTCCCAAAAATAATATAATATTACTATAAAATAAATATAAAACATCCAAAAATGATAATATAACAGCATGAAACAATAAAAAATTATAGATACATTGAAGACGTATCATGGCACCGGCTGGCCGGCATGCCGGTGCCCCATGCCGCCATGGCTGCCTGTACTTGAAGGTGAAGCACGTACTACCATGCATCTATCTCCGCTCCGGCTATCATCTCGGCCGGCATGCGAATCATGTACGTATGGTTCCTCCATGCATGCGCACGGGACGCCCGCACGCCCGCACGTGGCTGTGTCTTCCCCGGCCTCGCCCAGAGCTCGATCGGCATATCTCGGTGTCGTTTATTTCTTTGCATAGCCTACCATCGTCCCTCCTATCCCGTGTCCCGTCCGTCCGTGTGTGCGATCGATCGGCCAGAACTTACCCGTTGCGTGCTCGCACGCCTGCGCAACGGCGATACGTCCGTGCGTCACTACCAGAATAAGGGTCGGTCCCAACGGCTAGATCTATGCCGACAGGGGCCGTCGGCATATATGAAGATATACCGACGGCCTCGCACCACCCGTAGGTATAGGAACACCGTCGGCATAGTAAGGTCTATGCCTACGGCCCCCGTCGGCATATTGGGCTGTCGGCCTAGCAAGGTCTATGCCTACGACTACCGTCGGCATAGCTAGGCTGTCGGCATACAAGTGGGCCCAGCAGCCCACAAACAGACAGCAAGTTGATGCCGTCAATGGTATGCCGACGGACCTGACGGCGGCCGTCAGCATATAGGCTAGCAAGGAACAACCAGGAGCTGCCATGTGGCAGCTCACATGGCATAAATTGGAAAAATAATAATGATTGTTTCTGCAATGTTACAGTCCAAGTAAAAGAAAAAATTGGTTAGAATGCTCGAAGTATAGGAAATTTTATTTAAAAAGCAAAGAAGGGCATCCACGAGCTTTAAAAACAAACTATATGAAGTTTAACGATCTTCCAAATAATTAACAATGCAAGGATAAGCTTTAAATGGGATTCCCCTAAAAAGAGCTTAAACTGAGTTCCATCCTAATGTTCCATAGGAAGGCGTGTGGCTCACCGACGTGTTGAACTAATGAGCACTTGAAAAAATCAAATGGGTGTTTGTCACACATGTTTTTGTGAAACATTTTAATAATGTGTTTGCATATGGGAAGCATGAAATAATCATGCAAATAATAACCCGTACTGAGTGAAATCATGGATGGTATATATATAATAATGTTAAAAAAGAAAAGACATCTTCATATGTATTTAGCAACTCTACTGTAGGGAATGAAATATTTTATAGTCTATGAAAAGGGGAAACAATATATATTTATAAATATTATGCACATCTAATTTCTATAAGATTTAAAGAAAATAATACTAATAGAAAGTTTCTATGTACAATATAAAGTTTCAAATTTTTCTAACCCGTGTAGGAGCATGGATTGATGTCTAGTAAAATAATAATTTTACTTGGCAAATAAAGTCTCAATACACCATCTATACATGATTATATGATGCAAATAATAATTATAACTAGATAATTCCCCGCGCATTGCTGCGGGAATGCACGGACACATACTTATATAATGTACTGAAAACCATTTTCTACGTGTCTCATGGATTTGTGGCGGAAACAAAATGAATCCCATGAATAATAAGTCTCAAAGACAAAGGAAATGACACCAACCATCCAGATGGAAAAATATTTCGCAAAAGAAAAACCATCCAGATGAAAAAGTGGTTTCAATAATTGTAACATGTGGCTCACTATTACAATATCTCCTGATCCCTAGCACTCCATATTAAGAACACTATTATCAGTGTTAAAGTTTTCTGTTATCTACGAAATAACAAAAAATATTTAGAAACTTGGAATCATTACAACTAACCACTACAATTACTTCGGAAATGCATTAACAACAAAATGACCATCTTTAAGTTCGCAACTACATATAACAGATGGAAAATGTGGACTTAATAATAGTAATCCTATATATTATATAGAAGTATTATAACAAAACTAAGTGAAACAATATTTTATATCAAAATTACTGAAGCTTGTTTTAGTTGTGCAGCACGATGTATCCTAAAGCATCGAGCTTCTCCAACAAATGAAAAAATTCAGAGCACTAATCCCAGCTTCTTGTGACGGTTCTTACTTGATAAGCACCCCGACAAAAGATCTATTGATATATATATTACCAAATTCTGCTATGAATATATAACTAAGAAAAACATCAAGGAAAGAATAGGGTGCAATAATAATTTACCATGCCTTCTCCAAATGAGCAAGATGCAGCCGGCAAGAAAACATGTCTTGATAAATGGAAAATCAAGATCAATTAGTACTATTAACAATAACATGTCAAACTATTAACAGAGAATTAGGAGGCAGATATATGTATTGTATGAAAGGTATTTGACCACCTCTATGAATTATTTCATGAATTAGTTAATAGGAAATGAAATATAGTAGGCAAAATATGAACATATTTGAATTTCGATGCTTCTTATATAAAAAAACTATTAGGAAGAGCATTTTTACAGCAACATGTTGTTGGATGGAGTAAATTGCAACGTTTATACTAATAGCTGCCGGCAACAGCATCGTTCCAAGATTAGAGGAAAAGGACCGCACCTCAGTGAGTATAACGCAACTTAACCTGCATCAAAAATAGTAAGTGAAAGGTTTAATTATGGATGCAAAAAATTAAGTCTGCCACCAAAATAAATCCTACCCTGTGCAAGAAAAAGAGGTAGCATCAAGCCATTAGACATGAATATTATTGCTACATGTGAATTGCAGTATTCATCACCTCATTAGTGAAAGAAAGTGAGACGGCTCACTGATTAGATGATGTGCCATCCTCATAGGTGGAGTCCTGCTTGTGGTTGTGGAAGTCGTCTTTGTTGACCGAGGCGGAGTCCTCGAGGGTCGTCGCCGCTGCCGACAGTTGCGGAGCAGAGCAATGAGGGCATCTCCAACAGGTTGTATGTTAGTCATGTTGGTAAAATGTCCATGTCATCAACCAACAAGCTATCATACAACTACTTCAATGGGTTGTATGTAAACTATCCAATAGATGGTGAGAAAATAAATGTCGTTCCTCTCTATTTCACCTTGAAGCTTGTGCAAAGGTTGTTGGTTAATCTACATACTCCCTCTGTCACGGTTTAGAAGGCGTGCATGAGAAATCTCTGGGACCAAGGTGTTCCACGATTGGCTCTAGTTTCCTTTGCATGCGTCTAGAAAATAGCAGGGTAGTTAATAGTACAGCGTCTAATTCCTTGAAAAATCAATGCACAGTAAACCCCATGGCCTCTAAACGAGCAGCCCTCACGCATGCATTGGAGTACTAGTACACACCATGCATGCATCAATTAGTACATCCCGACGTGAGCAGCAGGATTCACACAGTCGCATGGAGTATTAGTACTAGGAGTAATTGCATTGACACCTTAAATCTTGTCTATTTTGAAAACGCATGTAAATCTAACTGTGCCTTCTAAACCGTGACGGGAGGGAGTACAACTTTGCTCTCTCTCCACATTTAATGCATGTCACATCATCACTATGTCCTAGATGGCAAATTTACCAACACCTATCTTACAACTGTTGGAGGTGCCTTGATGCATAGATGCCTCACCGGTTGTGCAGTCATCAACGATCTAGGAGTCTAGGCGGCCCGCGATTATACGGTGACCCGACCCATGCCTGACGCCCAAAGAGATGGAGGCGAGACAGTCTTCCGAGCGTATCGGAGGAGCTCTGTGTTGGAAACGATTGTTTTGGCAATGCTTCACGATGTATTGATCGGTGCAAAGCGCACGTATATATGGAGTACAAAGTGGGCCACAACCTCAACTATACAAAGACTAGGAGGTGGCCAGGCTATACAATATACA
>NC_041389.1:582206569-582215112 GCF_002162155.2 Triticum dicoccoides
CAGTCGAAGCGTCGCCGGAGACGCAAAGACTGGACCTGAACTCCTCGAAAACGGAAGTAGGCAGTCCTTTCGTCATGACGTCGGCGAACTGTTGCGCCGTCAGGACGTGGAGGACCCGGATGCGCCCAAGAGCCACCTGCTCACGAACAAAGTGTATATCGAGCTCAATATGCTTCGTTCGACGATGATGGACCGGGTTGGCGGAGAGGTAGACGGCGGAGACGTTGTCGCAGTAGACGAGCATAGCCTTGTGAACATCACAAAGCAACTCCTGGATCAGCTGACGGAGCCAAGAGCATTCAGCAACAGCGTTAGCCACTGCTCGATACTCAGCCTCGGCACTCGAGCGGGAGACGGTGGGCTGTCGCTTGGAAGACCAAGAGATCAGGGATGGCCCAAGGTAGACACAGTACCCCGAGGTGGAGTGCCGTGTGTCGGGGCAGCCGGCCCAGTCCGCATCAGAGTAGGCGACGAGGTCGGTGGAGGCGGAGGCCGTCAATGTAAGTCCCAAAGACTGGGTGCCGCGTATGTATCGGAGGATACGCTTCACCAGAGTCTAGTGAGAGTCGCGCGGAGCATGCATGTGAAGACAGACCTACTGAACAGCATACTGCAAGTCGGGCGCGTCAGGGTCAGGTACTGCAGGGCACCCACGATGGAGCGGTAGAAGGCCGCATCAGAAGCAGGCGAGCCCTCCAAAGCGGAGACCTTGGCCTTGGTGTTGACTGGCGTGGGAGCAGGCTTGCAGTTAAGCATGCCAGCTCGGTCGAGAAACTCATGGGCATAGCGCTGCTGATGCAGGAAGAACCCATCGGGCCGTCGAACCACCTCAATGCCAAGGAAATAATGCAGAGGACCCAAATCCTTCAGGGCAAACTCATCGTGAAGACGAGCAGTGAGCCGCTGGAGGAGCGCGACAGTGGATGCCGTCAGAACGATGTCGTCGACGTACAGTAGCAAGTAGGCCGTGTCAACTCCGTGATGATACACGAAGAGGGACGCATCGGAGCGAGTCGATGTAAATCCGAGCGTCTGCAGGAAGGCAGCGATGCGCTGGTACCAGGCTCGAGGTGCCTACTTCAGCCCATAGAGAGAACGGGAGAGCAAGCACACATGATCTGGATGCGTGGCGTCGACGAAGCCGGTGGGCTGCTCACAGAACACCTGCTCAGCCAGGTGGCCGTGCAAGAAGGCGTTGGACACGTCCAACTGATGCACAGGCCATGCTCGGGACACGGCTAGCTGGAGCACGGCGCGGATCGTGCCCGGTTTAACAACCGGGGCAAATGTGTCGGTGAAGTCCACGCCAGCACGTTGCCGAAAACCCCGAACCACCCAGCGAGCTTTGTAGCGCTCGAGAGTGCCATCCGGTCGAGTCTTGTGCCGAAAGACCCACTTGCCCGTGATAATATTGGCTCGGGGCGGCCGAGGAACAAGCTGCCAGGTACAGTTCCGCTGGAGCGCATCGAACTCTTCCTGCATCGCACCGAGACAATGAGGATCCCGAAGGGCGGCTCGAGCTGACGATGGGAGAGGAGACGGCTCGGCGGCGGAAGCAGCGAGAAGATACTCATCGCTGGGGTACCGCGTGCTCGGGCAAAGGGTCCCAGCCCGAGAGCGAGTCATCGGGCGGGGCAGTGAGTCCGTAGGGGAGGCGGGCGCGGATGAAGACGAGCCCGCCTCCGATGGGACCGCCGCGGACGAGGCCGCTGGCGAGGCGGCTGGCGAGGCCGCCGGTGATGCGGCGGGTGAGGCCGCCTGCGTGGCGGTGGATGAGGCCGCCGGCGTGGCGGCGGACGAGGCCGCCGGCAGGGTCGAGGCCGGGGACGCCGGGGGCGTCGCGGGCGTCGAGGGGGGTGCAGCCCCTAGGGCAGCCAAACAGGTGGAGACTCGACCCATGGCGCGGGGAACACCCTCAAAGCCGGGAGGCGGCCCAAGAGAGGCACGTGGGCGGCCATCACCGGGAGCGGGCAAGGCCGCATCATCCGAAGGTACCTGCTGGAACGGAAAAACCATCTCATCAAAGTAAACATGTCATGAAGTGATCACCTGATGAGAGATAGGATCATAGCAGCGGTAGCCTTTGGTGTTAGGTGGATAGCCGAGAAAGATGCAGGCCACAGACCTAGGTGCGAGCTTATGAGGAGCGGTGGAAGCGATGCTGGGGTAGCACAGGCAACCAAAGATGCGGAGCTCAGCATAGGAGGGTGGCGTGCCAAACAAGAGATGATGAGGTGCAAAATTCCCGCGAGTGCGACAGGGACGAATGTTAATGAGTAGTGATGCGGTGGCAAGCGCGTCGGGCCAAAAACGTGGTGGCACGTTGGCGTGAAAGAGGAGGGTGCGAACGCAGTCATTGAGAGTGCGTAGCACGTGCTCAGCGCGGCCGTTTTGTTGCGAAGTGTATGGGCAAGTGAGACGAAAGATCGTGCCGTGTGTGGCGAGAAGGTTGCGTATCGCAAGGTTATCGAACCCCTTCCTATTGTCTGTTTGCAACGCATGGATGGGACGTCCAAACTACGTAGAGACATAGGAGTAGAAGGTGGTGAGAGTGGCAACAGAGTCCGACTTTCGCCGCAATGGGAAGGTCCACACATAGTGCGAAAAATCATCAAGTATGACAAGATAATAAAGATAGCCCGTGTTACTGGCAACAGGAGAGGTCCAGACATCACTATGAATTAACTTAAATGGGTATGACGCGACATGCGAGGAATTGCTAAAAGGAAGACGAACATGTTTGCCGAGGCGACAAGCATGACAAGTGTGATCGTCGATCTTATTACACGTGAATGAAAAACTCCGAAGAATGTGACGAAGGGTGGCGATGTTGGGATGACCGAGACGAGCGTGCCAAAGGTCCACTCCATCAGAAAGCGCCATGGGTGCAGCAACGGATGAGGTAGGGGAGTGGACCGGGTAGAGCTCGTCGGGGTTGTCACATCGGTAGAGCACCATCCGGGTACGGGCATCCTTGACAGAAAAGCCAAACATGTCAAATTCAACGGTAACAGGATTTTCACGTGTAAGAGAACGAACGAAAACAAGATTTTTAATGATGTCAGGAGAAACAAGCACATTAGAAAGATATAATGGCATGGAGTTAGAAGGAAAAGCAGCATGGCCGACATGAGTAATGGGCATGGAAGAGCCGTCACCCATGGTAATGCGAGCAGCGGTGTGAACGGGGTGAGCGGCAAGAAGGTTACCGGGGTTGGCGGCCATGTGAGCCGTGGCTCCGGTGTCCATATACCAGTCGCCACCACCGGTGTACTGCTGCGGCGTGGGGGCGGTGTGGAGAGCCGCTAGGAGCGCGGGATCCCAAGGCGCCGGCGGGAGGGCCGGGGCAGACGGCGCCGGCTGAGGCGGTGGCGCCACATACCCATAGCCCGAGGGGCCGTAGAGCGGCGCGGGCTGGTACGCTTGAGGGGCCGCGTACAGGGCCTGATGGGGGGTTGGGCGGGCGCCGAAGGAGCCGGGGACGGGGGCACGCGGTATAGGCATGGAGTATGTGTTGGGGAACGTAGCAGAAATTCAAAATTTTCCTACGTGTCACCAAGATCTATCTATGGAGAGACTAGCAACGAGGGGAAGGAGAGTGCATCTACATACCCTTGTAGATCGCTAAGCGGAAGCGTTCAAGTGA
Organism: Triticum dicoccoides; assembly: GCF_002162155.2. Classification (NCBI taxonomy): domain Eukaryota; kingdom Viridiplantae; phylum Streptophyta; class Magnoliopsida; order Poales; family Poaceae; genus Triticum; species Triticum dicoccoides. Next base: position 582,210,216 of record NC_041389.1, read on the forward strand.
ACGGGGTTGATGGAGTCGTACTCGTCGTGATTCAGATCACCGATGATCCTAGTGCCGAACGGACGGCACCTCCGCGTTCAACACACGTACAGCTCGACGATGTCTCCCACGCCTTGATCCAGCAAGGAGAGAGGGAGAGGTTGAGGAAGACTCCATCCAGCAGCAGCACAACGGCGTGGTGGTGATGGAGGAGCGTGGCAATCCTGCAGGGCTTCGCCAAGCACCTACGGGAGAGGAGGAGGTGTCACGGGAGGGAGGGAGGCGCCAAGGGCTCAGGTATGGATGCCCTCCCTCCCCTCCACTATATATAGGGGCAGGGGAGAGGGGGGAGGCGCAGCCTTGCCCCCTACTCCAAGAAAGGGGTGCGGCTAAGGAGGGGGGGAGGAGTCCATCCTCCCCAAGGCACCTCGGAGGTGCCTTCCCCCTTTAGGACTCTCCCCTTTTTCCTATATCTTGGCGCATGGGCCTCTAGGGGCTGGTGCCCTTGGCCCATGTAGGCCAAGGCGCACCCCCTACAGCCCATGTGGCCCCCCGGGGCAGGTGGCCCCACCCGGTGGGCCCCCGGGACCCTTCCGGTGGTCCCGGTACAATACCGATGACCCCGAAACTTGTCCCGATGGCCGAAACAGGACTTCCTATATATAAATCTTTACCTCCGGACCATTCCGGAACTCCTCGTGACGTCCGGGATCTCATCCAGGACTCCGAACAACATTCGGTAACCACATACAAGCTTCCTTTATAACCCTAGCATCATCGAACCTTAAGTGTGTAGACCCTACGGGTTCGGGAGACATGTAGACATGACCGAGACGTTCTCCGGTCAATAACCAACAGCGGGATCTGGATACCCATGTTGGCTCCCACATGTTCCACGATGATCTCATCGGATGAACCACGATGTCAAGGACTCAATCAATCCCGTATACAATTCCCTTTGTCTAGCGGTATGGTACTTGCCCGAGATTCGATCGTCGGTATACTGATACCTTGTTCAATCTCGTTACCGGCAAGTCTCTTTACTCGTTCCGTAACACATCATCCCGTGATCAACCCCTTGGTCACATTGTGCACATTATGATGATGTCCTACCGAGTGGGCCCAGAGATACCTCTCCGTTTACACGGAGTGACAAAATCCCAATCTCGATTCGTGCCAACCCAACAGACACTTTCAGAGATACCCGTAGTGTACCTTTATAGCCACCCAGTTATGTTGTGACGTTTGGCACACCCAAAGCACTCCTACGGTATCCGGGAGTTGCACAATCTCATGGTCTAAGGAAATGATACTTGACATTAGAAAAGCTTTAGCATACGAACTACATGATCTTGTGCTAGGCTTAGGATTGGGTCTTGTCCATCACATCATTCTCCTAATGATGTGATCCCGTTATCAACGACATCCAATGTCCATGGTCAGGAAACCGTAACCATCTATTGATTAACAAGCTAGTCAACTAGAGGCTTACTAGGGACATGGTGTTGTCTATGTATCCACACATGTATCTGAGTTTCCTATCAATACAATTCTAGCATGGATAATAAATGATTATCATGAACAAGGAAATATAATAATAATCAATTTATTATTGCCTCTAGGGCATATTTCCAACAGTCTCCCACTTGCACTAGAGTCAATAATCTAGTTCACATCGATATGTGATTAACACTCAAGGTCACATCCCCATGTGACTAACACCCAAAGAGTTTACTAGAGTCAATAATCTAGTTCACATTTACCATGTGATTAACACTCGATGAGTTCTGGGTTTGATCATGTTATGCTTGTGAGAGAGGTTATAGTCAACGGGTCTGAACCTTTCAGATCCGTGTGTGCTTTACAAATCTCTATGTCATCTCCTAGATGCAGCTACCACGTTCTATTTGGAGCTATTCTAAATAACTGTTCTACTTGGAGCTATTCTAAATTGTTGCTCCATTATACGTATCCGGTATCTCTACTCAGAGCTATCCGGATAGGTGTTAAGCTTGCATCGACGTAACCCTTTACGACGAACTCTTTTACCACCTCCATAATTGAGAAAATTCCTTAGTCCACTAGTTACTAAGGATAACTTTGACCGCTGTCCTGTGATCCATTCTTGGATCACTCTTGTACCCCTTGACTGACTCATGGTAAAGCACACTTCATGTGCGGTACACAGCATAGCATACTGTAGAGCCTATGTCTTAAGCATAGGGGACGACCTTCGTTCCTTTCTCTCTATTCTGCCATGGTCGAGCTTTAAGTCTTAACTTCATACCTTACAACTCAGGCAAGAACTCCTTCTTTGACTGGTCCATCTTGAACACCTTCAAGATCATGTCAAGGTATGTGCTCATTTGAAAGTACTATTAAGCGTTTTGATCTATCCTTATAGATCTTGATGCTCAATGTTCAAGTAGCTTAATCCAGGTTTTCCATTGAAAACACTTTCCAAATAACCCTATATGCTTTCCAGAAATTCTACGTCATTTCTGATCATTATGTCAACAACATATACTCATCAGAAATTCTATAGTGCTCCCACTCACTTCTTTGGAAATACAAGTTTCTCATAAACTTTGTATACACCCAAAATCTTTGATCATCATCAAAGCATACATTCCAACTCCGAGATGCTCACTCCAGTCCTCAGAAGGATTGCTGGAGCTTTGCATACTTATTAGCATATTTCAGGATAGACAAAACCTTCCGGTTGTATCACATACAACCTTTCCTCAAGAATCGTCGAGGAAACAATGTTTTGACATCCTATCTGCAAGATTTCATAAATAATGCAGCAATTGTTAATATAATTCCAACAGACTCTTAGCATCGCTACGAGTGAGAAAGTCTCATCGTAGTCAACTCCTTGAACTTGTCGAAAAACATCTTAACGACAAGTCGAGCTTTCTCAATGGTGACACTTACCATCATTGTCTGTCTTCCTTTCAAAATCCATATGTACCTAACAGCCTTACGACCATCAAGTAGTTCTTCCAAAGTCTACACTTTGTTTTCATACATGGATCCTCTCTCGGGTTTTATGGCCTTGAGCCATTTATCGAAATCCGGGCCCACCATCGCTTCTCCATAGCTCGTAGGTTCATTGTTGTCTAGCAACATGACTTCCAAGACAGGATTACGTACCACTCTGAAGTAGTACGCATCCTTGTCATCCCACGAGGTTTGGTAGTGACTCGATCCGAAGTTTCATGATCACTATCATAAGCTTCCACTTCAGTTGGTGTACGTGCCACAGGAACAACTTCCTGTGCCCTGCTACACACTTGTTGAAGTGACGGTTCAATAACCTCATCAAGTCTCCACCATCCTCCCACTCAATTCTTTCGAGAGAAACCTTTCCTCGAGAAAGGACCCAATTCTAGAAACAATTCATATTGCCTTCGGATCTGAATTAGGAGGTATACCCAACTGTTTTGGGTGTCCTATGAAGATGTATTTTATCCGCTTTGGGTTCGAGCTTAATCCTGAAACTTTTTCACATAAGCGTCGCAGCCCCAAACCTTTAAGAAACGACAACTTAGGTTTCTCTAAACCATAATTCATACGGTGTCATCTCATCGGAATTACGTGGTGCCCTATTTAAAGTGAATGTGGTTGTCTTTAATGCCTAACCCATAAACTATCATGGCAGTTCGATAAGAGACATCATGGTATGCATCATATCCAATAGGGTGCAACTATGATGTTCGGACACACCATCACACTATGGTGTTCCAGGCGGTATTAATTGTGAAACAATTTCCACAATGTCTTAATTGTGTGCCAAAACTCGTAACTCAGATACTCATCTCTATGATCATATCATAGACATTTTATCCTCTTGTCACAATGATCTTCTACTTCACTCTGAAATTACTTGAACCATTCAATAATTCAGACTTGTGTTTCATCAAGTAAATATTCTCAACATCTACTCGAATCATCTGTGAAGTAAGAACATAACGATATTCACTGCATGCCTCAGCACTCATTGGACTGCACACATCAAAATGTGTTACTTCCAACAAGTTGCTATCTTGTTCCATCTTACTGAAAACGAGGCTTTTCAGTCATCTTGTCCATGTGGTATGATTTGCATGTCCCAAGTGATTCAAAATCAAGTGAGTCAAAACGGTCCATTTGCATGGAGTTTCTTCATGCATATACACCAATAGACATGGTTCGCATGTCTCAAACCTTTCAAAAACGAGTGAGCCCAAAGATCCATCAATATGGAGCTTCTTCATGCGTTTTATACTGATATGACTTACGTGGCAGTTCCACAAGTAGGCGGTACTATCATTACTATCTTTTGGCATGAACATGTGTATCACTACGATCGAGATTTAATAAACCATTCATTTTAGGTGTAAGACCATTGAAGGTATTATTCAAATAAACAGAGTAACCATTATTCTCCTTAAATGAATAACTGTATTGCGATAGACGTAACCCAATCATGTCTATGCTCAACGCAAACACCAAATAACAATTATTTAGGTTTAACACCAATCTCTTTGGTAGAGGGAGCGTGCGATGCTTGATCATATCAAGCTTGGAAAAACTTCCAACACATATCGTCAGCTCACCTTTAGCTAGTCTCCGTTTATTCCGTAGCCTTTTGTTTCGAGTTACTAACACTTAGCAACCGAACCGGTATCTAATACCCTGGTGCTACTAGGAGTACTAGCAAAGTACACATTAACACAATGTATATCCAATATACTTCTATCGACCTTGCCAGCCTTCTTATCTACCAAGTATCTAGGGTAATTCTGCTCTAGTGGTTGTTCCCCTTATTACAGAAGCACTTAGTCTCGGGTTTGGGTTTTACCTTGGGTTTCTTCACTAGAGCAGCAGCTGATTTGCCGTTTCATGAAGTATCCCTTCTTGCCCTTGCCCTTCT
>NC_041389.1:582219350-582258896 GCF_002162155.2 Triticum dicoccoides
GGTGGGCAGCGCACCGCCATGGGTGCCGGCGGTGAGGGCCGTGTGCGTGGCCCGGGTGCGTGACATCCGCAGCCGCCTCTACTCCAGCTTTAGGTACGCGACGATCTTGGGGAAGGTCGGGTTGGTGATGAGGGGGATGTTGGAGGCGGCGTTCCCGAAGTCGTCGTTCAGTCCGGCGATGAGGGCGCTGAGGAGAAGCTCATCGGAGACCTTCTCTTCGAGGTCACGGAGCTCGTCAACAAGCTTCTTGAGGCGCATGCAATAATCGTCAACAGACGACTCAAGCTGCTGGCACCCAAAAAACTCGCCGTGCAAGAAGACTTTGCGTTGGAGCGCGTTGTCAGTGAAGAGGCCGTTGAGCTTGGTCCAAACGGCGTGAGCGTCATCGTCGGCGGAGACCACCGTGTGGAAGAGGTCCTTCGAGATGGTGGTGTAGAACCAACGGATGAGGGTGGCGTCGATGGCCGTCCACTCCTCATCGTCCTCCATGAAGCGGGAGTCCATGGAGCCATCGATGTGATCCCGGAGATTGTACTTACGGAACACAATGGAGAAGTACGTCTTCCAGGCATAATATGTGGAGGTGAGGTGGTCGAGGACGACGGGAACCCGGGCGAGGATGTTGAGGTCGCGGATGACGGTGGGATCGGGACCGTCAAACGGGTTGGTGCGGCGGCTGCGGGAGGTGCCAGTGGAACCGGGGGAGGCCATGGCCGAAGGGGGTTGGTGCGGCGGCGCGGGAGCAGCGGCGCGGCAGGGAAGGGGGAGGCGCGACGCGATGGCGGCGCGACGGGGGAGAGGGCGGCGCGGCTTGGGGGCGGCGCGGCGGTGGCTGGCGGAAGCGCGGGCGGCGGCGGCGGACCAGGGCGGCGGCGCGGCGGCGGCGGCGATGGGATCGCGGCGGCGGCGGCGGCGGTACGGGTTAGGGTTAGGATCGTAGCTATGGTACCATGTTGGAAACGATTGTTTTGGCAATGCTTCACGATATATTGATCGGTGCAAAGCGCACGTATATATGGAATACAAAGTGGGCCACAACCTCAACTATACAAATACTAGGAAGTGGGCCAGGCTATACAATATACATGCGCAAACCATATATTCAACACTCTGGAGCGAAGCAACGGCGTGCACATGCTGATTCGACCCAGCCGATATTTGAAAAGCTTAGCTTTTCTTATGAAGCGTTGCTTGTGTGGCTGTTCGACTCTTATAAACGGAACCATCAAATGAAAGGCTGTTCGGCTCTTACGGTGGGAGGAAACGGAACTATTAATGAGGAACGAAGCTGCTTTTTTTTCTTGGACTGTACATGCATGTGCGTTTCTTTTTTTTTTTAGCATCAGTACAGACACAAGCTCATATACACGCGCATACACTCACCCCTATGAACGCATACACGCACACTCTACCCCTATGAGCACCTCCGAAAGACTGAGCCGGCATATCATCTTGAGATTTACGAAGCCACCGTAGGCGCCTCGTCGTCGACGGGAAGGTCTCCTCCCACTGAAAGCGCATTGCCGGAAATCCTGAAATAAATCCAGGAATAATGCGAGCACCAGGATTTGAACCCTGGTGGGTTGGGGATACCACTGTCCACCTAACCATCTCAACCACAGGTTGATTCGCGCATGTGCGTTTCAGTAGTTAACTTAGTACTTAGGCCCCGTTCGGAAGTGCTCCAGCTCCGCGCTTCTCCGAAAGCGGGCGAGAAGCTGGCCGAACGCTTTGGCTCCGCGAAGCCAGCTTCAGAAGCGAAGGCCTCACGTAGTGTAAAAATCAGAAGCAGCTTTTTCGAGCTCCCAGATTCTAGCGGAGGTGGAGTTGGGATAAATTACTCGCGTTGCCACCGCCAAGTGAATCAGCGTACCGGTTCGTTCTTAGAGACCAATTGGACCAGCCTGTCTGTCCTCATACTGGGTCAACCTGGTGGCCCCGACCACAGCAAGCCGCAGCTCCGCTCCTGTGCTGCCCCGAACGCTCCTGCCAGCCACGGAGAAGCTGGCTAGGGCTGCTCCCTCGAGAAGCTGGCTAGCTTCGGAAGCCAGAGAGCTTCCGAACGGGGCCTTAGGGCTTGTTTGGGACTGCTCTGCTTCATCAAAATCAGCTTCGCTCCACCAAATCCACTTTGGAGCAGTTTCATACAGAAGTTGTGGCACTACCTAAGAGAATGTTTGGCTTGCATGCAGCTCCAACTTCAAGAATGGGAAATTGGTGGAAAGGATCTATTTGATTGGTTGAGGGGGAAAGAAACGAAGGGGTATCCACTTACTGGTGGCAGTGGTGGGTAATTTTCCCCCAACTCCAGCTTCTAGAGTTTTTTGGAGCACCCTCTCAGGAGCTTCATAAAAATTTGGGAGTTGTACTCCAGATTCTACTTTTTTTTGTGGAGCAGCATATCATGGAGTTACCCCGTTTGGCTTGTATTTTCCAGAGCGGAGCTGAATTTTAAGAAGCAGAGCAGTCCCAAACAGGCTCTTAGACAAAAAAATTGAAAATGATGATGTGGCAGATTGTATGGGTTGTGGGGCATGTGTGATGAGGTGGATGGGCTGCATGTCAAGAGAAATAGGATAGTGGAGATGAACTATTTAGGTATAATAGATGTACTTAACTATATAGCTAGAATAAATACAATGTGATAAAATGCGTCGAGTTGGGGGCATATGCCCCCTATCCATGGTGATTTTTTTGTTCTGCAAATATATATTTTTATAATTTATGTGTAAAGATATATCGAACCCTTATTTAAGATGGGCCCTAGGCCGCCGCACCTTTTGCCATGGCCCGCGGCCGGCCCTGATGGCGATAGCGGCCCTGAAGTTGTGGCAGTGGTTCTTTTTGAGCACCTGTGCATGTCGACGTCGATCAAAGCAGTGATGGCTGCCAACCCAAGCGCTACAGCAAGAGTAAGCCCACCCGTTGCCTGCAAATAAGATGTCAGGGATTGCATTTCTAGTGTAGGAGTACACACGGAATGAAAGAGAAAATGTGACTAACTCAGTCTCTAATGAATAATATTGTAGTAATTCGGAGACAGGCCGGTCCTGGCATTACGGAGGCCCTAGTGCAATTTAGGAATAATGAACATTAACATTAGCAACATATATATTTTCAACAATATATATCATATATCATGAAAAATGGAAAGACATTAACATCCTATATCTTATATATTTACTAATTGGAGGCACCATATGAGCCGCCACGTTAATCCTTGACAAATGCTTAACAATAACCAATAGATCTTAATTTTATGTTTAGGATTAAACAATATATGGTTTCCTCATGTGACAGGTACTTACGTTTATAAGGGAGATCCTATCGGCCACAAATGCTTAGCAATAACCATTAGATCTTAATTTTACGTTTAGGATTAAACAATATATGGTTTCCTCATGTAACAGGTACTTACGTTTATAAGGGAGATCCTATCGGCCAAAGAGTCCATATGTGATATACTAGGAAGGAAACATGCAAGAAAAAAATCTTCTATAACAAACTATAGTTGTTTTCAGGAACAGTTTTGCTATTTCACATCTAGATGTAATATATTATCTCACATCTAAGTCTAGGACCGCTGATTTTTGTTTGTCTTTATAACTCGTGCAACGTGATCGTCTTGCTCGCATGACTCGTTGTCGTGTTGTCGCGCAAACTGGCAATCCCTCACTGGCCTTGACTCTCTTATGTGTCTTTTTTTTGTCTAGCCTTTTTCTTATTGTGTGTGGGTCAGTGTTGTCTCGGGTCAGTGTTTTGTTGGCTTACATGGATTGTATTGTTTACGTGGGCTGCAATTTTCACCTAAGCATGGGCTAAAAGCATATCGACACGGTGTGATATTATTTAGAGGCATTTTAGAACGCCTTGTAATATCATCTGTCTTGTAGTGTAGATGAGCTCACCGTCCTCTTCTCTAAGAACGATGCTGAGATAGGAGACTATAATCTGACCCTGAAGACCGATCATTCAATTCCATTCCAAGTGAATAGGCTCTTAGCTGATGAGTTATCCTAGGACATAGCTGCGTTGTCTTTGTTGGCTAATAAGCTGCACAGCCAGCTTAACCTTGATCAACGCCGTGCTTATGAGCCCATCGTAGCTGATGTATTAGAGAAAAGACTGGGATTCTACTTTGTATCGGGCTTTGGTGGAGCAGGCAAAACATTTTTGTGGAGCGCCAGTGTCACACCTTACATCTTTGCGCAGAGTCATGGCATACTCCTGGTTTAAAATTCCTATTGATATCCAAGAAAACACCGTGTGCGATATTAAAAAAGGTAGCATGCTGGCCGAATTGATTGAACATAGAAAGAATTCCTTATTTGACACTGTTTTAAATTTCATTTCCCTATTTAACATCGAAGAAATATTTCTTCCCTATATAACATCAACTTTAAATTTTGTTCCCAATATAACACTTCCATATATTTTTTGACCTAATGATGTTAAATGACAGATGAAATGACAAGTTTACCCGTGGTACTAGAAGGACCTAAATCAGGTCTTAGTCACTATCATTGGCTTCACCCGGCCCACAATCCGCTTGCACAAGAACACCGATGTTGGAATTACACACAACTCGTCTGTGTCTATGTCTTGTACGCATACATGTGTATGCATTGATTTCGTATACGACTAGAGTTTGATACTCTGAAAATGCTAGCTTGTGTTGGCAGCTGATAGTCAAATCAGTGTCAGATGAATAGTGTCCATGACAGTACTTTTTATAGTGGGATGTACGTATGCATGCAATGTCTCTCCCCTCTCCCTCTTCCAAACAAATCCATGCATTTTATTTTTGTTTACATGTTTGGATGGCCAGTACTTTTTACAGTAATGCTCTATGATTTATTTTTTTCATATATTCACAACTTCCTGAACATAAAATCTTTAGAATAAGACCAATCTTGAATATATTTAAACTATTTTAATTTTTACTATTTCAATCATAACAAAAAATTAATTTCACTCATTTCAATTTTCAATTTTCTAAATAATTGGAACCACTTTTCTGAATATAGTTTTCTTAAGTTGTTGAAACTAGTATGTGTGAAATTGATTAATTCAAATACATTGTACCAGAAAACTATGAGATGTGAGATTTCAAATCTATGAAATTGAATGATTCATTGTGTGAAATCGATTTTTTCAAATCCATCATCCAAATCTCCCATCCCGCAAATCCATGGCTTTTATTTTCTCTTTTACATTTCCAATCGTTTATATATTTTAAACCGTAATTCCGTTTTTGAAACATTTTATACATTTGAACTCGTGTTCTCGTTTTTGAAACATTTTATATATTTTAAACCGGAATCTGTTATTCGAAATGAGTGAAAATATAAGAAACATGTTCTTTCAAACATGTGAATTTGATTGTTTCAATGCGTGAATTAAATATTTCAAATATATGAAATGTTTTTTTAACTTACGAAACATATTCCAAACTTATTTGAATTTTAGGGAAATCATTTTTTTGAACATAGTGAAATTGGATATATTTTTGTGTAAATATAATGTAACTTTTCATTGAAATTAGTGAAATATGTTTTTTGAAATGAGTGAAATCATTTGAAATAAGTGAAATTGGTTGTTTCAAATGAGTGAAATTTGGTTAAAATTTGAGTGAAATATGTTTTTTCAAACGAGTGGAACTGAGTGTGAAAATATGTTATTCCGGTGTGTGAAAAGATGTCAAATTGGTTATTTACAAAATGTGAAACTTACATTTGTCGACATGTGAAAGTTATTTCACTAAACTAATTTAAATTTTAGGGTAATCATTTTTTGAAACTGAGTGAAATTGGATTTTGAATGTAATGGAAAGATAACAAATCATTGAAATGTCAAATGACTGAGAACTATTTTTGAAATGAGTGAAATCTTTTGAAATTAGTGAAATTCATTATCTAAAATGAGTGAAATCATTTGAAGTTAGCAATTTTTTTATATAAGTGAAATATATGTTTTGAATTGAGTGAAATCCGTTTTTTGAAATCAGTGAAATTAAAACTAGTTCAAATGTATCCAAAATTGGTCTTGTTCTGAAGATCTTCTCACTATGAATTCAAATATGTATAAAATATCAAAATTGAAGTTTTGATTCAAATAATATCTATCATCCAAATTCCCACAATGAAATTAAATGGAAGTCTTTTGATGGGGGAGAGAGATTATTTTATCATATGCATGCGGGTGGTCTTCTCTCCATTCTTTCTCTCTGCTGACATAAAACTGACAAGAGCAGAAGGCCCACAAGTATTCCTATGTATTTCATCCTTTTATACACAAAACAGGGGCTCAGATCCCTGAAAGCTCTCCAACGGTGGATGCTCCACCGGTACCTCCCCCCACCGGTAAAAAAACTTAGTCGATACGCCGGCCTCTTCTCCTTTCCTTTCCTTCACCCGCACTTCTACTTCTATCACGACCGATCTTGATCTGCTGCTACCTAGTGGCGATCCCGTTAGCTCCGATTTTCAAAGAGTTGGAATCTTGCTTCGGCCTAGCGAAATGCAGGCACAAAGTGAAGTGTTTACCTGGCTTGCACAGTTGACCTACCGCACCGGAAAAAACAGCACCACTAGTACTCCCTTCATTTCTTTTTAGTCTGCATATAAGGTTTGGTTAAAGTCAAGCTTTGTAAAGTTTGACTAATTTTATATTAAAAAATATAAACATTGAGAATATGAAATTAATATTATCAGATGCGTCATGAAATATATTTTCATACTATATAGTTTTAATATTGTAGATGTTCATATTTTCATATATAAATTTGGTCAAATTTTGTGTAGTTTGACTCTGACCAAATTTTATATGTTGAGTAAAAAGAAACAGAGGGAGTACGAACGTAGCACCTGCTGGTATAGCACAGTTTTTTGGATGCAGTTTCTTGGATGGATCCGTGGAACGAAGCCTCGCTCGATTCCATCGTCTCTCTCTCTCTGGGCACATGCAGCGGAGCATATTTCTAGACAAGGCCGTGGAGGGGGCTAAATTTCATGTTTTGACCCTTTTTTGAAACCTATTCGATATCTGATCCAAGTCTGATAAAATTTCGAGATCTGATCCTTTTTGCTACCGCCAGGGTCCATGGCGATAGGGTCTAACAGCCTACCGCCAAGGTCCCTGGCGGTAGGGTTGCATGCCCTACCACCAACTGTTGAACGCAGTACGTGCTCGTGCCTACCGCCAAGCACCTTGGCGGTAGGGTTGTACAGGCTACCGTCAGTTCATTTGACGGTAGGGATGTTTCCTACCGCCAAGGTCTCTGGCGGTAGGTTGTTATACCCTACCGCCATGGACCCTGGCGGTAGCAAAAGGGTCAGATCTCGAAATTTTATCAGACTAGGGTCAGATGTCGAATAGGTTTCAGAAAAGGGTCAAAACACGAAATTTTGCCCGTGGAGGGAGGTGTGTTGTATATTCCGGCTGGCGCAGGAGTTGTATATTTCACGCAGCTGCTGACTTGCTTGCATGTGTACTATCCCGTCGATCGGCTCTAATCCCAATCACACAGTCGCTCACTTGCTTCATGGGAGTATGTTGCTTCACTCCTGCGCCCCCTTATCTTATCTACTCCCTTATTTACGAGCTCATCCGCGAGGTCCACGGTTCAGTTTCTTTCGTAGGCTGCTGATCAATTACCCCGCAGGATGTCTGTTGCTTCATGCAAACGCTTGAGGATCATGAAGAATTCCGAAGCCATCGGTCTTGGTCAGTGTCTTCAGCCAAAATTCTCTTACAATTCAAGAGTTATACCTTAAAATTCTAACCCTCATGGGAGCTTTTTTGTTTCAGCGCCAAGGGCCAAGGACAAGTGCAAGAACAAGAGCTAAACACGGGGCAGTAAGAAGAGGACGACGGAGAGGGAAGGGGACGGGACAGGTGTAGTTGAGAGTGGCTATGGTTTGGTCCGGAGTAGGGTATATGTGAGGTCGAACTGGGTTAGCCTAGGCCAGTCCAACGTGGCGGCCGCGTCCGGGCATGCCTGGACCGCCCCCCTGTCCACCCCCATATGTGTTGGGTTTGATGGGTGCTTTAGGCTGGCTATGAGGGGTCAGGTTGGGAAAATGTCTGATAGTGATTGGGTTGTCCACCAGTTTGAGGCGGTCCAATTGTAGATGCCCTTAGTTATGGCTAAAACCATCAGTAAACTTTAGTTTGACATCATCCAAACATGTCAATAATGACACCAATTAGGCGTGGAACTGGCAATTTGTGCCTTTTTTTGCATATTAAGTCACGTAAACAAAACTGAGAAAACAGTAGAACCTTAGCATTTGCTCAAAAACCATCAGCCTAGACAAAAATCAAGACCGAAGAATTCTCTGTGCATGACGCCAAGGCCCATCACCGGCAACCACCAAAAGAATCGTGACAGATCACCTCTTCACCCGAGCTCGACGCAGCTCCATCGCTGATATGCGGTTTTTTGGACCTCCAAAATAGCCATTAATTCTTCTTCTGTTCCCATTTCCTTTTTTTTGACTTCTTTGTATTGAAACATGTGAGAAAAAAGAACAAAGAGGAAAAGTTTTATAGCTAAAATGTATGCACCTCCTGTGGGGATGCATTTAGTTTAGGAGCTAGCACTTGGGGAACCTGAGAACTGGTCTAGATTGCCAATGAAATAGGGTCGATCTTAAACAGTAGGTATCATGCAACATGTGCCCAAGTTTCCAATCAAGTGAGTAAGCCAACACTGGTTCAGCCAACCAGCAAAGCCAACCATCCATTAAAGCCAACACAAACCAGCCATTAGACAAACCCTAAGCTAGCCACAAACAGTCAGCTGCATTGACACAAACTGCATGTGGGTGACTTCTGACAGAATTATAATAGACTTCTAACAGTTCGACTTCGCTTAGACTCCATTGACACATATTGGACCACACCGGCACACGGCATTACAGACAGCCGTGCCCAAGTTCCTGCTTGTTCCGCAGCCTGCGCGCCCTGTCCACAATCCGGCGATGCAGCAGCGCGCGCCGATGCAGAAGGTGAATGGCGATGACGTTCAAATCCCCGCTGATGTAGCTCTCCAGGGTCCGGTCATTGTGCAGTGGCTTCCCAGCAAAGAAGAGGCACTGCTGGGATGGGGGAATCCCCTCCTCCTTGTGAATCATCGCCTTGACATCCTCAATCGTGTCTTTAATGCCAACCGCAGGAAAAATGGTCTTGCCAGTCAGCATCTTGATGTGAATCGCACTATTCCTTCCGATGCACGTCACAAGGTGAAGCGCGCACTCCCACAACTTATGAATGTTGTAGTCCGCCAGGCTACGGTAATCCTCGAGCAGCTTGCCGGCAAAGATGAAGCGCTGCATGTACGAAGGAATGCCCTCCTGATCATAAACCATCGCCTTGATATCCTCGATTGTATCTGAACTCAAAACCGCAAGATCAATGCTCTCGCCGTTCAGCATCTTGACTGTCACATGCAGGAAAGGGACAAGCTCAAAGGTGCACAAAGTCTCAATGTTGTAATCTGCCAGGGTGGGGCCATCCTCCAGCCGCTTGCCGGCAAAGATGAGACCCTGCTTATCCCAAGGAATGTTCTCCTGACTCTGAATCATCGCCTTGACGTGCTTGATGGTATCTGAACTCTTAACCGCAAGATCAATGATTTTGCCAGTCAGCGTCTTGACAGAAATACGCAGGTGAAGGACAAGCTGTAGGGTGCTCAGATTCTTAATGTTGTAATCTGCCAGGGTGCGGCCATACACCAGCTTCTTGCCAGCAAAGATAAGACCCTGCACATCTAGATGGTGATCATGCATTTTAGCCTCGACATCCTCGATCTTATTTGAACTCTTCACCTTAAGAGTGTAAGTCCTGCTATTTGTGGTCTTGACTAAGATTTGCATCTGTTGAACAAGCATACGAAACATGGGCTATTTTTAGACAAAGAGCTTCCATTAAAGCCACCGAACACAAATATCATCAAATTGGTAAAACCAAGAACCAAAATCCAATCGCCAGCCACAACAAATCGACAGATTTTATGGGGTTAACAATTCCAGTTGCATGGGTAAGACATCTAGTTCAGACCAGACCGACTAGGGACGTTTACACTACACATGGACTAAGAATGAACGACCAACATGAATATTAGGACTATCTTTGTTTATCCTGTTACACTTTTTCATAAATTATTAAAAAAATCAAGGACCTAACACAAAATTGTGAAGCTAAAAACACACACACAAAATTGCAAGCAATCAAGTATCTCACACAAAATAGATAGATGGAAGATAGATAAGGACAGACTACTCAAGAATAAAATACAACGTATCATGTTTCTTCTTATAGATAGGAACAGAAGACGGACTATTTTGACAAAATCCATCTAATAATTCCTAAGGTCTGATCCATCGTATGAGATCAGCCACATATTTTATGAGTCACCCCTCCAAATTAATCCACATATAGCAAATA
This sequence comes from Triticum dicoccoides, assembly GCF_002162155.2. Classification (NCBI taxonomy): domain Eukaryota; kingdom Viridiplantae; phylum Streptophyta; class Magnoliopsida; order Poales; family Poaceae; genus Triticum; species Triticum dicoccoides. The sequence continues at coordinate 582,229,800 of NC_041389.1, forward strand.
TATCAGGAAGAAGTTCACATTTCTACTCTAGCCTGAAGTGTAGGGTTTGTCCACTTAATGCCCAAAGTATTTATTTGTTTTTGGGTCCATTTTATGTGTGTGGTCACTGCACCCCTCAAACCGGTATTTGACAGCCGCATGAGTATCAGTACCCACGCGGAGGAACAGGTGGTAATTCAGAGAGGTGCAAGAGAATGACAGAGGAACAAGATGACTCATCAGGATTTTCTGCGATTAATAATGTTCAAATGTGATGCTAAGTCACAAAACCAGACGTTGTGGATGAAGTATTCATACTTAGATGGAGTAAATGGACAACAATAATACTTTGGTGCACTTGAAGATAATGAAAAGGGCCTTTTCCACCTAAGTATTATCCAATACTTTCTACTCTCTCCGTTCCTAAATATTTGTCTTTTTAGAGATTTCTAATGGACTACCATATACGGATGTATATAGACATATTTTAGAGCGTAGATTCACTCATTTTGCTCCATATGTTGTCACTTGTTGAAATCTCTAGAAAGACAAATATTTAGGAACGGAGGGGGTAGATGTCATCCACATCATAAATTTGTATGCTACTAGTATCATCAACAACTGTATTATGATTTAGAATATCTTGTAACATATAAGCATCAACAACAACGTGTTATGGTGTAAAACATCATCCCATAATACATTATTGTCCAGCACAAAATGTCAAGGATTTATAAAGTTTCTCGGATCAGTCATTGTCCAGAAACAAGATAGTACAAGGCAATGCTAAGTGCTGAACAGGTAGAAGAAAATTTTGAGGTGATATAATCGTACAAGGCATATATCATTGTGCAAAAAAAACTCAGATAGCAGATGCAGAACATGAAGACAGAGGTCTACTCAATTCTAGATAAGAAGGCACTGCAAGATTATTTAGCAGGAGATTAACCAATGAAATTCACTAGAACTTGAGGAGATTAGTAACAAGAATGTAGATCTGGGATGCAGTGTAAAGATGGAGTTGGGATGGGAAATGGCGAGTGAAGGGAGACTCACTGTGCGACGTCCAAAACACTGTCTGCCGGACTTGCATCGCCGAATAGAAGCTATATGCATTCCAATGATATCCGTCCTGCGCTTTTTACTAGTCTCCTGTTACAGAACATATTCATTAGCACTCTCCACAAGAGCATTATGATGATCCTATATAGATACCAGATACGAGTATCAGCAAACCTAATATATACACTTTATTCTTGGTCTGTGTTTCCAACAGCACATAGCTGATGCATGCATCCAACGAAGAATTTGGATCCTCATGTCCTTTCAGCACAAAATTACAGTGGCACATATAAGAATACGATCATTGGACTAATAAAGAAAATTTAGTCTATTCGAATATATATATTAGAAAATTCGCACAAGGTCAGTTGACCATCACACAGCATGAGGCGAAACGACCAAACTGACAGAAGTGAATTTAGAAAAATAACCTTTTCAATGTTAACATTTATCAAGCAAATTTACATGGTAAACAAAATATTGTCCATTGACTATATGTGGAAAGACATGATCACGACACAAATAACACTCAAAGGATACTATACTTGGAAATGGCGTACTTACATTTGATAAGGAAGAGGCACACTTGCGCTTCAGACTAGCGATCTCAGGTTGGCGATTTTTGAGTTCTTTGATTTCGTCATCTTTCTCCTTCGCTAAGGAGTTCATCTACTTTAGCTTATCCTCTAGAATCAATAGCTTGTTTCCATAATCAACATTCTCCTTTACAAGCTTTTGCGTTGCTTCAGTAGCTTGTGTTGCCGCCAGTTCCTTGTTCTTAAGAAGCACAGCATAGTCCAGCAACTCCTGCTCATTTATATTGAACTGACTCCAAACGAAATCCTTTACAGCAAGTAATCCGATGTTTTCTGCACGGAGTTTTTCAATAACTTCATCTTTCTCCTTCAGCAAGGAACCCATTTCATGTAGCTTATGTTGAGCCACAAGATCTTCTACTTGGAGTCTGCCAATCTCATCGTCCTTGTTTTGGGTTGCGGCGTGCAGCGCCTGTACATTCTGCTGAAGCTTCTTCGCTTCTTCAGTAGCTTGTGCTGCCTCTAGTTTCTTGTTCTCAAAGAGCGTTTTGTCCTTTTGAATTGTCCTCAACTGATTCAAAAGAACATCTTTGACTGAATAAACATCCTTATCCTTCTTCGACAACAGGGTCTCAAAAGCTCCCTTTAGTTTTCTAAGGTTTGCTCTCAACGCTTTTATGATGTGCTCGTGATCCCCAGTGTTTTCACCAAGCTCTAGACGATCTTGAACTTCCTTCAGTTTCGATTAACATTAAGAGAGCAGACCAGAGATACAAAGACGGAATTAGTGAAGTCGATGAGATGCACAAGTTGGAGTGCAAGCTTTTGAGCAATGCATCTGATTTCTCGGCAAGTACATTACCTTAGATTCAGTGTTACCAAGGGCAAGAAGGCCTCTACAAGCTCTGACATCCTCCAAATCACCCTCTTGGAGTTCTACATCGAACGCACAAGGCAGCGATATCAGTAGCAAATTAAATTCCTTTCTGAATGAGGAAGCTAACACAAATTGAAATGTAACGTGAAGGTAAAATCTGTACAAAGTAACATACTCACACCGGTCAAAATGCAAAAGATGGTCGACATAAAGACCAACATAATATGAAATCAATAAGACTGTTGCTGCAACTTCGTTGAGAGAATATCTCTTCCCAACTTCACAGTGTACTTTTCAACTGAACCTTTATTCTGGAGCTACACAATAGCAAGAGCTCCCAGTGACAGATCTTCGCCACTGCCATTTAGTATATACGATGCTCCAAAACATGAAAGCACATGCTGCTAATTTCTAAAACAACGGACAAGAGTGGGGCAACTTTGCTTTTCTTGACGATCTGTACAGATTCGAGGATGTTGCTGTGTACAACGCCGGATGAAGTAGATTGATGTGTTGCCAAAGCTTCAGGCAACCTCGCGGCGCAGGGCAATCTCACACCCGAAACTACCAATTCAGCAGCGCAACAAGAAGGCAACCCAACATAGTGCCGCTCTGCCGGAACCGAATTAACCCCAAATGTGGGGAACAAGTCGAAATTACGGGACGATGACAGGGTGAAAGTACGGAGACGTCTTACCGGCGAGCCTGTCCGCCGGAAGTATCGCTTCCTCCCCCTCGCCCCTTGTCGCCGCCAGATGCGCGCGGTCGGCGGCCAGCGCCTCCACCTGCGCCTCAACCAGATCGTAGAAGCGCAGCCACTCGGCCCTCCCGTCCTCCCCGCGGAGGCGCAATGCCGGTGAGGACGGCCCCGCGCCGGCCCCGGCGCTGCCGCCGCTCATGGGTGCGAGTCGCACCGTCGGGGACTAGGGTTTTTAGGGAAGTAAGCAGGGAGAGGAGACGAGGGAGTGATGGGATTATTCCTCTTCTTCCTCGTTTGCTCTGATCGTGAGTGTGGACTGGACTGGACTGGACCGGACCGCACTCGTGGTCGTGGTGAGGTAAACGTTGGGGGCCTACAACTGGACCGGTGCTAGACCCCGAGAAATGGCCAATTTGCCCTTGCTTTACATGTATCTGCCCAAATTGTAGGGCAACTCTTTTGGTTTGGAGGATATGAAAATGTAGGATACGGAAGGGGATTCAAAGGATTTTCATAGGTTTTTTTGGAATTGGAATTATTACTAGTTTTTTCTATGTTGGTCGTTCGATTTGTAGGATTGAATCAAGGTTTTTTTTTTCAAATCTCTTAGTCGGTTCCCATCCGTGGGAAGAGCTGGATTGATGCTCCTCTATTTTGCTCACAGTTTCCCTTTCTTGAGTTGCAAAATTAATGTTTGGCCTCAACGCTTGAGCCCAAAATTCTGCCTCAAACGATTCGCTTAGGTCCTGTGCAGCGTGTTTCCAAACTTGGTGCGTGATATTTGTGCAATTTTGGTTCTTCTTTTGTACAAATTTCAATACGATGTTTTGCACATTGATGTGTGTGTATCTGTGTTCTTGTGCAGCCAAATTGTTCATGTCCAAGACCAAGAGGTTGTTGATTACATCTGCCTCTGCCATGATCAATGGCCTGGGACCAGGGGCATCTTATAGGTTGCAAGCAAAGATGATGAAACACCTGAACCGTCTTGTACACGGTAAGAAAAATGATGTATTCATCAATCAATGGTGGGTAGTAAGTAGCTCGAAGTAGACAACAACTTTAGACACTTTTGCCTGTCTCCACTACCTGTTAATGTATCAGTATGTGTCGCTTAACCTACATGGACTAATTGTACTCAAGAAATAGTTAACCTTTTTTAGACGCTCGCTGTAATTAACCTTGGCTTCAAGCTTGATATGATACTCCATTTGAGATGCATTGCATATCGATGTGGATATTCTTATTGGCACGCAATAAGATGCTCACTTTAGGTTTAAACAAAATTAAAATACGATGCTCGCTATGATTTATTTTGCGGGTGAAATTTCATTCATGTGGGAAGGATAGACAAGGCAAGAAACTGAGAAAGAGGGTGAGAGCCCACACAGGGACATCATGTTTGATGCACATGTTGATGATGTGGAATAATTTGTTATTCCATAGTATCCCATGTGTATTGGACATCATAAAACAATATGTATCACGTTGCAATACATGGTTAAAATTTCATAGTGGCTCTAATGATTCTGGTTTTGTCTCAAGGTGCTAGCTCATGGTAAATCTCATCGGTGACAACTGGTAAAAGTTGAAAACTGCATCCATTTATATTATATTCTGCTGAATAATATAACAAATTATCTATCTCTTGTAGGGCGGTTTGCTAACTTATTTGGCACAACATTTCAAACCACATTGATTGTGCTCTTTGACAAATCCCAAACAGCCAGATATACATGTACATTTTGATTAGGCTGCCTAATCAAGAGAGCAAACTTTCGTACTTGCAGCTCTCTCAAGTATGAACTAATCAGAGTTATATGTCTTTGGGGAAGCTTTATCTATCTATTTCGGTGTGTGCATATATGACAGGTCTAGACTGTACAGAGGGGGTCATTGATGTTGTCGTGGATGTTAATTTGTGCTTAACAAATGTTATTCTACTTGGGAACATAGAATTGGCCTGTTGAGACTTGCTTCTAATGGTTACACCTTAGATCATGAAAAGGTAAAGTACCACCCGGCTACAACAGAAAATTGATGGAGGTCAGTTTCTTCTGTATGTTACAGATCATCAATTATGTATATGAAACTGTAGTCTGCCTTGAACATCATACTGTAAAAAAGATTGGGATGATTTTCGGAATATACAACGATATAGCAGCTTTCTAGGATTAGAAATAGACTGTGAATTGGTGCTATGCCATTGTCCCTTGGATATTCTGACTCCCTTCCTAAGTTAAGGCAACAATTGCATGCATTCTTTCTCTTTTTCCTCTTGTCCATTTTTATTTATTAAAAAAAAGTAGAAGAAACAATATTGTCGACGATTCGGTATAAAAATGAAGGAAATATGCCCTAGAGGCAATAATAAAGTTATTATTTATTTCCTCATATCTTGATAAATGTTTATTATTCATGCTAGAATTGTATTAACCGGAAACATGATACATGTGTGAATACATAGACAAACATATAGTCACTAGTATGCCTCTACTTAACTAGCTCGTTAATCAAAGATGGTTATGTTTCCTAACCATAGACATGTGTTGTCATTTGATTAATGGGATCACATCATTAGAAGAATGATGTGATTGACATGACCCATTCCGTTAGCATAGCACTTGATCGTTTAGTATATTGCTATTGCTTTCTTCATGACTTATACATGTTCCTGTAACTATGAGAAATATGCAACTCCCGTTTACCGGAAGAACACTTTTGGTACTACCAAACGTCACAACGTAACTGGGTGATTATAAAGGAGTACTACAGGTGTCTCCGAAGGTACATGTTGAGTTGGCGTATTTCGAGATTAGGTTTTGTCACTCCGATTGTCGGAGAGGTATCTCTGGGCCCTCTTGGTAATGCACATCTTTATAAGCCATGCAAGCAATGTGACCAAATGAGTTGGTTACGGAATGATGCATTACGGAACGAGTAAAGAGACTTGCCGGTAACGAGATTGAACTAGGTATTGGATACCGACGATCAAATCTCGGGCAAGCAACATACCGATGACAAAGGGAACAACGTATGTTGTTATGCGGTTTGACCGATAAAGATCTTCGTAGAATATGTAAGAACCAATATGGGCATCCAGGTTCCGCTATTATTGACCGATAATAGTTCTAGGTCATGTCTACATAGTTCTTGAACCCGTAGGGTCCGCACGCTTAACGTTATGATGACAGTTTTATTATGAGTTTATAAGTTTTGATGTATCGAAGTTTGTTCGGAGTCCCGGATGTGATCACGGAAGTCACGAGGAGTCTCGAAATGCTCAAGACATAAAGATTGATATATTGGACGACTATATTCGGACACCGGAAGTGTTACGGGTGATTTCGGAGAAAACCGGAGTGCCGGAGGGTTACCGGAATCCCCCCCGGAGAGTTAATGGGCCACATGGGCCTTGGTGGGAAGAGAGAGGGGTGGCCAGGGTGGGCCGCGCGCCCCCTCTCCCTCTGGTCCGAATTGGACTAGGAGGGGGGGCGGCGCCCCCCTCTTTCCTTCCCCCCCTCTCCCCCTTCCTTTCCCCTCCTAGTAGGAGTAGGAAAGGGGGAGTCCTACTCCTACTAGGAGGAGGACTCCTCCTCCTTGGCGCGCCCACAAGGGCTGGCCGGCCTCCCCCTCCCTCCTTTATATACGGGGGCAGGGGGGCACCCCAGGACACACAAGTTAATCTACGGATCGTTCCTTAGCCGTGTGCGGTGCCCCCCTCCACCATATTCCACCTCGGTCATATCGTCGCGGAGTTTAGGCGAAGCCCTGCGCCGGTAGAACATCATCATCGTCACCACGCCGTCGTGCTGACGGAATTCATCCCCGAAGCTTTGCTGGATCGGAGTCCGGGGTTCGTCATCGAGCTGAACGTGTGCTGAACTCGGAGGTGCCGTACATTCGGTGCTTGGATCGGTCGGATCGTGAAGACGTACGACTACATCAACCGCGTTGTGCTAACGCTTCCGCTTACGGTCTACGAGGGTACGTGGACAACACTCTCCCTCTCGTTGCTATGTCATCACCATGATCTTGCGTGTGCGTAGGAAAATTTTTAAAATTACTACGTTCCCCAACAGTGGTATCAGAGCCAGGTTTTATGGGTTGATGTTATATGCACGAGTAGAACACAAGTAAGTTGTGGGCGATACAAGTCATACTGCTTACCAGCATGTCATACTTTGGTTCGGCGGTATTGTGAGATGAAGCGGCCCGGACCGACATTACGCGTACGCTTACGCGAGACTGGTTTCACCGTTACGAGCACTCGTGCTTAAAGGTGGCTGGCGGGTGTCTGTCTCTCTCACTTTAGCTGAATCGAGTGTGGCTACGCCCGGTCCTTGCGAAGGTTAAAACAGCACCAACTTGACGAACTATCATTGTGGTTTTTATACGTAGGTAAGAACGGTTCTTGCTAAAAGCCCGTAGCAGCCACGTAAAATTTGCAACAACAAAGTAGAGGACGTCTAACTTGTTTTTGCAGGGCATGTTGTGATGTGATATGGTCAAGACGTGATGCTATATTATATTGTATGAGATGATCATGTTTTGTAACTGAAGTTATCGGCAACTGGCAGGAGCCATATGGTTGTCGCTTTATTGTATGAAATGCAAAAGCCCTGTAATTGCTTTACTTTATCTCTAAGCGGTAGCGATAGTCGTAGAAGCAATAGATGGCGTAACGACAACGATGCTACGATGGAGATCAAGGTGTCGCGCCGGTGACGATGGTGATCACGACGGTGCTTCGAAGATGGAGATCACAAGCACAAGATGATGATGGCCATATCATATCACTTATACTGATTGCATGTGATGTTTATCCTTTATGCATCTTATCTTGCTTTGATTGACGGTAGCATTTTAAGATGATCTCTCACTAATAATCAAGAAGTGTTCTCCCTGAGTATGCACCGTTGCGAAAGTTCTTCGTGCTGAGACACCACGTGATGATCGGGTGTGATAGGCTCTACGTTCAAATACAACGGATGCAAAATAGTTGCACACGCGGAATACTCAGGTCATACTTGATGAGCCTAGCATATACAGATATGGCCTCGGAACACGGAGACCGAAAGGTCGAGCGTGAATCATATAGTAGATATGATCAACATAGTGATGTTCACCATTGAAACTAATCCATCTCACGTGATGATCGGACATGGTTTAGTTGATTTGGATCACGTGATCACTTAGATGACTAGAGAGATGTCTGTCTAAGTGGGAGTTCTTAAGTAATATGATTAATTGAACTTAAATTTATCATGAACTTAGTACCTGATAGTATTTTGCTTGTCTATGTTTGTTTGTAGATAGATGGCTCGTGTTGTTGTTCCATTGAATTTTAATGCATTCCTTGAGAAAGCAAAGTTGAAAGATGATGGTAGCAATTACACGGACTGGGTCCATAACCTGAGGATTATCCTCATTGCTGCACAGAAAAGTTACGTCCTGGAAGCACCGCTGGGTGCCAGGCCTGCTGCTGATGCAACTGACGACGTTAAGAATGTCTGGCAGAGCAAAGCTGATGACTACTCGATAGTTCAGTGTGCCATGCTTTATGGCTTAGAACCGGGTCTTCAACGACGTTTTGAACGTCATGGAGCATATGAGATGTTCCAGGAGTTGAAGTTAATATTTCAAGCAAATGCCCGGATTGAGAGATATGAAGTCTCCAATAAGTTCTATAGCTGCAAGATGGAAGAGAATAGTTCTGTCAGTGAGCATATACTCAAAATGTCTGGGTATAATAATCACTTGATTCAACTGGGAGTTAATCTTCCTGATGATAGTGTCATTGACAGAATTCTTCAATCACTGCCACCAAGCTACAAGAGCTTCGTGATGAACTATAATATGCAAGGGATGAACAAGACTATTCCCGAGCTCTTTGCGATGCTAAAAGCCGCGAAGGTAGAAATCAAGAAGGAGCATCAAGTGTTGATGGTTAACAAGACCACCGGTTTCAAGAAAAAGGGCAAAGGGAAGAAGAAGGGGAACTTCAAAAAGAACAGCAAGCAAGTTGCTGCTCAAGAGAAGAAACCCAAGTCTGGACCTAAGCCTGAAACTGAGTGCTTCTACTGCAAGCAGACTGGACACTAGAAGCGGAACTGCCCCAAGTATTTGGCGGATAAGAAGGATGGCAAAGTGAACAAAGGTATATGTGATATACATGTTATTGATGTGTACCTTACTAATGCTCGCAGTAGCACCTGGGTATTTGATACTGGTTCTGTTGCTAATATTTGCAACTCGAAACAGGGACTACGGATTAAGCGAAGATTGGCTAAGGACGAGGTGACGATGCGCGTGGGAAATGGTTCCAAAGTCGATGTGATCGCGGTCGGCACGCTACCTCTACATCTACCATCGGGATTAGTTTTAGACCTAAATAATTGTTATTTGGTGCCAGCGTTAAGCATGAACATTATATCTGGATCTTGTTTGATGCGAGACGGTTATTCATTTAAATCAGAGAATAATGGTTGTTTTATTTATATGAGTAATATCTTTTATGGTCATGCACCCTTGAAGAGTGGTCTATTTTTATTGAATCTCGATAGTAGTAATACACATATTCATAGTGTTGAAACCAAAAGATGCAGAGTTAATAATGATAGTGCAACTTATTTGTGGCACTGCCGTTTAGGTCATATCGGTGTAAAGCGCATGAAGAAACTCCATACTGATGGGCTTTTGGAATCACTTGATTATGAATCACTTGGTACTTGCGAACCGTGCCTCATGGGCAAGATGACTAAAACGCCGTTCTCCGGAACTATGGAGCGAGCAACTGATTTGTTGGAAATCATACATACTGATGTTTGTGGTCCAATGAATGTTGAGGCTCGCGGCGGGTATCGTTATTTTCTCACCTTCACAGATGATTTGAGCAGATATGGGTATATCTACTTGATGAAACACAAGTCTGAAACATTTGAAAAGTTCAAAGAATTTCAGAGTGAAGTAGAAAATCATCGTAACAGGAAAATAAAATTTCTACGATCTGATCATGGAGGAGAATATTTAAGTTACGAGTTTGGTCTACACTTGAAACAATACGGAATAGTTTCGCAACTCACGCCACCCGGAACACCACAACGAAATGGTGTGTCCGAACGTCGTAATCGTACTTTACTAGATATGGTGCGATCTATGATGTCTCTTACTGATTTACCGCTATCATTTTGGGGTTATGCTTTAGAGACGGCCGCATTCACGTTAAATAGGGCACCATCAAAATCCGTTAAGACGACGCCTTATGAACTGTGGTTTGTCAAGAAACCAAAGTTGTCGTTTCTTAAAATTTGGGGCCGCGATGCTTATGTGAAGAAACTTCAACCAGATAAGCTCGAACCCAAATCGGAGAAATGTGTCTTCATAGGATACCCAAAAGAGACTATTGGGTACACCTTCTATCACAGATCTGAGGGCAAGATTTTCGTTGCTAAAATCGGATTCTTTCTAGAGAAGGAGTTTCTCTCGAAAGAAGTGAGTGGGAGGAAAGTAGAACTTGATGAGATAACTGTATCTACTCCCTTATTGGAAAGTAGTTCATCACAAGAACCGGTTCCTATGACAACTACACCAATTAGTGAGGAAGCTAATGATATTGATCATGAAACTTCAGATCAAGTTTCTACTAAACCTCGTAGGTCTACCAGAGTAAGATCCGCACCAGAGTGGTACGGTAATCCAATTCTGGAAGTCATGTTGCTTGACCATGATGAACCTACGAACTATGAGGAAGCGATGATGAGCCCAGATTCCGCAAAATGGCTAGAGGCCATGAAATCTGAGATGGGATCCATGTATGAAAACAAAGTATGGACATTGGTTGACTTGCCCGATGATCGGCAAGCCATTGAGAATAAATGGATCTTTAAGAAGAAGACTGACGTTGATGGTAATATAACTGTCTATAAAGCTCGACTTGTTGCGAAAGGTTTTCGACAAGTTCAAGGGGTTGACTACGATGAGACTTTCTCACCCGTAGCGATGCTTAAGTCTGTCCGAATCATGTTAGATATTGCTGCATTTCATAATTATGAAATTTGGCAAATGGATGTCAAAACTGCATTTTTGAATGGATTTCTGGAAGAAGAGTTGTATATGATGCAGCCAGAAGGTTTTATAGATCCAAAAGGTGCTAACAAAGTGTGCAAGCTCCAGCGTTCCATTTATGGACTGGTGCAAGCATCTCGGAGTTGGAATAAACGCTTTGATAGTGTGATCAAAGCATATGGTTTTATACAGACTTTTGGATAAGCCTGTATTTACAAGAAAGTGAGTGGGAGCTATGTAGCATTTCTGATATTATATGTAGATGACATATTATTAATTGGAAATGATATAGAATTTCTGGATAGCATAAAGGGATACTTGAATAAAAGTTTTTCAATGAAAGACCTCGATGAAGTTGCTTACATATTGGGCATCAAGATCTATAGAGATAGATCAAGACGCTTAATAGGACTTTCACAAAGCACATACCTTGATAAAATTTTGAAAAAGTTCAAAATGGATCAGGCAAAGAAAGGGTTCTTGCCCGTACTACAAGGTGTGAAGTTGAGTCAAACTCAATGCCCGACCACAGCAGAAGATAGAGAGAAAATGAAAGATGTTCCCTATGCTTCGGCCATAGGATCTATCATGTATGCAATGCTGTGTACCAGACCTGACGTATGCTTAGCAATAAGCTTGGCAGGAAGGTACCAAAGTAATCCAGGAATGGATCACTGGACAGCGGTCAAGAACATCCTGAAATACCTGAAAAGGACTAAGGATATGTTTCTCGTATATGGAGGTGACAAAGAGCTAGTCGTAAATGGTTACGTCGTTGCAAGCTTTGACACTGATCCGGACGATTCTAAATCGCAAACCGGATACGTGTTTTTATTAAACGGTGGAGCTGTAAGTTGGTGCAGTTCTAAACAAAGCGTCATGGCGGGATCTACATGTGAAGGGGAGTACATAGCTGCTTCGGAAGCAGCAAATGAAGGAGTCTGGATGAAGGAGTTCATTTCCGATCTAGGTGTCATACCTAGTGCATCGGGACCAATGAAAATCTTCTGTGACAATACTGGTGCAATTGCCTTGGCAAAGGAATCCAGATTTCACAAGAGGACCAAGCACATCAAGAGACACTTCAATTCCATTCGGGACCAAGTCCAAGTGGGAGACATAGAGATTTGCAAGATACATACGGATCTGAATGTTGCAGACCCGTTGACTAAGCCACTCTCACGAGCAAAACATGATCAGCACCAAGACTCCATGGGTGTTAGAATCATTACTATGTAATCTAGATTATTGACTCTAGTGCAAGTGGGAGACTGAAGGAAATATGCCCTAGAGGCAATAATAAAGTTATTATTTATTTCCTCATATCATGATAAATGTTTATTATTCATGCTAGAATTGTATTAACCGAAAACATGATACATGTGTGAATACATAGACAAACATATAGTCACTAGTATGCCTCTACTTGACTAGCTCGTTAATCAAAGATGGTTATGTTTCCTAACCATAGACATGTGTTGTCATTTGATTAATGGGATCACATCATTAGAAGAATGATGTGATTGACATGACCCATTCCGTTAGCATAGCACTTGATCGTTTAGTATATTGCTATTGCTTTCTTCATGACTTATACATGTTCCTGTAACTATGAGAAATATGCAACTCCCGTTTACCGGAAGAACACTTTGGGTACTACCAAACGTCACAACATAACTGGGTGATTATAAAGGAGTACTACAGGTGTCTCCGAAGGTACATGTTGAGTTGGCGTATTTCGAGATTAGGTTTTGTCACTCCGATTGTCGGAGAGGTATCTCTGGGCCCTCTCGATAATGCACATCTTTATAAGCCTTGCAAGCAATGTGACCAAATGAGTTGGTTACGGAATGATGCATTACGAAACGAGTAAAGAGACTTGCAGGTAACGAGATTGAACTAGGTATTGGATACCGACGATCAAATCTCGGGCAAGTAACATACCGATGACAAAGGGAACAACGTATGTTGTTATGCGGTTTGACCGATAAAGATCTTCATAGAATATGTAGGAACCAATATGGGCATCCAGGTTCCTCTATTGGTTATTGACCGAGAATAGTTCTAGGTCATGTATACATAGTTCTCGAACCCGTAGGGTCCGCACGCTTAACGTTATGATGACAATTTTATTATGAGTTTATAAGTTTTGATGTACCGAAGTTTGTTCGGAGTCCCGGATGTGATCACAGACGTAACAAGGAGTCTCGAAATGGTCGAGACATAAAGATTGATATATTGGACGACTATATTCGGACACCGAAAGTGTTCCGGGTGATTTCGGAGAAAACAGGAGTGCCGGAGGGTTACCGGAATCCCCCCCGGAGAGTTAATGGGCCACATGGGCCTTGGTGGGAAGAGAGAGGGGCAGCCAGGGTGGACCGCGCGCCCCCTCTCCCTCCGGTTCGAATTGGACTAGGAGGGGGGGGGGCGGCGCCCCCCTCTTTCCTTCCCCCCTCTCCCCCTTCCTTTCCCCTCCTAGTAGGAGTAGGAAAGGGGGAGTCCTACTCCTACTAGGAGGAGGACTCCTCCTCCTTGGCGCGCCCACAAGGGCCGGCCGGCCTCCCCCCTCCCTCCTTTATATACGGGGCAGGGGGGCACCCCAGGACACACAAGTTGATCTACGGATCGTTCCTTAGCCGTGTGCGGTGCCCCCCTCCACCATATTCCACCTCGGGCATATCGTCGCGGAGTTTACGCGAAGCCCTGCGCCGGTAGAACATCATCATCGTCACCAGGCCGTCGTGCTGACGGAACTCATCCCCGAAGCTTTGCTGGATCGGAGCCCGGGGTTCGTCATCGAGCTGAACATGTGCTGAACTCGGAGGTGCCGTACGTTCGGTGCTTGGATCGGTCGGATCGTGAAGACGTACGACTACATCAACCGCGTTGTGCTAACGCTTCCGCTTACGGTCTACGAGGGTACGTGGACAACACTCTCCCCTCTCGTTGCTATGCCATCACCATGATCTTGCGTGTGCGTAGGAATTTTTTTGAAATTACTACGTTCCCCAACAAAAAAACCATAAGGTCATCAACCCCATTTGAGTATAATTGTCTTGGCTAAAGATTAAGATGATTTGGCAATGCTTCTACTCTGCTAAAAAACATTCCTTGCGTCCTTTAAGTGTTGGTGGAGGAAAAACAATATTTGTATTCTATCGAAGATATGGTGAGTAGAGCAAGGGGGTGATGATCAGATAGAGAAAGGGAGGGCGATGAAGATTTGTATAATGAAGTGGAGCTGAGTTGAAAATAGACCCATGTATAGATGAGCAACATAAGATGGAAACTTATGCCTTATTACGTGCGGTAATTGTAAGCTTTAGTTGAGATGAGCATCATTTGTTTTCCATGGAAGGGGTGTGTAGGTTTGTTTCTCCCGTTGCAATGCACGGGCATTTGTGCTAGTTATTACTAGTTTTTTCTATGTTGGTCGTTCGATTTGTAGGATTGAGTCAAGGTTTTTTTTTCAAAGAAATTATTTGTGTGCTACATTTTGTAGGAAAAAATCTAGTATCCTCTTCAACCTCTTCAAAAAATCACTTGTTTTTCTGTGATGAGATCAAAAAAACTAAAATCATGTGGGGTAATGGGCATGCTATTCCAATCCTTTGTTTTTTCTATTCATGTACAAGATTTTTTTTGCGGGGGCTATTCTTGTGATTTTACAGTCCTGCAAATCAGAGAGGCCTCAATAGTGCGGGAATGTGATAGGGTGGCAGTTGCAAACTTTAGGACCTTTTTTATTCAGTGGATTTATATAGGGGTTTTGGAAAATATTGTATGGGAGATGGGGTGCAAAGCGACATAATATCCATACTGAAGGAAATATGCCCTAGAGGTAATAATAAAGTTATTATTTATTTCCTTATATCATGATAAATGTTTATTATTCATGCTAGAATTGTATTAACCGGAAACATGATACATGTGTGAATACATAGACAAACATATAGTCACTAGTATGCCTCTACTTGACTAGCTCATTAATCAAAGATGGTTATGTTTCCTAACCATAGACATGTGTTGTCATTTGATTAATGGGATCACATCATTAGAAGAATGATGTGATTGACATGACCCATTCCGTTAGCCTAGCACTTGATAGTTTAGTATATTGCTATTGCTTTCTTCATGACTTATACATGTTCCTGTAACTATGAGAAATATGCAACTCCCGTTTACCGGAGGAACACTTTGGGTACTACCAAACGTCACAACGTAACTGGGTGATTATAAAGGAGTACTACAGGTGTCTCCGAAGGTACATGTTGAGTTGGCGTATTTGGAGATTAGGTTTTGTCACTCCGATTGTCGGAGAGGTATCTCTGGGCCCTCTCGGTAATGCACATCACTATAAGCCTTGCAAGCAATGTGACCAATGAGTTGGTTACGGGATGATGCATTATGTAACGAGTAAAGAGACTTGTCGGTAAGGAGATTGAACTAGGTATTGGATACCGACGATCGAATCTCGGGCAAGTAACATACCGATGACAAAGGGAACAACGTATGTTGTTATGCGGTTTGACCGATAAAGATCTTCGTAGAATATGTAGGAACCAATATGGGCATCCAGGTTCCGCTATTGGTTATTGACTGAGAATAGTTCTAGGTCATGTCTACATAGTTCTCGAACCCGTAGGGTCCGCACGCTTAACGTTACGATGACAGTTTTATTATGAGTTTATAAGTTTTGATGTATCGAAATTTGTTCGGAGTTCCGGATGTGATCACGGACATGATGAGGAGTCTCGAAATGGTCGAGACATAAAGATTGATATATTGGACGACTATATTCGGACACCGGAAGTGTTCCGGGTGATTTCAGAGAAAACTGGAGTGCCGGAGGATTACTGGAACCCCCCCGGAGAGTTAATGGGCCACATGGGCCTTGGTGGGAAGAGAGAGGGGCGGCCAGGAAGGGCCGCGCGCCCCCTATCCCTCTGGTCCGAATTGGACTAGGAGGGGGGTGCGGCGCCCCCCTCTTTCCTTCCCCCCTCTCCCCCTTCCTTTCCCCTCCTAGTAGGAGTAGGAAAGGAGGAGTCCTACTCCTACTAGGAGGAGGACTCCTCCTCCTGGCGCGCCCACAAGGGCCGGCCGGCCTCCCCCCTCCCTCCTTTATATACGGGGGCAGAGGGGCACCCCAGAGACACACAAGTTGATCTACGGATCGTTCCTTAGCCGTGTGCGGTGTCCCCCTCCACCATATTCCACCTCGGTCATATCGTCGCGGAGTTTAGGCGAAGCCCTGCGCCGGTAGAACATCATCATCGTCACCACGCCGTCGTGCTGACGGAACTCATCCCCGAAGCTTTGCTGGATCAGAGCCCGGGGATCGTCATCGAGCTGAACGTGTGCTGAACTCGGAGGTGCCGTACGTTCGGTGCTTGGATCGGTCGGATCGTGAAGACGTACGACTACATCAAGCGCGTTGTCATAATGCTTCCGCTTACGGTCTACGAGGGTATGTGGACAATACTCTCCGCTCTCGTTGCTATGCCATCACCATGATCTTGCGTGTGCGTAGGAAATTTTTGAAATTACTACGTTCCCCAACACATACAACACGGCGATTCAGGAAGTGACTCGGAGCGCTTTGTGCGGTCGGTGGCCGCACATGGCGACTAGACGCTAGTGCTCAAGCGGGCCAAGGTGTCACACGAGCTATACTCGCGGCCGTAGCCAGCTGAACCTTGGGAGGAACAAGTCACAGGCGCATGCTGAGGACGATTCGATATCTGATGTTGGTTCAACAAGCTCAACCTCTTCGAGCTCAAGTGTTGCTCGCCGGCGCAGCTCCTGCACCATGGGTGGCTTCATCGCACGGGTGGTGAAGCTTGGGTGCTTCCTCTGGTTGGAGATGAGGCGAGCCTTTACGCCAGGAGCCCGGGGTTCCAGGTGCGTGGCGGTGCGGTCCTGGATGTCGGTGCCTACTCCCATGTCGCGATCGGAGTGCCCGCGGGAAGTAGGCTCGTCTCAAGCCTCGGTGGTCACCGCAGTGGCGGACATGCGCTTGCGCTGGTCGCGGCGCCAACGATGTGGCGGTGGAGGTGTCGTGCATTTCACCTAGGGTTTTCACCTATGGGTGGTCCTCTCTTGGGCCCCTCTCAAAGCCCCGACGAAGACCAGTTGATGGACCGTGTTTCTGGGCCTTGGCCTACTAGGAGCCCGTCTTCATCGCCTGAGCCCCTTTCGAACACCAATTAGGTGGTGTCAGTCGCTCCTGCTACCTAGGTGCCTCTACCCAAAGCCATGGCCTATAAATATCTTTGGTTTTCCTAGGGGGCCGCAAATCCAGGGTAAAGGTTCCCGCCTCTCGATCTGAAATCAGGAGACTATGGTTTCCAGCGTGTTTGCTATTCCGTTTTCCCGAGCCTCTTCCTATATCCTGATCATTTGTCTACGTGGAAGAAGAAGACACCGTCATGGAGATCTCACATGAAAGGATCCACCTCGCAAGGGCCAGCTCAATGGATACATGGTGAGAGATCCTCTGGCCAAGAAGTACACGAAAGCAACAACGTTATTGGTGGTGATGTCTTTGAAGACAAAGTCATCCTCCTCTAAGGGAATGATATCAGTGCCCATCCCAGTGGATGAACTGGGATGGAGGAGTGCTTGAAAAGTGGCAGATCTAGGCATTTCTAGTCACAACTCAGTTCTTGCCTTGTGTATTGTGCAAGAAGGAAGGTCACACATTTGCCAATTGCCATTCGATGTCAAGCCACTAGTGATGCACACGACGGGATCATGCGATTCCCGGCGAGCGTTTCTTTTCTCTATGGTATGAAGATGATGAAGGAGAGGACTTGGGGGGTCCATTCCAGTAATGCAACCATTATCTCTACCAACCCTGGTCTCCTCTCTGTCCGCATCTTGGAATACAAACTCTGGCACTTAGTCGGGTGACTGGGATTGGTTGGTCATCAATGATAGGATGGAACACTTTGTGGTGTTCCCTTCTTCGAAGATCCTGCATATGCAAACTCGCGACAACAAGCTTCCCCTCTCACTGAACAATTTCATGGCCAAGATCCGGGAATCTTTCTTCGAACAATAGGAGGGCAAAGATATGCTAGAAGTCTAGGTGCGCCTTTCGAGCATCCCCAAGAAGCAACGTCGTGATGATCGCCTCATATGATGGCGTCAACGTTGATCGGGCGTCCTATTGTGGTGGATGAGTTATCCCTTATCTACTTGGCACCGCAAGGATGAAGTTTGCATGTCATGTACCGTCCAAGCTCAGGGGCATGATCTAGTTCTGGTTCAATAGTAAAGGTTACAACATTAAATTGGAACCTGAGACCAAGCCCAGACGTGTGGGCAGCAACGACCCTCTACCTCCCAAGCCTAATGATGATAAAGGCTCGAAGTATGATGACAAAGACCAGAGCGTAGACAATGACTCCATGGATATGGATTATGGAAGCTTGGGATAAGTTGCGTGATAAAGGTTAGTCGGCCAAAACCGGGGCTTCCAATGTTGGTGAGGTGGTGGATTCGACTCAAATGAAAGAGTTGCCAGACAAGTAGGCAACCGAGGTGCCAGGGGGCTCCCCCTTTTGACCCCTTGGCAGATCTCGAGTATCACTACGCTGGGCAATACATCATGCACGGTTTCATGGACATCAAGATGGAGGAGTGGGTGGAATCTAATGACCCGCAACATCGTCAATTCGTCATAGTGCCCAGTTTGGTTATCTCCATTATTGGAGGCTCTAGCGACATCGGTTATGTTAGTATCATTGCATTGGTAGATATATTGTTCCCACCCTGGCGTCGAACATATAAAATATGACATCATGATATATATTGCTAATCATTCGGAATAATGTGTGACTCATGATATTTATCGCTAAACATCCATTTTTGTTACTACCTCCGTCTAGGTGAATAAGTCATTCGCGTAGTTCTAGGTCATCGATTTGAGGATTTAAATATGTGTTATATGTCATGAAAATTATATCACTAGATTTATACATGGATGTAGTTTCTAAATATATATTTTTGTCACATATAATATATATTTAGATAGTTAAATCGTCAACCTAGAACTACGCAAATGACTTATTCACCGAAACGGAGGAAGTATCATGCATTCTTTCGATAAAAGGGGCCACACAACCCTCATACATCATGGCATGATGTGTGGCATACTTGCATGGTGAGCAAACTAAAATTAATGAAACATGCATGATGACATTATGAGTCGGTAATTGCATATTAAGTGAATTGAGTTACTAGTAGGGATGAACTATTTATGTACTCAATTCATATGATCTGCAGCGTATCTTTCAAAGCTCTTAGAAAAAAGAAACCCACCGGACAGAGAGGGCTGACCGTCGGATTTCGATCCAACGGTCCCGACGGACCACAGAGAAAAGAAGCAGGGGGGACGAAACAGCCAAGCAGGCCGGGAAAAAAAAGAAAGGAAAGCAGAGCTAATGGCAGAGGGCTGGAGAACATAGCCAAACCCTAGTCGCCACGCCACCGCCCGCCGCCCGATTCCGATGGACTTCGCGGAGCTGGAGGCCGTGGAGGGCCTCCGCTGGCCGTGGCACTCGTGGCCGCCGACGCCCTCCGCCGCGGAGGCGCTCGTCGTCCCCACCGCGGTGCTCTGCACGCCGCTCCACCCGACGGCGCCCGACTTGCTCCCGATCCTCCCCTACCCGCCCCTCCGCTGCGCCTCCCCGTCCTGCGCCGCGGCCCTCAACCCCTTCTCCCGCGTCCACCACGCCTCCGCCCGCTGGTCCTGCTCCTTCTGCGGCTCCATGGCCAACCCCTACCCGCGCCACATCTCCCCCGATTCGATTCCGGCCGAGCTATTCCCCACCCATTCCAGCGTCGAGTACACGCTTCCCCCGGACCCTGCGGAGGTTGGGGGCGGCGCCCCGCCCGCAATCGTGTTCGTCGTCGATGCGGCCACCGCGGGGGACGAGCTCGCCGCGCTCAAGGCCGAGCTGCTCAGGGTCGTGCAGGGGCTGCCTGAGAGGGTGAGGGTGGCGCTCGTCACGTTCTCGGCGTCGGTGTGGGTGCACGATCTCGGCTTCGAGGGCTGCGCCAGGGTGGTCGTGTTCAATGGGGAGCGTGAGCTCGAGTCAGACAAGGTCGGTGAATTCTGAATTTGTGATTGATCCTATCATGGGGTGTTGCTTATAGTTAGATTATATGCTTATCATTGGTGAAACAGATCAGTGCACTGTGCAAGCTGTATAGTCAGTAGGAATCACATTTAGTCCACTGTTTTTGCCAGAATAAGTAATATAAACATGTTATATGGTGAAAAAAGAACAGTTTCTGATTCCAAGCATTGCACATATTGACTTAAACGTCCCACATCAATGGGGATCTTACCTTGGCTAAAAGACCTAGCTTCCCCGAATGTCCTGTTTCGTAAACCGCTTATAAACAAGCTCAAGTGAACATATTGAATAAAATCACAAGACAGACTAGAACAGTTCCTAGGTTCAAGCCAGGCTTATGGGGCACAAGCCCCTGCCCCCCGAACGGGCCGTAGCTTTGGTTTCTGAATTCCAAGTTGAATGAACATTGTACATTGTAAATTAAGGCTCTCAGTTTGCAGTTGCTGAACTTCTATATATAATCTGCTGTGAGTAATAGCCATGAAATCACAAAAAGTTGGTTAAACATAGGGTAATTGACAAAAGTGGAATCATCATAATCCACCGCAGTGCCAAACGCATCCTAAGTAGCTTGCTCCCTACATTCTCAGTGACCTTAAAGTTGTACTCTGCAGCCCTGTTATATACGACTGCAGTTTTTTTTGTCTTCTAAGATTGTTCTTGTCGGATGTTTGACTCAAAAGTTTCTGCATTTGGGCCTCTAGGTCACTAGGCTAGTAACATGCATATGCTCATGTCCATTAAACTACGGTGAGTCTGGCCCCCTTTTTGTACATGAGAATCGAAAATTTTAAACTTGAACAGCAAGATGGGACTTTCAGTATCTGATCAGTGATTTACTGGAAATTGTTTCCTGGATGGCGAATGATTGTTTGTTTCACATCTGTTATTCAATTGGGTCAGTCATAGGCTCACTGCTAATGTCATTCACTGATCTCTTACGATAACTGATTTACTCTGTATAATTCATCGCCGTTTCTGTGTATCTAAGAGGCTTTCTCGTATGTTTCAGATACAGCAACTTCTAGGTGTTCGACATTCACGATACAACAAGTTGGCTACACTGAAACCCATTGAAGCGCAGAGATATTTGCTGCCTGTTTCTGAATGTGAATTTAGCATTACATCTGCAATAGAGGACCTGAGTTCTATGTCTGCTTGCCCATGTGGGCATCGCCCATTAAGGGCTACTGGCACTGCTATTTCCACAGCTGTTGCTCTTCTGGAAGGTTGCTGCTCACCTAACACTGGTGGCCGAATCATGGTTTTTACATCTGGTCCCACAACAGTGGGTCCAGGACTTGTGGTGGAAACCGATCTCGGGAAGGCAATTCGTTCGCATCGTGACATTTTCAATGGCAATGTGCCTCTTGTTGAAAAAGCCCAGGATTTCTATAAGAAAGTTGCCAAGAGATTGACAGACAGTGCATTAGTTCTTGATCTTGTGGCTTGCTCTCTTGATCAGATTGGAGCTGCAGAGCTTAGGTATCCAGTTGAAGTATCTGGGGGCTTAATGGTGCTTACAGAGTCATTTGAGTCTGAACAGTTCAAAAGCTGTTTAAGGCAAACCTTCAAGCGTGAGGGTACTGATTACCTTAACATGAACTTCAATGCAACGATTGAGGTAGTGACATCAAGGGAGGTCAAGATTTGTGGTGCCCTTGGTCCTTGCATCTCCCTTCACAGAAAAAACAGCTCCGTTAGTGATAAAGAAATTGGTGAGGGTGGGACAAATTATTGGAGAATGAGTACATTGAACAGCAAAACCTGTATTGCTTTCTTCTTCCGAGCTGATTGTAGCCGTGATACCGATCCCCCAACTGTCTTCTTTATTCAGTTCATGACAAGATACCGACATGGTGATGGTAGCAATCGCCTAAGGGTAACGACTGTTGCGAGAAGATGGGCTGGACCTCGATCTCCAGAAATTGCTGCAGGGTTTGATCAGGAAGCTGCTGCAGCAGTTGTGGCCAGGCTTGCTGTTCACAGAGCAGAGACATACCATGTTAGAGATGTAATACGATGGCTTGACAAGATGCTTATTCGCTTCACTGCTAAGTTCGGAAACTATGTCCCTGAAGATCCATCTACATTTCGCTTGTCCACTAATTTCTCCCTGTATCCGCAGTTCATGTACTACCTGCGAAGGTCACAGTTCATTGATGTTGGCAACAGCTCTCCTGATGAAACTGCTTTCTTCCGATTGATGTTGAATAGGGAGGGAGTTGTGGGATCCCTGATCATGATCCAGCCAACTTTATTCCAGTACTCATTTGATGGACCACCTATCCCTGTGCTGCTAGATGTCAGCTCCATCTCTCCTGATGTCATTTTGCTATTTGATTCGTACTTCTATATAGTGATTCATTATGGCTCGAAGATTGCTCAGTGGAGGAAACTTGGCTATCATAGAGACCCAAATCATGAAAACTTACGGAAGCTGCTTGAAGCACCAGAAGTTGATGCAGAGGCACTATTGGCAGACCGTTTTCCAGTGCCAAAACTCATAAAATGTGATCAGCATGGGAGCCAAGCCAGGTTTTTACTAGCCCGATTGAATCCATCTGTGACACAGAAATCACAGCTTTCTGAAGGATCTGAGGTCATATTCACCGACGATGTTTGTCTGCAAGTTTTTATTGAACACTTGCAGGAGTTGGCTGTTCAGGGTTAGCGACGCATGGACCTGCCCATGGTTCCGCTATCTCAGTTGGGCCCATCTCAGATCCTGAAGATACGGCTTTCTGATAGATGGAATGTCATATTCACGGGTGGTGTTTACTTGCAAGTTTTATTGAACACTTGCAGTAACTGGCTGTACAGGATGAAAGAGTCCATGTGGAATTAGTTACGTGTTATTTCTGGCCATATGTTATCTTGAAATATTGCCAGAGCTGCCTGGAGGAGTGAGATCTCCTTGATTTGTACATTTGCTTCAGCTCCAGTTTGATGTAAGCCAGTTACCTTTTAATTTTTTGTATAGACTGATGTTATTAATCTTTACCCCCGACGAGCGTTGAGATGCCTGTGGTTACATTTGATATGCAGTAAATCACTCTACCATTCTTGTTTTAGTTATGCAGTAGGACAGTGACACTATTTTAAGGAGTTAATGTCGAGATGCAACTCCCTCCGATCCAAAATAAGTGTCGCAGTTTTGAACTAGGGTTAGTTCAACCTTAGTTCAAAACTGCGACATGTATTATGGATTGGAGGGAGTATTTTATAGGCATAATACATCCTTTAAGCAGTTCATTTCTATTACGCAAACAGTGACATGTAGATGCCTCTGATCGTCTTCACATAACATCTGCATATTCCTTTTGACGATGTGATTGCACAGCTGTGTGATTCCAATGGTGTGTGACATCTTGCAGACCAACCATGATACATGCATCCTATATAAACATTTCCCTGCCATAAATGCATGATGAATAGACTATGTTTGATTAGCTTATGCAATGTACTTAGCCTTGTTATCACCACAACCCTGGCAGAGCAAGGAAGCTTCTTGCTATGATCGTACCCATCATTCCTCAAGACCCAACCTTCTCAATAACTCAATGACAGATAGGCTAGGTTATAGTAATGGATTTCCCATCACCAAGCACATGGCCTGTTCCCTTCCACTTGACCACACACAGATTACAAAAATAGTGTGCTTATAATTAACAAACAGGTTAACTTACAAGATACCATAATAATAATAGTCTCATTGATGCCCTTTACTTAACAATCACACATACTTAATTGACAACAGTAGAATAAAATCACCAAGTAGATTCTGGGACACATGGTAGGGAACATCACATAACACCAATCCAGCTACACACAGATAGATTATTGCTTCTGGTCCACCAACAAATTAAACATGGCAACTCTCCCTTCTTTTAATCCAGCTAATAATTGAAAACATTATATATCTAAGAAACCATAGCACACTGCAAGAACACCATCCTTATGGCATCATAGTCTTCCTCTTACTGCCCCATGTTTAGCTCTTGTTCTTGTACTTGTCCTTGGCCCTTGGTGCTGAAACAAAAAAGTCCCATGGGGGTTAGAATTAAGATATAACTCTTGAATTGTAAGAGAATTTTAGCTGAAGATACTGACCAAGACCGATGGCTTCGGACCCCTTCATGATCCTCAAGCGTTTGCATGAAGCAACAAACATCCTGCAGGGTAATTGATCATCAGCCGACGAAAGAAACTGAACCGTGGACCTCGCTTAATTGCATTCTAAGCACGGGGTCGTAAATACGGGAGTAGATAAGGGGGCGCAGGAGTGAAGTAACATACTCCCATGGGACGTCTCCAACAAGCATCCAGTCTCCATCCTTGTCTTCGTAAGTAGTAACAACATCTGAACCGTTCACTGCCTCAACCATCTTCCCCTCATTCCCTGGGAAAAAAAAGTAGTTGATGATTTTAATTCAAACTAAGCTCCATCCATACCAGTCGAGGCAAAATCATTAACATGAGTTGATAATATGCTCTTGCAGGTTCTGATGCCGACGGTGACGGATCTTACCAGTTGCGGTGAAGGTGCTGAACATCTTCTGCAGAGCAATGGAGAGGTCCTTGTAGGTGTTGTACATCTTGAGATCCACCTTGCGCAGGTAGGGCGCGCCGTCCATGCTCACCTTGACAAAGTTGGAGCCGTTGGCGCCAGCAGCGGCGCCAGCAGCAGGCTGCTGCTTCTCGGTCTCCTCCTCCTTCTTGATCTTGACCGACTGGACGGTCATGGCGTTCCTGCGGTACGACCGGACTGGTGGCCAACCCACAGCCTGTGCCCTGGTCGACGCATGACATGCGAAATTAGCCACAAATTTACATTTACCACTTGCAAATCAGTTCGTTACATAATCTAGTTCCAAGTCCAACCCACTGGCGCTGTAAAAACAAATAAGATTCTCCATTGCAATTGTTGCTGGAGGTTCCATCCATCTCGATCACGCACGTTACTATATTCCTTCCGGCAGCCAGCTCCGTTTAACTAATCTATGTACGCCTGCGGCAAACTTTATGGTGGTAGCAGTACCACTATCATTATGGTGTATAATTGAAACGGCATCAGCTTTAGCCGAACGCCACATGAATCATGGCCAGCATGATTATCCACAGCCCCAATCATCTACTATCTTCTACAGACTAAACATTTTCTCCGTTTTCATCACAGAAAATGAAACGCTTTCCTTTTGCAGTGGAATCTGCCAAAAGATGGATGGAAAGTATAAACATCACCGGTTTTCCTCTCTGACATGTATGTACCGGCTGCCGCACAAAGCAGGCATCAAGTGCGCATATGTTTATGGTTTGGAAAGGCGTTAATAATTCGCGTCGGCGCTTTGGAGGCGACAAACAACACACAGCGGATGGTGTCGCCTTGCACGCTTTCTGCCATGGGATCTCCTTTGCGGATATTTTGCCCTACTTAAAGCGTTTGCCCATTTGCATGCCATGGTTTATTCAACGTCCTATAAATACATAACGAATCCAAACTCGAGAAAACCAGTTTATAACGGGAAAAAGGATTGAAGGCCTGCACATGCTGGAGCTCTACATATGTCTAATTATGTTTATGTGTGTACTTCTGGATCTTTTGCTGAACAACCAGAATGAAAAGAAGGAAAGGAGATAATTAATCAGGTTCCATGCATAGAATCTAGAAAAAACCTTGAGCACACATGTTCAAACTCTACATATGTCTAATTATGTCTGCACTTATGGATCTTTTGCTAAACAACCATAATGGAAAGAAAAGGAAAGGAGATAATCAGGTTCCATTCCTAGAAGCTAGAAAAATCAGATTACTCGATCGATGCTATGTTAGTTAGGAAACAAAACCAACAACCTACCATAATGAGTTAAAAACTAACGAAATGATTATGTGTGATAAAGGAAGCATATGCAGGCATACTTGGGAGCAGGTGGCTTCTCGGGGTCGGCGGCCGCGGCCTCCGCGGGCCTCTTGGCCTTGTCGGCGGCCGGCTCCGGCTTGCCGGCGGAGTCTTCCTGCATGCCGCCGCCGGTGGGCAGCGTGAGCTTCAAGTCAATGGTGTCCTCATAGCCCCTCTTCCCGGCCTTGGCCGCCTCGGCGCCGCCCCCGGGCAGCCCGAGCCTGAGCTCCGTCCCGACGTCGACGTCGGCGCCAGCCATCGGCTCCGGTGGAGCAGCAGCTGGTCGGCTAGCTAGCCCGTGCTTGGGTCTCCCACCTTGGACACCTCCACGCGAGCTACTCGAGCAGCTGCTGATCTCTCGTCCTCTCTTTCTCTCTCCGTGTATGCAAGATGGCTTGTGATTAGGAGATGGTGGTGGTGGAAGAGAGAGAGGAACCAAGAACTGGGTGGGGATGCGTATATATAGAGGGAAGAGAAAGAGAGAGGAGAGAGAGGAGGGAGATGAAGTGGTGAATGCTCTGCTGGTAGGGTGGTAGAGAGAGAGCTGTGGGGTTACTAGAACAACAGTTAGTTAGAGCATGAGTGAGGCTACTTGGAGGTTGGAGCCAATAATTTTTGTTTCCATGTTTCCCCGGCTTGGATTGTCTGCTCAACGACTGATGCAAGCATAGGTGCTGCCGTGTTGCCAGTTAGCACAGTGTGGAGGCCTACCAACTTGGGATCCAGTGGTATGAAATGTCAACAGGGTGAATGTTGTAGGCCAACAAACAAGTGGTTTGCTCTACTTGCTAGTATAATTAATTAGTGGGTCGAAATATAATTAGTCACCAGCTAAAATTCCCCAAGGGAGATGAGCTGCAGGGTGCTGGTGTCCAGCTATCCATTGTCACAGTGTTTAGCTCTTTGTGGCCTATGAGTTTTAGTCGATGCATTTAAGGATTACTTTTGGTCCAAGATCAATAGCAAAATTGCATGAGTTCATGTCTCATGATTTGAAGGCTCAAATTAATATGAGTTTTCTTTTTCTTACGGAAACAACTCAGATTTATTATCAAAGTTCACGGAAGTACAAGGCACCTCAAATTAATATGAGTTGTTGCAGTTATCACATACGAAACTGCTTCATGCACGTTCCTGCTGCCCGATGCATGCACGACATCGATATCCAGCGGACAGTGCCCAATGTATGCACATATGTGTGGCCGGATTTTAAATATCCTCTATGAGTCGTTCATATTTTATCGTGTGTATAGCGCAGCTTTATCATATATATTGTTTCTTACTTTGTTTATTAAGGTACTACTATTTCTTGCTTTGCTTGAACTTGTTTCTTTAAGGTACTGTTTACTAAAATCGGGTGAAACCCTTTCATCTAATTTTTGTTGGTTGTGTGCTTGAACTTTTGTACTTTATTTATCTAGAGCATCAATGAGAGTGATACTAAAGTGATGGCAATTAGTAATTTTGCCAGGAAATAAGGAAAATTATAATTTTGTCTCACTACCTGGTATATAGAGACATCATTCCTTGATATTTACCCTATCCGTTTATATCTTTTATAAAGTTGTCGGTCGGCTGCAATACGGTTCGTAGATTATTTCTGTGAAAGAAAAAATTGCTGAAAGGAAATGAAGAAATTATAAGTGTGTGTTACTATCTGATAGATAGATGATGAATCAAGTGGAACACATGAATTTATTTCTCAAAAAGACAACCAACATGTTTAGGCAAAGGCCAGGTAACCAAAACAGCGGTCAAGAAGAAAAGAGATTGGGCACCATCTACAATTCACTCAACTTTCAAATCCTTGAGCTTTACCATGAAGGTCATCAACAAAGGAATTAGTTTGAGAACCCTAAAATTATTCTATTTATTAATCCATGTAGCAATGATGATAACGGTTGGATACATGGCTTTTTTCAGCATGCTTCTCGAGGCGGTAACACGCACCCATAACTTTTCACAACTAACTCTGCGCTAGACAACGCACACGGGCCATTTTAGGCATAACATGGCCGCAGCCGAAACATGTGTGAAGTATGTGTGCTACCACGTCTACTTTGTGCGAGCGGCGACGCATATGAACCAATGCTTGTCTTAGAGCATCTACAGCCGGAGTTGGCAAATCTAGCCCCTCAAATGCCCGCGGACGCGCCCGGCGGGCACTGACCGAGCAACCCTCATATTTGTCACTCTACATCCGCGTATCGCATATCTGGCGCCTTATATCCATAATACACATGCACACGTTGATCTACCCTACATGATCAAACGACGGACAACAAAAATCGGCTGTAAAGGGACACAAGATCGGTTGCAAACGGACATTAACATACTTCACAACATCCAAAAGATCATAGTTCGGCCCCGACAAGTTCATAAACTTCTGCAACTGAAAATGATATAGACATTAAGGAGGAGGGGGGCAGAATCACCACTTCCTCGTCGGGCCTTTGCCCTTCCGGTCGTCGGCGCAGCTGTAGGCGTCCGCGGCTGGTGGAGGGTCTTGGTCGTCGGACGAGGAGGTGCACTTGTCGCCGTCGGCGGAGTCGGAGTCGGAGAAAACGATGAGCCCCTTCATCCGACGGACCACCCTGTCCTGCTCCCGCTTCAACCTTGTCACCCGAGCCTTCTCCGCTGCTGTCTTCTTCGCCTCGCGCTCCGACTGCTCAATAGCAAGGCGGAGCGCCTTGGCGTTCTTCCGTCGGAGGGCCATCTCCTCCTCGTAGTCGAGCTTCGAGCCGGAGTCGCTGCTGGACCTGCTCATCGTGGTGGATGGGATCGGAACCGGAGAGGGAGAGGAGTGGACGGAGCGAGCGAGCGAGAG
>NC_041389.1:582259366-582295980 GCF_002162155.2 Triticum dicoccoides
GATGGGCCGGACCTATCAGGCGGACGCCGCCCCATATTCGCCCTATATTTGGTCTGAATATGAGGGGTGCCGGTCAGTCCGGGCGTTTGTCCGCGGTTTGAGAGGTCCGGTTGGGTCGATTTTTGCTGACCGGTTAGTGACCGGACGGCCTGCCCAGGCGTTTGAGACGGTATGAGAGGCCCGACTGTTGATGCTCTTAGTTATGTGTGTTAGCGGGCGAGTCTTGATGAGTTTTCATCTTCTCACCCATAGACAAGTGTTTGTGAGTGGTGATCTTCTAAACTAAATTCTGGCTAATTGAAGCGGCTGAACAAGCGTAGAACGCAGGCGTAGCTTTTGTGGCCCGTGATGAGCAATGAAGTGAAGCAGAAAGGTACTAGCGGGTACTGGGTACGCGTGCAGGGTTGGCGGGACGCAGACGATCCACGGCCAGCCCGTCCGCCGCGCCGGTGCCGGTGCACGGAAGCGGAGCGAAGCCATACGGGGGCCAGGCCGGGAGCCGAAACGTGGCGCCGGGATGAGCTGGCCCAGCGCCGGTTTTGCCGGTGCGTGCCGGTTGGTCGTGACGCGCCCACTGGCGTCACCCTTCTTCTCCCCGGAGCCCCAGCTATTTTTCACCGCGGGCCCGGCGGGCCGTGATGCGCGTTGCGGCCCCGGCCCCTCCTCGTTCCCGATCCCCGGCTGGCCCGGGCCCACGTCGCGGCAGCAACAGGATATATCGCCTTCTCCTGTTCCGTCCGGACCCCACGTCACAGGCAACGAACTGGCCGTACTAAAAAAAAGGGCAACGAACTGGCCGAGCTGCACACGGAAATTTCTCGGACTTCGTTCGTGCTGATTTTTGTGTCCGGGGGCGGCGGTGAAAACCGGGCCGAGTTGAAAAAACGGAAAGGAAAAAAGCTCGGCGATCCGCGACTTTGGGCGAGCGTGGAGCGGCTTTTGGAATCCCTGGGGCGGCGGGGCCCGCGTGCCGGGCGTGGTGGGGGCAGGTCAACTCAGGTGTCGGCCCCACGGCCCCGCGCGCATGTGGGGGCACGCGATGCGGCCGAGCACTGTGAACGGATTCCCAGCGCCACGCGACCACACCTTTTTCTGTATACTACTGGTAATAATAATCCCGGATGATTAGATAAGATTAGATTTAGTGCTAATAAGCTAAGCCGAATTTGGGCTTAGCCGCATGACAGCGCATGATTTCTTGGCCACCAATCATTCCCCGGCCACCAATTGAGTTTCACTGGTGGCGGCAGCTGAATTAGTTAATTACT
This sequence comes from Triticum dicoccoides, assembly GCF_002162155.2. Classification (NCBI taxonomy): domain Eukaryota; kingdom Viridiplantae; phylum Streptophyta; class Magnoliopsida; order Poales; family Poaceae; genus Triticum; species Triticum dicoccoides. The sequence goes on from NC_041389.1 coordinate 582,260,635, forward strand.
TGTATGCTTATGTATGTATCGTCGCTGCACAAGGGGCCGGGAATTAAGGCACTGCGCAACGGAACAGAGCCAGACAGCTAGGTAATTACCCAAACGGGCATGCACCTGGCCTGGATCTAGTTACGTTTAGGAAACTCGGCGGAGAATCTAAGCAGATGGTGCACATCAAGGCCGAGTAGACGCACTTACTTTGCAAGTGAACAAGGTTCTTCCAGCCTAGAAATACTCCTGATTCAAACAGAGTCCGGGGCCCCGATCGTAGCAGCAGCTAGCCATCTAGTGGCCCCGTGCGTGCACAGAGAAGTAGATCAAAATGTGCAACATACTTTGGATTGTTGGATGTGTAAATACTTTGGAGTATGTAGCTATGTTAGCCGTGATGTCGTACATACATACGGCGGCAATAGAGTGGTGGGGCAATGGAGTAGAGGAGAGAAATGCATGCTGGACCGATCGATGGTACCAGCAGAGAGCAGGCCCTTGTGAACGAGGTTTGTACACGAGTCAGGTATAGGTACCGGTAGTAGGAGGAGTATAAAATAGACGAGGTGGGGTAACCGACGATGGGCATTGGTACGTACAGTACAGTACGCGTATATGCATGGTACGTTGGTACCCGCGGACGGACGGCTGGCCGGGTATAACGGCGAGGATGCATGTGGGGTGGGTGCGGGTGTGTCGCCGGCGCGCTGAACCCATGCCCATGTGCCCCGGGCCGGTGCACCCCACCGCCCGGCCCTCCCACGAACTCTCCTCATGCCTGCCCGTGCATATGCGGATGTGTATGTACGCACACACCTCTCCGTTCCGTCGGGTCCTATGCGCTGCGCCCCTAGACGCCTAAATGTTCACCGATCCCGACGCATCGACTTTCGCTCGAACTGTCTGTCTGTACGTAGCTAGGGCTCTGAGCTCACCTGGTCGACGAGCTCATCTGACTCACTGGCTATTACCCATGGCATATATCGATCTCCCCCTTTTGAGTGCTTCCTTCTGTTACTAGCCTTTTTGAGTAATAAGGTTGTGTATGGACCCAGTTAATGGAGTTCTTTAATTACACACGGCTTCATTCTCATGCCCTCTCACCAAGAATGAGAAGCGTGACCAGAAATCAGTTTGGTTTTATGCCTGAAAGGTCGACCATGAAAGTTATTTTCTTAGTACAACAATTTATGGAGAGATATAGGGAGAAAAAGAAGAACAAGCATACGATGTTCATTTACTCGGAGAACGTTCACGATAAGATACCACGCAATGTTATGTGGCGGGCCTTAACACAAACTGCCAATAAGGTACATTACTTTTATTAAGGACATGTATAGTAATGTTGTAATGGCTGTTCGAACAAACGATGACGACACTGATGACTTATAAATAGGACTATATATACCAAGGGTCAGTTTTGAGTCTTACCTTTTTTTTCTTTGGTGATGAATGAGGTTACAAGGGATATATATTTTTGCTTTGGTGATGAGTAAGGTCACAAAGGGATATATGGTGTATGCACTTTACAGATGGTGTGGTGCTAGTCAATGATAGTCAGGCGGGAGTTTAGCAAGTTAGACCTCGTAGATGGATTTTGGAGTCAGAAGGTTTTATACTTTTTAGAACTATAAAATTGAGTATATTAGGTGCGGTTTCAGTCCTACTAGGTACGAGGGAGTGTATGAGGAGGAGGAGGAGTAGAAGGTTAACCTTGACGAACAAGTGATACCTTAGAATGACACCTTTCGATATTCTAGGTCAATGATGCAGAACGATGGTTATAAATTGATGAAGATCTGAGTCATTGAATCAAAGCCGGATCAATGAAATGGAGCCAAGCTTCTGCCGTCCTCGGTGACAAGAGGGTACCATAAAAGTTAGGTAGATAGGACGTTGACTCAATCAACCTGTGTAATCATGATGTTGAGCAAGTAAAAGGTGACATGTCCAACTGTAAGTGTAGTAGAGATAATATGGGTTTCATTTCTCTCACTCACTCCAATTTGTTTGTGATTGGAACCCAAGCTCCATTCTGAACATCCAGTTCTCCTACTACCTACTTGGCTCTTCTAGCTAAGAGGCGGTGCTCCTTTCAACTACTTGATTTTTCTTGCCACAAGTTGCAAATTGCATTTTGCGGGCATATAACCAAACTACTCATTTGATCCATTATTAAAGTGCATGTGTGAACTTTGAGGGGCGAGAATAGATTGGGAAGCACACCAAGGGGCAGGGAGCACCACTTGTGATCAATCATCAGCATGATTGGCATCCCCTCCTTCGCAAGCAAGCGAGCAACGGTGTGATTGGGATTAGAACCGACGGTACACATGCAAGCAAGTCAGCCACTGCTTGATTGGGATTAGAGATAGAAGCGGTACTACTCTCGAGCTAACCCCCCGACGGAATATACAACGCACCTCCCTCCCCGTCCCTGTCTAGAAATATGCTCCGCCGCATGTGCCCGATCGATTCCTGCTGCCCGACGATGGAATCGAGCGAGGCTTGGTTCCACGTCAGGCTGCAAGTGGGACGTTCCGCGGGAGCCCGCGAACACGCCCACATCTGCCGCGTAGTATTAGTGGGAAGCCCGCATATGTCCACATAATTTTTCGCGGGATAAGTGGGCTCCCACATCCCACGTAATCCTTATGTAAATCACAGGCTCAAGATTATATTTTCTGTTTTGCAATGGACATGGAAGAAGCAGAGAAGTTCAGGCTTCATTATCAGGTGAAAAATCTTCGGAGTTGACACTGCAAATTACATTTTTTTGTAGTAGTTTTGTTTGTCTGGGAGTGGCAATCCTCTGCCTCTACGAAGTCGCAGCTCAGTGCTTCGGCGGGTGTCCCTTCAGTAGAAGAATCACATCGAAAATGATATTAGAAGTGCCACTGTTATAAGCTCAAAATAAGAGGTCAGCAGAGTGCAATCTGCTTGTTTGCAGCTGCTGTTCCTTGAAGCAGCGAAGCTTCTTCATGACGTTCTTCAGAGAAGAAGAAATCAAGGAGGATTAGATGAGGAGGGAAGATACCACAACCGCTGACTCGCATTATCAGGCCGCAGATGATATGTGATTCAACAAGGTGGAATGAATCGGCTCTGCTCTGAACAATTTAGAGTAAATTAGCTGAAGATGTAGTAGTTGATAGCAAATAAATCACATATGTGAGAGGGGAAGAAGACTGAACTATATCTGTACTTGGCGAAGGTTGACAACGACATTACGGCGTCCATGGCTGAGTTGGACAGCTGCGCTGGGCGGCCATGGCGGCGTGTCATAATCGGCTAATCCGCACGACTGACGTTCTGACTTAGAAGAGATGTGGGTTTGATGGGGGCGCCGCGGGACAGCCCACATAATCCGCATCTCTCGTGCTCTAACCGTGGGTGTCCACGAACGTAAATTATGTGGGCTTGGCCGTGGGCACCGCGGGCAGCCCGCGTCCACTTGCAGCCTGAGTTCCACGGATCCATCCAAGAAGCTGCATGCATGATGCTGATGCATCGAAGGATGATGAGAGACGCTAGCTGCATCATGCAGCCGGGGCCAACAAGTTTTACTCGCAGCCTGCATGCTGCATGCTGCGTGCTTTTCCTACTGGCACACTGCACGGGCAGTTTTACTTTTCCTGTACGGTTTTCCACCGTCTGCAGCCGGCCGGCAGGCAGGCCTGGGGAGGCGTGCTCCCCCCTAGATCAACTCGGAGGTTGAAAAAAATGGCGGCCCTGTCTGGTTTCGAGAGGGAAACTGCTCCTGTTGCTGCTGGTTTTACACTCTGGGTCACTCGCTACTACGTACATGAGTGAGCGAGCTGCGTGGAACAAACCGCAGATGTCGTGTCTGGGAGGGCAGCGACGACCCAGAGGCACGTCTGGGTGTCGCGGGCGGGCAGGCAGGCAGGCACCGAGCCCACGCGCCCTAGCTGGCTCCATGGACGTACGTATACGGCACATACCGTACGTGCTGTTTTGGACTTCTTCTCCCGGGAATTCAGTGGTGCCTAGGATCGGGCACTGCCACTATTGTTTTCTTTTTCCCGATCTCGTTGTCTATTTGACCTTGTGATCACTCTACCAAGTAGGATAGGAGTACTAGTACTGGCTACTACGTTCATACCGTTGGTGCTGTTCGTTGGTTGATCGAGTGCGATCGAGTGGGGTGTGCAGGTCAACGGACAACTGAGCAAGCAAGCCAGGCAGCACCTCACTTTGTGCCCTGTGATTCGTTAAGTCGAAGCAAGATTCCCAGCTCTTTGGAAGTCGGAACCGACGGGAACGCCACTGGTGGCAGTAGCTAGGAGCAGATCGGTCGTGGTAGAAGTGCGGGTGAAGGAAAGGAAAAGAGCTTGGGGAGAAGAGGGCCGGCCGGCGTATGTCGAGTGTGGGTGGAGCAAAGCATGGCCGGGCTGCCTGCCGGTACCCGCTGCCCCCGAGTAGACGGTCGCGTGCACGACGACACGGCCCGCACCCACCCATGCCGGCGCGTGCATGCGTGCATGCTGCATGGGAACGCGCCGTGCGCGCGTCCGTGCAGCTCACCGCCACCCCCGCCGCCCATTCCTAGCCCACCCCACGCCGAGATCTCCCGTACGTCGGTCCCCGTAATCCGTGCCCTCCTCTAGATCCCGAGACAGGGACGACACTGCCGGCGCATGGATCTCGGCGATGGCATGGGTGGGCTGGGAGCTGGGCCAAGCAGCCAACCATGTGTGCAGCCGGTTCGGCCGGCCGTGCCGCTCCCCTGTCGCCGTCGGCGCCCACTCGCGACGTTGGTTTATGGGGGCTTTTGCTTTTTCTTCCTCTCCTCGTCGCCGTACGTGATGATTGCTCTGGCGATCGACGCGACCGGGCCGGATTAGTGCGCGCGCGCCCGCGGTGATCGGGCGACACCAACAGTGGGCGCGAAGCTAGCGTGATGTTGATACGGATCCGACATCGAGCACTACGTACGCGCGCGATCGACCTACTGCGCGCTAGCTAGCCGCTGCTTTACAGTTTCGCCGTGTCGCCGTCGCGCTCGAAAGTTGGCGCGTGCGTGTTGTTCACCGCGTAATCGTGGTGGTCTGGGTCGAGGTGCCCATCGAGTGTACGTGTTGATACTGGAACGGAGCAGAACGGCCCCTACGTACCTTAGCCTCGTTAACAAATTATATATAGGTCTCCTGTTTTCCCTCGCCAGTTTGGAGGTGCGATCGTGCGAGAGAAGTTATGGTGGCCATTGCCATGAAGGGATCCTCTACTCTACCAAAAGGAGCCTGCGCGTTCTGATTCTAGATTGTGCACGAGGAAGAATCGATTATTGATGGAAGCTAACCACACGTGTCATGCCGCAAACAGTCTAAACTCGCAGCAAATCCCTCGCCGACACATATGACCGTGCATTCATGATACCAACTTAGCAGCAGGCATGGAGGCGTGCAGCCAGACTGGCGAGACATACATGATCCAACAGCTAGCTAGCTAGCTAACGAGAGGTTGGAGAAGGCGCGAAAAGAGGCATGCATGCACTGCACTGCACCACCGGAGGGGGACCGCCGGCGACCGCGACCCGGACGCGCAACCGCACGCTACGTGCGTGCAGTGCAGGTACGGCGGCGCTTCTACACCGCTTGCCTAGCCTAGCCTAGCCCAGCCCAAGCCAGCAAGCGCGCATGAAAGGAGTTAAAACCTCGGAGACCCCACCGCCGGTGGGTTCGATCGCCCGCCGGTACGGTGACCGGTCAACCCATGACCCATCCATCTTCAGCGAGCGAGCGCGCACGAACGCGTCGCAGTTACGTAGACGTTGGAGCATGCAACGGGTAAGTTCCGGCCGATCGATCGCACGCGCGCACGGACGGGAGGGATACGCCGGTCGAGCTCTTGGTCTTGGCGAGGCTCGGGGGAGACACGGCCACGTGCGGGCGCGCGGGCGTCCCGTGCGCATGCATGGAGGAACCGTCCGTGCATGATTTGCATGCCGGTCGAGACGATGGCCGGGGCGGAGGTAGATGCATGGCAGTACGTGCTTCACCTGCAAGTACAGGCAGCCATGGCGGCATGGGGCGCGTGGACCGGCTTGCCTGCCGGCGCTATGCAATGGAAGGTGCGGTACGTGCTCATGCATGAAATGGTTCCTTCTCCTTCCGCCTCGGGCCCCGCCGGAGCGCGACGCTGTTCACGTCCCACGCCACCGTGCACGTACGCGCGCCCGCATGTAGGGAGATCGACTTAGCCGTTCTGATCTCTTGTTCCGAGACACCCCGTCTTCCCTGGTCCGTTGGTCCATCGCAGAGCTCACGTGGCGCCATGCCAAAATCAGCGATCCATGCACGACAGGACCACGCTTAACCACCGTATTACGTGTATTTGGGCATGTTGTTAGTCATAATCGGCTGCACGGCAGCCTACTAGCTTCTCTAAATGCCACCGAGAAACGGAATAATGGATCCAAACCATAGCTAGCTAGCTACGTAGCAACGTAATCCACGCTTTTGCTTTGCTTTGATGGAGACGTATACCGTTTCCTAGCGAGCCAAAATATTCTTTTCACGTCGACCCAACGGCCGTGGATGGACACATGGTGCCCGGCTTTTGTCACGTAGAGAGGTGTCTTGGATAGATAGACGGACAACCATGACAGGATGGAGCTCTGAAAGTGTGACTTTTTTCCTCTGGTTGAGAGGACTCTGACAGACTTAAAGATACGGCTGCTCAGCATTGAACGGGCTTTACTGGATGGATTTGACGGCCACTATGTATGCACGGATCCTTTCTCGGTCAGGTGATGCGCACAGACCATGATATGATTCCCGGTGGACAGGATGAACTGGCACTGTCTCATTGGCCCATCCACGACGCATCTTTTTGCTAACCGTTAGTACAATAAATGGGCCTCAATTTGCACACCAGCCCATTTTAAACGGGCTTGAAGCCGAATCCTCAAGTGCGTTAGATTTTGATGAGAAATTGAGGGCGTGGCCTTCAATGAGAAGCACATCACGATGCTTCTCGTGCAATCACATATTTGCTTCCCTGAGATGTGCTTCTCAGAAAAACAAAAAACGGTTCCATGAGAAGCACACACTCCCTCCGGTACTTTTTACTTCGCGTATTAGATTTTTGTCAAGTTAAACTTTACAAAATTTGACCATTTAAAACATGTCAACATCTACAATACAAAATATATGTACTATGAAACTACATTTCACGATGAATCTAAAAATATTGATTGGCGTTGTGAATGTTGATTTTTTTTCTATAAATTTGGTCAAGGTAGAGTTACTTTTACTTCGGACAAAAATCTGTGCTTCCATGAGAAGCACATATTTGCTTTTCGTGAAAGCACAATATTTGCTTCTCATGGAAACACATGTTTGCTTTTGCATTGTGCTACCCAGAAAGGGAAAAGAGTATGTGCTTCCACAAAAAGCACAAATTTACTTCCGCGAGTGCTCCTCGGGGAATAAACTATGATTCTTGAATAGGAAAAAAAGATGAAAAAACCACAACCGTGCTTTCGCACTCCTGTTTTTTCCTTCCATTTTTTGTTATTCTTTTTTTCTATCGCCATTTTTTCTGGTTTTGGATTTTTTTTGCGCCTAGTTTTTTCTAGTTTTTTGTATTTTTTGTCAAAACCTATTAACACGGGGTGTAGTTTCGAAGATCTCAACGCGGGAAATTCAACGATGAAGACGGTTCGGGATTTGAATACACGGTTTAAGAGATAAAATACTTTGAATAAAGAAATCTAAAAAAAACGCCTGGTTGTGACAAGTGCCACATACACAGTGCGCCACTTGTACAACACCTGAGAAGGTGGAGAGTGAACATTTCAAAAGATACTCCTTAACTAGTGATTTCGATTTAACAAGCATTGATATCAAATAGTCGAGGTGCGCGTGAAGCGAGGCAGAATTGGCCAGCGCAGCGGTGTTGTGTAAAGAGGCACATGGCTTGCTAGAAGTTTGACTCTCATTGATACTGGTCGCCGCCTATGGCTAACAAATGTGCCTGAGGGCATTTGTTTCCAAGTTATTATTGAATTAAAAAGAAATTCCTATGGTTTTGTGTTGTTTCTTTTTATTTTTGTTTGGTTTTCATTAGTTTATCTTTTTATTTTTCATTTTAATTGTGAGTTGGTATTATCTTTTTTTTTCTGGGTTTGGTGTTTCTAACATTTTTTCCTATGTACTTTTTCCGTTTTTATAGTTCTTACACTTTTTCCATTTTGGTTTGCTTTTCCATTTTTATATTATTTATATTTTGATGTTAAATAGAGGTCTCTTATTATTGTTATTGGGGAATTCTCTATTTGATGCTCCATACCATAAGTAGTCGCTATAACACTCACAACACCACTACATGGGCCAACCCATGTGGCGTTTTGTTTTCCTCTGGGTTCTTCTTAGCGATTGTTGTTTTTCTTGTATTGGTTTTTGTATGTTTGTTTTTATTTTTTTTCTGTAGGTTTTCAGCCGTGTTTTTCATTTGAAATTTTCTTCAATTTTCTCCTTTTCAAATCCATGAACAATTTTTAATGCATGGTTATTTCAAAAACACAATATCTTTAAAATTCCTGAACATTTTTCAAAATCCATGTTGTTTTCCAAAATTGATGAACATTGTTTTTCAATTCTTGAACATTTTTAAGCATTAGCATATTTTTAATTTGTTTAGAAGATTTATATGAATTTGTGAATATTTAAGAACTTTGTAGAGTTTTTGCCACTATGAATATTTTTTAACACGGGATGTAGATTTTATTTTTGTTTTTTGCAGTATACATATTGAAAACTTTTTCTGAAAAAATTATGACCATGAATTAAAAAGTTGATAGTTATTCAATGTTTTTTTACTAAAAAACCAATGAAAACTGATATGAACCTACCATCGGTACACGTGCACTTGAGCACATCGCAGACCGCTACCGACTCATGATTTTGGGAGCGCAGGTCCAGTCAAGTCATTTATGTGACAATAAATAATGGATTGGACTGAACGACAGATGGTGAATCATGGACTGAACTGCACAAGAGCGCACATCGCAGGGCGACCCTAGTGAGCATTTTGGGTCTATTCCACTCTAGACTGATGTGAGTTGCACTGTCGCATCCACTCAATCATCAGAACCATTGCCTCGATGCTAGATGTCGTCACGGAATCGTTGGGCCGCACTTTTACTCATCAGTGTCGGCCGCCGCCGCTGGCTCCATGAACCTTCTCGTGCGATAACCGCTTCCCTCTCACGAGAAGAAAGTCTCCTTTGCAACATCAACGAGCTTCCAGAACAATGCTTGCGACCATCATAGTCGTGCCTCTAGACACACTAATGTATATGCAGATGCGTTGTTGCATTCTTTGATCTCCTTGTTGCGATCACCAAGGGTCGCTGACCAGATCCTCTGGTTAATTTTGAGCCGCCAGCCAGCGCGATGGTCTCGCATGACAATTCAACCCTTCCGGGCATCCCTGATGATGACAAATTGGAGCGTGGGCAAGCATTGATGGTGCAAGATCCTTGTCGCATACCTCACTATTCATGTCATCGTCATGGGAGACGCTACTCCCACATGTCTGATTGCTTCTCCCCTCGCAGCGCACAATGTTGCCACGGTCACGACACCGCTTGTCACCCGCGGGTGCTGGCACACTAGTCGGAGTAGCAAACCGACCGAACATGAGGCCTGGCACCACAACCGCGATCCACATCGCCTTGTCGCGGTTCTAGCCCACGTCGCAAGGGAGGCTCTCCCAATGGTTTGACCTCCTCCGCAGTCGTCATGGCCAACGAGGGATATGAGGTGATGGAGACACACACACACAATGCAAGGAGGTGGAAGACACACGCACCCCACCGTCTACCGCAGTGACGGCGGCTGCGTTGGCACGCTCCTTTATGGCATCCATCCCTAAGTTGTCCCATGATGAAATATGTGATGGAGGTCCGCAGACATTCCGATAGCACCCCGACCAACGCAACCACCATCGTCATGGTCATTGAACGAGATGTTGCGGAAAATAAGCATGATAATAGGGCTAGGGATGGAGCCCCTTGAAAGGACATGTGGTGCCCCCATGTGTGGTTTTGGTAATTGATGACACTCTCTTAGGACTAATGGTTGCATTGATTTATACCTGAAGGATTTGTCCATAGGTTCTTCTTGAAGTCCATGTGTTGGTTTCAAGGAGTTTATGAGTTGACCAAGGTGCTATTAAGGAATTATCCAAAGATTGGTCATGTGAGTGTTGAGCTTATTGCAAGCATGTCTTGAAGAAGAAGATTGTGTGATCATTCATGTTTACTTTCAAGACATCGTCCAAATGAAGAGAGTTGGAAAGTTCCAAGGTTTATCAAGACTAAGTCAAGAGTGAATCAAGTTGATCAACTCAACTCACAATAGAAGATGTACCGAGAGGGATCAAGTGATCCCATGGTATGGTAAGCATTGTCCATTACGCTTTGTGTACTAACCCATGGTATTTGTGAGAGTTCTTTGTGGGGTTAGGTTGCGGTGTGCAACTTCAAGTGGAGCATCAAGAAGATATCATGCTTGAAGCTTTCCGTCCATTGTGGTGAGAATTGACTTGTGAAGATGTTCCGAAGAGTGTCTCACCCATAGTCGAGTATGGGGGAGCAATCTACTAGTCTTCACTGAGCCAACACAATCAAGAAAGGTGGTCCAACTTGAGGAAGTCAAGATCGTCTACATCTAGCTCAAGTGGACTTTGTGCAAGGCAAATGTTTGGCCTTGATAGGTTCCCTATTTTACCGGTTTCATGGTGGTAGTTTGGAGACCAGGTTATAGGATTGATTGCCGTACTATCAAGGGGGGCTCTCAAGTGAGTAGCTTGATCCTATCGTTCGTAGAGAGCTCAAACCAGTGCATGCTTGCATAATCTTTCTTGGTTCTTGTTTGGTTCTCCTTGTGAGACTTGGAGCTTATGGTCATCTTCTTGAAAAGCTCGAGTTCATCAAAAACATAGTTCACATGCTTCTTCTATTGCGTTTTCGGTGTTGGAGGTTTTACCGGTCTTATTCGAGGAAGGGTTCTCACCATTTTCTTATGGGATTTTTATAATTTCCTTATTATTATTATTATTATTTCTATCAAGATTGTGTTAGCCCTTGTCGCTAGCTTTCCAAAAAACTTGGTTTCGTCGATTTCGGAGTCCGTTTGCAGAAGTTGTGTCACTTTTGGTGTCCTTAAAAAGACTGCAGCGGTACTACCGCTCACGGGAGCGGTATTACCGCTTGGAGGGGATGTAATTTTTTACTACCGCTCTTGGGAGCGATACTACCCCGGCTACTTCCATGGCTACTTCCGCTCCGGACCAAAAAATTGTCATAAGTCTAGCGATTGTAGTCACGGATGTATTTTTTTAGTACCGCTCGCAAGCAGTAGTACCACTACCCTTAGCGGTAGTACCGCTACCCCTAGTGGTAGTACCGTGAGGATGAGCAGTAGTACCGCTCTGGCGGTTCTACCGGCCTTTTGCCTCCTTGCTGTTGTTTTTCAAAGGGCTTCCACCGCCCTAGCGGTAGTACTGCTCCCATGAGCGGTAGTACCACTCTGTGCGGGCTGTGAGCATAACGGTTGGATTTTTCCCCACCTATAAAAGGGGGTCTTCTTACCCAATGAACCTTATCCTTTGAGCTCGTGTTCTTCCCCCATTGTTGACCTTCTTCGAGCTTGATATCTCTCAATCCCTCCATGGATTCTTGCTAGTTTTGGGGGGAAAAGAGAGAGGAGATCTAGATCCACATTTCCACCAATCAATTTCTCCTCTATGTGAGGGGAACCCCTTAGATCTAGATCTTGGAGTTCTTGGTGTTCTCCTTCTTGTTCTTCCTCTCATTTTGTTCCCTAGGATTAGTTTCTTTGGTGGGATTTGGGAGAAAAGGACTTGGGCACTCCGTGTGCCCTTGCCATTGCATTTGGTGCATCGGTTTGAGTTCGTCACGGTGATACGTGGAAGTTACAAGTTGAGAAGCTTAATACTCTTGGGTGCTTGGTACCCTTGAGCTTGTTCCTCTTGGGTGCTTGGGCGCCCTAGATGGTTGGTAGTGTTTGGATCTCAATCATTGTGGTGTAAAGGTCCGGGCAAGCGTCGGGGTCTCAAATTAGGTTGCGGAGATCTCCCCGAGCAATTTGACGGGTACCGGTGACCGGCCCCAAGGGTTGCCAAAGTGTACAGGTTCGGTGACCGCCCCCAAGAGTTGCCATTTGTACGGGTTCGATGACCACCGTCAAGGGTCCCTTAGTGGAATCACGATATCTTGCCTTGTGCGAGGGCGTGAGGAGATTACGGTGGCCCTAGTGGCTTCTTGGGGAGCATTGTGCCTCCACACCGCTCCAAACGGAGATTAGCATCTGCAAGGGTGTGAACTTTTGGATACATCGTCGTCTCCGTGTGCCTCGGTTATCTCTTACCTCTGACCCCTTTACTTATGCACTTTACTTTGTGATAGCCATATTGTTTCTTGTCATATATCTTGCTATCACTTAGTTGTTTATCTTACTTAGCATAAGTTGTTGGTGCAAATAGGTGAGCCTAGTTGTTGTAGGTTTTGTGCTTGATAAATTAACTGCTAGGTTTATTCCGCATTTGTTCAAGCCTAAACCGTAATTATTTTAAAGTGCCTATTCACCCCCCCTCTAGGCGACATCCTCGATCTTTCAATTGGTATCAGAACCTGATCTCTCTTTATAAGGATTAACCTCCTAGAGATTAAGGATGTCGACTAGGGGTTTAGGATTCTCTGACACTCTTAGTTTCGATGGCACCAATTTTGATGTCTGGGTAATTCACATGCTTAATCTCTTTAGGGCCGTGGACCCAAATTTAGAGCGAATTGTAGATATGGGGTTTTCTCCTCCAAAGGATCCCCAATGATTATATTTAGAGGATGAGAAAAACTCTTATCTCAATGCTCAAGATTCTAATGTGCTTCTTGATGCTTTGAGCAATGTAGTTATATTTCAACTCATGCCGTTCCGGGACGCTCATGAGTTGTGGATAAAGCTTCAAGACAAATATGGCGTGTCCAAGTTTTGTGGGGATGATTGTTCTCCCTCCACCTCTGGCCGTGTTGAGTTCTCAACTTCTTCTACTTCACCTATATGTGGTTTGCCACAAGGTAATGCTATGGTGAGTAGTGTTGGTCATTACAATGATGATATTGTGCTTGTTCTTGGTGATCCTTCATCACTGTCTTATTGCAATGGTCTTTCTTTGGACTTTAACACTTCGAGCACCTTACATGTTTCACATGCTTGTGTTGATAGTCCTTGCGTATCATGTAGAAATTGCTTTCTCAACTCTCATGATGATATGCATGCTATGTCTTGTTGCCATGATAAAAATGTATCTATTTCCTCGAGTTGTTGTGCTAACAATGTAGAGGAAACTCAAAACTCCATGGAACAAGATGTGGTCTTAAATGGTGATTCAAGGGATCCTACATCATCATCTATTGCTTTTTGCCTTATGGCTAAGGCTTCAAAGGTATCTCCTACTTTGAACCCCAATATGTCTCTTGATGATGATGTTAATGCTAATGATGATGAGGATAATGTTGCTTCCTTAAAAATTAAGGGATAAATGAGTTTTAAAGCTCTTCACAAGAATAAAATGGCTCGTTCCAACTTCATATAAATCATGTCTATTGCCATTGAGGGCAAGAAATACATCGAGGAGTTGGATGCTTATCTCGAGGAGCATGAGGCCACCATTGATAAAATGGAAGGTCATGAGCGTGATTACGCTAATGAGATCGCGGACCTCTCTCAAGCTCTTGAACTTGAAAAAACCACCAAAGAATCTCTTGAGGAGACCTTTGCTCTAGAACTATCTAAAATAAAGGAATCTCATGATAGAGCACTTGAGGTGGCCAATGATTTCAAACTAAAAATGCTAAGCTTGAAGTTGCTCATGCTAAACTCCTTGAGGATTTTGAGCACCTCGAAAATGGCTCAAGGGTCATCAAGGGTGAGTTCATTAAACTCACCGAGTCTCATGCTCAACTTGAAGCTTCTTATTTAAAAGAGCTTGCCAAGTTGTCCTCTCCTCTTGTTGTTAATGATGATGCTTGTGCTACTAACTCTATTACTTGTAAATCATCCTTTTTGAAGGAGAATGTTGAGCTACGGGCTCAACTTGTGTTGCTATCTAGCAATTATGGGAAATTGGAAGAAAGTCATGAAAAGCTCTCAAGATCCCATGATGATCTTCTAGTATCCCATAATGTTCTAAAGATAGATCATGAGGCCATGGTTGCTAAGGTAACATCTAGTGAGCCTCATGTGGATACTAGCACTACTACAAGTCAAAATGCTATATTGACATGTACTACAAGTCAAAATGCTATGTTGCCATGTGCTAGTCTTTGTAATTCATCTACTCACAATGTTGGTACATCTTGTGATGAATTGATTTCCTTGCCTTGTTGCTCTAACGATGAAGCTTATACTTCCTTTAGTACTTGTGTTGAGACTAACCATGTAGAAGAAATCAACGAGCTCAAGGCCCAAGTCACTTCTTTGAAGAAAAACTTGGAAAAGGGTGATGAAGGGAAATTCACACTCAACAATATCTTGAGTGTGCAAAAATCCCCCAATGACAAAGGTGGACTTGGATTCAACCCCAATAAGAAGAAGAAGTCCAAGCTAAACAAAAAGAAGGGCCAAGAACAAGTCAAGAATTCGTCCAAGATTGTTTGCTTCAAGTGCAAAGTAGAAGGGCATCATGTTAGATCTTACCCATTGAATAAGAAGCCCATTAGTAACAAGCAACAAGGGAAGCAGCCACAAGCTCTCTCTCATGCTCAACCTCAAGTTGAAGAAAGGCCCCTTCCCAAGAAAACTCAAGCTAATGCTTCTCAAGTTGAGAAATCAAGTGAGAAGAAAGTGAAGAGTAGACGTTGCTACCTATGTTGTGAGAAAGGTCACCTCGCTTCTTCATGCACTAGTGGTAACTTATCCAACCCAATTATTATTGATGATATATATTCTCTTGGGAATGATAAGGTTGGAAATGTGTTTGCCAAAGTTGTTGGTACTCAAAGTGGTGTCAAGAAAAGAACCATTTGGGTAGCCAAGCCTATTGTGACTAACCTCTTAGGGCCCAACTTGGTTGGGGACCAACTAGCTCAAACTTGATCAATATGTGTTGTTGGAGGGCATTGGAGATTTGGCTACATCATGAAGAATTAAGGGATCTTCATCATTCATATTGTCTCAAGCCAAGTCAATTGGGATATCAAGTTTATATCTTATATCCAATGTGCCTCCTTGCGGTAACTTCTACTTAAATTGTTTACATTGAAAGTCACGTGCCCATTTGCATGTTTTTGTTTGTTCCTTGCTTGTGTTTGTATATGTTGTGCCTCCAATTTGCTTATCTTGAGTAATCAAGTATGTGTGTGTTGGTTGGCACGTCATGTACGTGTGTGTAGTGCATTGAGCCTTTGCGCATATTGTTTGTATGTTAGTTGGCTCTTGTGAGAGATTAATGGAATATCCCATTATGGGGGAGTGATGTGCTTTGTGCACCTCACAATCCTATAAATGTGTGTACATGAAGAATTGTTGGAAATATGCCCTAGAGGCAATAATAAAAGGATTATTATTATATTTCCTTGTTCATGATAATTGTCTTTTATTCATGCTATAATTGTATTATCCGGAAATCGTAATACACGTGTGAATACATAGACCACAATATGTCCCTAGTGAGCCTCTAGTTGACTAGCTCGTTGATCAACAGATAGTCATGGTTTCCTGACTATGGACATAGGATGTCATTGATAACGGGATCACATCATTAGGAGAATGATGTGATGGACAAGACCCAATCCTAAGCATAGCACAAGATCGTGTAGTTCGTTTTGCTAGAGCTTTTCCAATGTCAAGTATCTGTTCCTTAGACCATGAGATCGTGTAACTCCCGGATACCGTAGGAGTGCTTTGGGTGTACCAAACGTCACAACGTAACTAGGTGATTATAAAGGTATACTACAGGTATCTCCGAAAGTGTCTGTTGGGTTGACACGGATCGAGACTGGGATTTGTCACTCCGTATGACAGAGAGGTATCTCTGGGCCCACTCCGTAATGCATCATAATAATGAGATCAAAGTGACCAAGTGTCTGGTCATGGGATCATGCATTACGGTACGAGTAAAGTGACTTGCCGGTAACGAGATTGAACGAGGTATTGGGATACCGACGATCGAATCTCGGGCAAGTAACGTACCGATTGACAAAGGGAATTGTATACGGGGTTGCTTGAATCCTCGACATCGTGGTTCATCCGATGAGATCATTGAGGAGCATGTGGGAGCCAACATGGGTATCCAGATCCCGCTGTTGGTTATTGACCGGAGAGCAGTCTCGGTCATGTCTGCGTGTCTCCCGAACCCGTAGGGTCTACACACTTAAGGTTCGGTGACACTAGGGTTGTAAATATATTAGTATGCAGCAAACCGAAAGTTGTTCGGAGTCCCAGATGAGATCCCAGACGTCACGAGGAGTTTCAGAATGGTCCGGAGGTAAAGAATTATATATGGGAAGTCGAGTTTTGGCCATCGGGAAAGTTTCGGGGGTTACCGGTATTGTACCGGGACCACCAGAAGGGTCCCGGGGGTCCACAGGGTGGGGCCACCCATCCCAGAGGGCCCCATGGGCTGAAGTGGGAGGGGAACCAGCCCCTGGTGGGCTGGTGCGCCCTCTGCCCCCCCCTCTGTGCCTAGGGTTGGGAACCCTAGGGGAGGGGGTGCCTCCACTTGCCTTGGGGGGCAAGTCTCCCCCCTTGGCCACCGCCCCCCTAGGAGATCCCATCTCCTAGGGCCGGCGCCCCCCTGGGGTCCCTATATAAAGAGGGGGGTGGGAGGGCAGCCACACCCTGACACCTGGCGCCTCCCTCCCCCCTTGCTACACCTCTTCCTCCCGTAGTCGCTTGGCGAAGCCCTGCCGGAACCCTGCTGCATCCACCACCACGCCGTCGTGCTGCTGGATCTTCATCAACCTCTCCTTCTCCCTTGCTGGATCAAGAAGGAGGAGACGTCATGCTGACCGTACGTGTGTTGAATGCGGAGGTGCCGTCCGTTCGGCGCTAGGATCTCCGGTGATTTGGATCACGACGAGTACGACTCCCTCAACCCCGTTCTCTTGAACACTTCCGCTCGCGATCTACAAGGGTATGTAGATGCACTCCTCTCTCTCGTTGCTAGATGAACTCATAGATTGATCTTGGTGAACGTAGGAATTTTTTTATTTTATGCAACGTTCCCCAACAGTGGCATCATGAGCTAGGTCTATGCGTAGTTCTCTATTGCACGAGTAGAACACAAATCTGTTGTGGGCGTAGATGTTGTCAACTTTCTTGCCACTACTAGTTTTATTTTGCTTCAGCGGTATTGTGAGATGAAGCGACCTAGATCGACCTTACACGTACGCTTACGTGAGATAGGTTCCACCGACTGACATGCACTAGTTGCATAAGGTGGCTAGCGGGTGTCTGTCTCTCCCACTTTAGTTGGAGCGGATTCGATGAAAAGGTTCCTTATGAAGGGTAAATAGAAGTTGACAAATCACGTTGTGGTTATTCGTAGGTAAGAAAACGTTCTTGCTAGAACCCTATTGCAGCCACGTAAAAGATGCAACAACAATTAGAGGACGTCTAACTTGTTTTTGCAGCAATTGCTTTGTGATGTGATATGGCCAAAAGTTGTGATGAATGATGAATGATATATTGTGATGTATGAGATCATGTTCTTGTAATAGGAATCATGACTTGCATGTCGATGAGTATGACAACCGGCATGAGCCATAGGAGTTGTCTTAATTATTGTATGACCTGCGTGTCAATGATTTAACGCCATGTAATTACTTTACTTTATTACTAAACCGTTAGCCATAGTAGTAGAAGTAATAGTTGGCGAGCAACTTCATGGAGACACAATGATGAAGATCATGATGATGGAGATCATGGTGTCATGCCGGTGACGAAGATGATCATGGAGCCCCGAAGATGGAGATCAAAGGAGCTATATGATATTGGCCATATCATGTCACTACTATATAATTGCATGTGATGTTTATTATGTTTATGCATCTTGTTTACTTAGAACGACGGTAGTAATAAGATGATCCCTTATAATAATTTCAAGAAAGTGTTCCCCCTAACTTTGTGCCATTACTAAAGTTCGTCGTTTCGAAGCACCACGTGATGATCGGGTGTGATAGATTCCTACGTTCACATACAACGGGTGCAAGACAGTTTTACACATGCGAAAACACTTAGGTTAACTTGACAAGCCTAGCATGTACAGACATGGCCTCGGAACACAGGGACCGAAAGGTCGAACATGAGTCGTATGGAAGATACGATCAACATGGAGATGTTCACCGATGATGACTAGTCCATCTCACGTGATGATCGGACACGACCTAGTCGACTCGGATCATGTAACACTTAGATGACTAGAGGGATGTCAAATCTGAGTGGGAGTTCATTAAATAATTTGATTAGATGAACTTAATTATCATGAACTTAGTCTAAAATCTTTGCAAAATATGTCTTGTAGATCAAATGTCCAACGCTCATGTCAACATGAACTTCAACGCGTTCCTAGAGAAAACCAAGCTGAAAGATGATGGCAGCAACTATACGGACTGGGTCCGGAACCTGAGGATCATCCTCATAGCTGCCAAGAAAGCATATGTCCTAGAAGGACCACTAGGTGAAGCACCCATCCCAGAGAACCAAGACGTTATGAACGCTTGGTAGTCACGTGCTGATGATTACTCCCTCGTTCAGTGCGGCATGCTTTACAGCTTAGAATCGGGGCTCCAAAAGCGTTTTGAGCAACACGGAGCATATGAGATGTTCGAGGAGCTGAAAATGGTTTTCCAAGCTCACGCCCGGGTCGAGAGATAGGAAGTCTCCGACAAGTTCTATAGTTGTAAGATGCACGGTACCGAAGAGGCTAGCAATGATGGAAAGATAAAAGTGCGTATAATCCATGGACTCAACATTTGTCATAAAGAACTCATATACTTATTGCAAAAATCTACAAGTCATCAAAAACCAAGCACTATGCGCATGCTCCTAGGGGGGAGGTTGGTAGGAGTTAACCATCACGCGCCCCCCGACCTCCACACAAGGGAAGACAATCAAAAGAGCACCCCATGCAATAAATTTGTTACACAACTTTTACCATACGTGCATGCTATGGGACTTGCTAACTTCAACACAAGCATTCTTTTAATTCATAATCACCCAACTATCATGACCCTAATATCACTACCTCCATATATCAAAACAATTATCAAGTATCAAATTGATCATAGCATCCAATTCACTTCTATGATAGTTTTTATTATACCCAACTTGGATGCCCATCATTCTAGGACCAATTTTATAACCATAGAAAATACCATGTTGTTCTAATAGACTCTCAAAATAATATAAGTGAAGCGTGAGAGATCAACAATTTCTTCAAAATTAAACCACCGCCATGCTCTAAAAGATATAAGTGAAGCAGTAGAGCAAAAATTATCTAGCTTAAAAGATATAAGTGAAGCACATAGAGTATTCTAATAAATTCCAATCAAGTGGGCTTCTCCAAAAAGGTGTGTACAGAAAGGATGACTTTGATAAACTAAATAGCAAATACTAATATCATACAAGATGCTCCAAACAAAACACATATCATGTGGCGAATAAAAATATAGCTCCAAGTAAAGTTACCAATGAACGAAGACGAAAAAGGGGATGCCTTCCTGGGGCATCCCCAAGCTTAGGCTTTTTACTATTCTTGAATATCTTGGGGTGCCATGGGCATCCCCAAGCTTAGGCTCTTGCCACTCCTTATTCCATAGTCCATCAAATCTTTACCCAAAACTTGAAAACTTCACAGCACAAAACTCAACAGGAAATCTCATAAGCTCCGTTAGTGAAAGAAAGAAAAACCACCACATAAGGTACTGTAATGAACTCATTCTTTATTTATATTGGTGTTAAACCTACTTTATTACAAGTTCTCTATGGTTCATACCCTTACATACTAGCCATAGATGCATCAAAATAAGCAAACAACACGCGAAAGGCAGAATCTGTCAAAAACAGAACAGTCTGTAGCAATCTGTAACTTTCGAATACTTATGGAACTCAAAAAATCCTACCAAAATAGGACGTCTTAGGAAATTTGTCTATTGATCTACAGCAAAAAGAATCAACGCAAAATCACGTTTCGGTGATTTATTGAATGTTTTCTCGTGAGCGCAAAGTTTCTGTTTTTCAGCAGAATCAAATTAACTATCACCATAGGTTATCCTATAGGTTCTACTTGGCACAAACACTAAATAAAACATGAAAACACATCTAAACAGAAAGTAGATTTAAAATTTATTACTAAACAGGAATAAAAACAAAAAACACAAATAAAATTGGGTTGCCTCCCAACTAGCGCTATCGTTTAACGCCCCTAGCTAGGCATAAAAGCGAGGATAGATCTAAGTAGTGCCATCTTTAGCACTTGATTCATAAGTAGCTCGCATGATAGATTCATAAGGTAATTTAATTTTCTTTTTTGGAAAGTGCTCCATGCCTTTCCGTAATGTAAATTGGAATCTAATATTCCCTTCCTTCATGTCAATAATCGCGCCAATCATTCTAAGGAAAGGTCTACCAAGAATAATAGGACAAGAAAGATTGCATACTATATCAAGAACGATAAAATCTACGGTCACCAAATTTATATTTGCAAGAATGAGAACATCATTGATCCTTCCCATTGGCTTTTTAATGATGGAATCCGCAAGGCGCAAATTTAAAGAGCAATCATCAAGATCATGGAAACCTAGAATATCACATAAAGTTTTCGGAATTGTGGAAACACTAGCACCCAAAACACATAAAGCATAACTCTCATGATCTTTAATTTTAATATTTATAGTAGGTTCTCACTCGTCATTAAGTTTTCTAGGTATAGAAACTTCCAAATTAAGTTTTTCATCAAAAGATTGCATCAAGGCATCAACAATATGTTTGGTAAAGGCTTTATTTTGACTATAAGCATGAGGAGAATTCAACACGGATTGCAACAAGGAAATACAATCTACTAAAGAACAATTATCATAATTAAATTCCTTGAAATCCAAGATGGTTCAATGCTATTTAAAGTCTTGACCTCTCCAATCCCACTTTTACAAAATTTAGCATCAAGATCTAAAAACTCCAAATTATTGGGACGCCTTTTAACTAAAGTTGACTCATCTCCAGTCCCATCATTATTAAGATTCATATTGCAAAACAAAGATCTAATAAGGACACATCAATAACTTTAAGATCTTCATCATTATTTTCATGGGAACTAGAAGAACACGCCTTAACAAAGCAATCTTTCTTAGCACGCAATCTAGCGGTTCTTTCTTTGCACTCATCAATGGAACTTCTCATAGCTTTGAGAGACTCATTGATATTATGCTTAGGAGGAGTAGATCTAAGTTTCAAAGAATCAACTTCAAGCGAAAGTCTATCAACGTTCCTAGCCAAATCATCAACTTTTAAGCAATTTTTCTTCAAGCAAGGCATTAAAATTCTTTTTTGGAGACCATAAATTCTTTCACACTATTTTCAAAATCAGAGGGCATCTTATTAAAATTACCATAAGAATTATTGTAGGAATTACTAGGGAACGGTCTAGGACTAAAGTTTCCTCTATAAGCATTGTTGCCAAAATTATTCCTACCAACAAAATTTACATCCATAGATTCATTATTATTCTCAATCAAAGTAGACAAAGGCATATCATTGGGATCAATAGAAGCACTCTTAGTAGCAAACAATTTCATAAGTTCATCCATCTTTCCACTCAAAACATTAATTTCTTCTATAGCATGCACTTTTTTACTAGTAGATCTTTCGGTGTGCCATTGAGAATAATTAGCCATGATATTATCAAGGAGTTTTGTAGCTTCTCCTAAGGTGATTTACATAAACGTGCCTCCCATGGCCGAATCTAAAAGATTTCTAGAAGCAAAATTCAATCTGGCATAAAATTTTTGTATGATCGTCCATAAATTCAAACCATGAGTAGGGCAATTGCGAATCATCAATTTCATTCTTTCCCAAGATTGGGTAACATGCTAATGATCAAGTTGTTTAAAATTCATAATATCGTTCCTAAGGGAGATGATCTTAGCGGGAGGGAAATACTTAGAGATAAAAGCATATTTGCACTTGTTCCAAGAATCAATACTATTTTTAGGCAAAGACGAAAACCAAACTTTAGCACGATCTCTAAGTGAAAACGGAAATAACTTCAATTTAACAATCATTGTTCGTGTCTTTTTTCTTTTGCATCTCACACAAATCAACAAAGTTGTTTAGATGGGTAGCGGCATCTTCACTAGGAAGGCCAGAGAATTGATCTTTCATAACAAGATTCAGCAAAGCATCATTGATTTCACAAGAATCAACATCATTAAGAGGAGCAATCGGAGTACTAAGGAAATCATTATTATTGGTATTGGAGAAATCACACAATTTGGTATTATCTTGCGCCATGGCGACAAGTAATCCAACACACAAGCAAACAGAAAAAGGCAAGCGAAAGAGAGAGCGAAGAAGAAGATTGGGAAAGAGAGGGCGAATAAAATGGCAAGGGTGAAGTGGGGGAGAGGAAAACGAGAGGCAAATGGCAAATAATGTAAATGCGAGGGAGATGAGTTTGTGATGGGTACTTGGTATGTCTTGACTTGAGCGAAGACCTCCACGGCAACGGCGCCAGAAATCCTTCTTGCTACGTCTTGAGCTTGCATAGAAGGCCGCCTATACCTGGATAGGATTGCAGACAACATAGGGAAGTACAAGATGGCGAAGAAGGCCGCAAAGCGAGCTGTTGGTTAAGAAAGGGGTCGGGCATATGAGGACCTCTACCAACGGTTAGGCACGAAGGAAGGTGAAAGGGACATCCATAAGATGGCTAAGATCTGGGAGAGGAAGACGAGGGATATTGGCCAAGTCAAATGTATCAAGGACGGAGCAGGCCAACTCTTAGTGAAGGACGAAGAGATTAAGCATAGATGGCGGGAGTACTTCGACAAGCTGTTCAATGGGGAGAATGAGAGTTCTACCATTGAACTGGACGACTCCTTTGATGAGACCAGCATGTGTTTTGTGCGGCGCATCCAGGAGTCTGAGGTGAAGGAGGCCTTAAAAAGGATGAAAGGAGGCAAGGTGATGGGCCCTGATTGTATCCCCATTGAGGTGTGGAAAGGTCTCGGGGACATAGCGATAGTATGGCTAACCAAGCTTTTCAACCTCATTTTTCAGGCAAACAAGATGCCAGAAGAATGGAGACGGAGTATATTAGTACCAATCTTCAAGAACAAGGGGGATCTTCAGAGTTGTACTAATTACCGTGGAATTAAGCTGATGAGCCATACAATGAAGCTATGGGAGAGAGTCATTGAGCACCGCTTAAGAAGACTAACAAGCATGACCAAAAATCAGTTTGGTTTCATGCCTGGGAGGTCGACCATGGAAGCCATTTTCTTGGTACGACAACTTATGGAGAGATATAGGAAGCAAAAGAAGGACTTGCATATGGTGTTCATTGACTTGGAGAAGGCCTATGATAAGATACCGCGGAATGTCATGTGGTGGGCCTTAGAGAAACACAAAGTCCCAGCAAAGTACATTACCCTCATCAAGGACATGTACAATAATTTTGTGACAAGTGTTCGAACAAGTGATGTCGACACTGATGACTTCCGGATTAAGATAGGACTGCATCAGGGGTCAGCTTTGAGCCCTTATCTTTTTGCATTGGTGATGGATGAGGTCACAAGGGGTATACAAGGAGATATCCCATGGTGTATGCTCTTTGTGGATGATGTGGTGCTAGTTGACGATAGTTGGACGGGGGTAAATAGGAAGTTAGAGTTATGGAGACAAACCTTGGAATCGAAAGGGTTTAGGCTTAGTAGAACTAAAACCGAGTACATGATGTGCGGTTTCAATACTACTAGGTGTGAGGAGGAGGAGGTTAGCCTTGATGGCCAGGTGGTACCTCGGAAGGACACCTTTCGGTATTTGGGGTCAATGTTGCAGGAGGATGGGGTATTGATGAAGATGTGAACCATCAAATCAAAGCCAGATGGATGAAGTGGCGCTAAGCTTCTGGCATTCTCTGTGACAAGAGAGTGCCACAAAAGCTAAAAGGCAAGTTCTACAGGACGGCGGTTCGACCCGCAATGTTGTATGGCGCGGAGTGTTGGCCGACTAAAAGGTGACATGTTCAACAGTTAGGTGTGGTGGAGATGCGTATGTTGAGATGGATGTGTGGCCACATGAGGAAGGATTGAGTCCGGAATGATGATACACGAGATAGAGTTGGGGTAGCACCAATTGAGGAGAAGCTTGTCCAACATCGTTTGAGATGGTTTGGGCATATTCAGCGCAGGCCTCCAGAAGCTCCAGTGCATAGCGGACGGCTAAAGCGTACGGAGAATGTCAAGAGAGGGCGGGGTCGACCGAATTTGACATGGGAGGAGTCTGTTAAGAGAGACCTGAAGGATTGGAGTATCGACAAAGAGCTAGCTATGGACAGGGGTGCGTGGAAGCTTGCTATCCATGTGCCAGAGCCATGAGTTGGTTGCGAGATCTTATGGGTTTCACCTCTAGCCTACCCCAACTTGTTTGGGACTAAAGGCTTTGTTGTTGTTGTTGTACGTCTTGAGCTTGCGTTGGTTTTCCTTGAAGAGGAAAGGGTGATGCATCACAATAACGTAAGTATTTCCCTCAGTTTTTGAGAACCAAGGTATCAATCTAGTGGGAGGCTCCTCACAAGTCCCACGCACCTACACAAACAAACAAAGAACTCTCAACCAATGCGATAAAGGGGTTGTCAATCCCTTCACGGCCACTTGCGAAAGTGAAATCTGATAGAGATAATATGATAAGATAAATATGTTTTTGGTATTTCATGATATAGATTGGAAAAGTAAAGATGCAAATAAAAGTAGATTGAAAGCTTATATGATAAAAGATAGACCCTGGGGCCATATGTTTCACTAGTGGCTTCTCTCGAGATAGCATAAGTATTACGGTGGGTGAACAAATTACTGTCGAGCAATTGATAGAAAAGCGAATAATTTTGAGATTATCTAGGCATGATCATGTATATAGGCATCACGTCCGTGACAAGTAGACCGACTCCTGCCTGCATCTACTACTATTACTCCACACTCGACCGCTATCCAGCATGCATCTAGAGTATTAAGTTCATAAGAATAGAGTAATGCATTAAGAAAGATGACATGATCTAGAGGGATAAACTCATGCAATATGATATAAACCCCATCTTTTTATCCTCGATGGCAACAATACAATACGTGCCTTGCTGCCCCTGCTGTCACTGGGAAAGGACACCACAAGATTGTACCCAAAGCTAAGCACTTCTCCCATGGCAAGAAAGATCAATCTAGTAGGCCAAACCAAACTGAAAATTCGAAGAGAATTGCAAAGATAACTTAATCATACATAAAAGAATTCAGAGGAGTTCAAATATTTCTCAAAGATAAACTTGATCATAAACCCACAATTCATCGGATCTCGACAAACACACCACAAAAAGAGTTACATCGAATAGATCTCCAAGAAGAGGAAGGAGAACATGGTATTGAGATTCAAAGAGAGAGAAGAGGCCATCTAGCTAATAACTATGTACCCGAAGGTCTATGGTAAACTACTCACAACTCATCGGAGAGGCCTTGGAGTTGATGTAGAGGCCCTCCATGGTGGATTCCTCCTCCGGCGGAGCGCCGATGATGGCTCCAACATGGGATCTCGCGGATACAGAAGGTTACGGTGGTGGAAATAGCTTTTCGTCGTCTCCTCTGATGGTTTCGGGGTACATGGGTATATATAGGAGGAAGAAGTACGTCGGTGGACCCCCGAGGGGCCCACGAGATAGGGGAGCGCGCCCAGTAGGAGGGGCGCCCTCCACCTTTGTGGCCTCCTCGGGAGCTTCTTGACTTGCACTCCAAGTCCTCTGGATCACGTTCGTTCCAAAAATCACGCTCCCGAAGGTTTCATTCCGTTTGGACTCCGTTTGATATTCCTTTTCTTCGAAACACTGAAATAGGCAAAAAAATAGCAATACGGGCTGGGCCTACGGTTAGTAGGTTAGTCCAAAATGATATAAAAGTGTAAAGTAAAGCCCATAAACATCCAAATTAGGTAATATAATAGCATGGAACAATCAAAAATTATAGATACGTTGGAGACGTATCATGGCCCCCCTGACCTTGATTCTTTCGCCAATATTTTTTATATTTTCCAAAAGTTAACTCCTTGGATTTGCAGGTCATTCCGAGAACTTTTGTTTCTGCACAAAAATAACACCATGGCAGTTCTGCTGAAAACAGCGTTAGTCCGGGTTAGTTCCATTCAAATCATGCAAATTAGGGTCAAAAACAAGGGCAAAAGTGTTTGGAAAAGTAGATACGTTGGAGACGTATCAACTCCCCCAAGCTTAAACCTTTGCTTGTCCTCAAGCAATTCAGTTGACAAACTGAAAGTGATGATGAAAAAAATTTACAAACTCTATTTTCTCTTGTTGTTGTAAATATGTAAAGCCAGCATTCAAGTTTTCAGCAAAGATTATGAACTAACCATATTCACAATAACATTAGGTCTCGTATTTACTCATATCAATGGCATAATCAGCTAGCAAGCAATAATAATAAAACTTGGATGACAACACTTTCTCAAAGCAATCATAATATGATATAACAAGATGGTATCTCGCTAGCCCTTTCTGAGACTGCAAAACATAAATGCAGAGCAACTTTAAAGATCAAAGACTAACTAAACATTGTAATTCATGCTAAAAGAGATCTAGTCAAGTCATACCCGATATAAACTAATAGTAATGCATGCAAATGACAGTGTGCTCTCCAGTGGGTGCTTTTTAATAAGAGGGTGATGACTCAACATAAAAGTAAATAGATTGGCTCTTCGCAGAGGGAAGCAGGGATTTGTAGAGGTGCCAGAGCTTGATTTTAAAATAGAGAGGAGTAACATTTTGAGCGGTATACTTTCACTGTCAATGTAACAACTATGAGATCTCGATATCTTCCATGCTACATACATTATAGGCGGTTCCCAAACAGAATGGTAAAGTTCATACACCCCCACCACCAACAAACATCAATCCATGGCTTGCTTGAAACAACGAGTGCCTCCAACTAACAAGAATCCTGGGGGAGTTTTGTTTAATTATTTTGATTTGCTTTGATCTTTTTGATCATGGGACTGGGCATCTCGGTTACCAGCCATTTCTCGTGAATGAGGAGCGGAGTCCACTCCCCTTGAGAATAACCCACCTAGTATGGAAGATACAGACAATCCTAGTTGATACATGAGCTGCTCGAGCATACAAAACAAAATTTCATTTGAAGGTTTGGAGTTTGGCACATACAAATTTACTTGGAACAGTAGGTAATTACCGCATATAGGAAGGTATGGTGGACTCTTATGGAATAACTTTGGGGTTTATGGAGTTTGGATGCACAAGGAGTATTCCCATTTAGTACAAGTGAAGGCTAGCAAAAGACTGGGAAGCGACCAACTGAGAGAGCGACAACAGTCATGAACATGCATTAAAATTAATCAACACTGAGTGCAAGCATGAGTAGGATATAATCCACCATGAACATAAATATCGTGAAGGCTATGTTGATTTTTGTTTCAACTACATGCGTGAACATGTGCCAAGTCGAGTCACTCAATGCATTCAAAGGAGGATGCCACCCTATCATACCACATCACAACCATTTTAATAGCATGTTGGCATGCAAGGTAAACCATTATAAGCTTCGAGCTAATTAAGCATGGCATAAGCAACTATAATCTCTAATTGTCATTGCAAACATGTTTATTCATAATAGGCTGAATCAGGAACGATGAACTCATCATATTTACAAAAACAAGAGAGGTCGAGTTCATACCAGATTCTCTTATCTCAAACAGTCCATCATATATCGTCATTATTGCCTTTCACTTGCACGACCAAATGGTGTGTATAATAATAAGAGTGCACGTGCATTGGATTAAGCTAGAATCTGCAAGCATTCAACTCAAGAGAAAAGACAAAGTAATATGGGCTCTTGGTCAAATCAACAATTATGCATATGAGAGCCACTAAGCATTTTCATTATGGTCTTCTACTCTCGACCCCCAAAAGAAAGAAAAGAAATAAAACTATTTACACGGGAAAGCTCCCAACAAGCAAAAAGAAGAACGGGAAATCTTTTTGGGTTTTCTTTTAGTTATTACTACTACAGGCATGGAAATTAAACTAACTAATTTTTTTGGTTTTTCTTTAAGGTTTATCAAACACACAAGAAGAAAACTAGAGAAAGAAATTAACATGGATAGTACAATGAAAGAGTATGAGCACCGACACTAGAATGAGTGTGTGAACATGAGTGTAAAGTCGGTGGGAAATACGTACTCCCCCAAGCTTAGGCTTTTGGTCTAAGTTGGTTTATGACCATGGATCGCGGCTACTCTCTCTGGTGTACTGAGGAGTGTCATCGTACTGCCACCGGCTGGCAATCTCCTCCGGATCCCACTGATAAGATGATGGGCGATAAGGGTCCAGTGGTGGTTCTGGCTCAGGCTCTTGAGCGGATGTCTGGCCTCGATGCGCGTACACTGCCTTCGGCGAGACAAGGTAATGCCCTGCAGTTAAATCAAACAAAGAAGGTGCAGGCAGGGTAATAATCTCATTGTATTTCTTATTAAATCTCAGGTTATACAGGAGCATCTTATCATCATTGTAAACAATAAACTCATGCGCTACCATGCTCCTATAATCTAAAAAGGTAAGAGGCAGCAGTGTCTCCTCTTCCTCATCATGTCTAATAGGTATCTCGAAATGTTTAGCAAGGCGTGCAGCATAGATACCTCCAAACATGGGACCCTTTGTATGGTTTAGGCTTAACCGTTTAGCAATAACAAAACCCATACTAAAAGTGTTATCACCGAATAAGGCATGGAGCAGAATAATAATATCAGGAACACTGAAGTTTCCACTATTTCCACGACCAATTAAGCATCGACTAGCAAATATGGCAAAGTAGCGTAAAACAGGAAAACGTATGCTAGTGATTCTCGCATCGGAACCCTTCTTCGATTCCCCTATAGTAATAGTATCAATGAAACCCTCCACATCTTTACGATGTGGTTCATCTAAGCTACCCTCAAAGGGTATTCTACAAACCGCGCAAAAATTACATAATGACATTTCCTTAGCCTCATCATATAAATGAAAAGATACTGAAGGAGGTGAATTCTTAGGATGATAATAAAAGTTTTGCATGAAAGTATTGGTAAGTAAGAGATACTATTTGATCTGGTCGTGGAGGAAGTCGGTGAGGCCTGCATTTTCAGCCAAAGAATAAAAGTCTTCATAAATCTCGGCTGCTCTCAAGAAATTATCACATGGCCACTCACAAGGCCTTACTTCCGCTACGCGAGGAAGATTATACTTGGCCTTTTCTTTCTCCTTAGCTTGCTTATCCTTGGAGCCTTGGCTAGAAGAGCCCCTCAAGAACAACCTCTTCATCTTTTCTGAAAATTCTGAAACTTTTGGTAACTTCAAAATAAAAGTGAATCAAAATAAACAAGATTGATAGCAACTACTCCCACAAGTGCCTAGAGCCTACATCATGCATTAGAATTACTTGGGACCTCATGAATTTAACATGCAAGCTCAAGAACAGGGTCACCAAGGCAGCAAGAATTTGCAATGAATAAAGCACTAGAACAAAAACTAATTGTATCATTGGAGGAGTCACATACCAAGCAACAATCTCCCAAAGCAGTTTTGTGAATGGAGCTTTGAGCAAGGAGATCAAAAATCACAGCAAAACGAGCTGGAACTCGTGTTTGATCTGGATGGGGATTTTTTTGGGAGGAAGATGGGGTGTATGGGTGCAGGAGTAAGTAGAGGGGAGCCACCGTGGGCCCACGAGGCAGGGGGCGTGCCCTGTAGGGGTGGGCGCGCCCTGGACCCTCGTGGCCAGGTGCTTGCTCCCCCTGGTGTGTTCTCGGTGCCAAATATTCTCAAATATTCCAGAAAAAATCATATTAAATTGGCATGGCATTTGGAGAACTTTTATTTTTGGTATATTTTTTATTGCATAGGTAATTCAGAAAACAAACAGATAATACTATTTCTACTTTATTTATTCTAAGTTACAGAAAGTAAAGAGAGGGTACAGAAGGTTGTGCCTTCTAGTTTCATCCATCTCATGATCATCAAAAGGAATCCACTAACAAGGTTGATCAAGTCTTGTTAACAAACTCATTCCGAATCACATGAAACTGGAGAAATTTCAAAGTGACACTAGGTTACCTCAACGGGGATATGAACGTCCCCAATAATAAGAATATCATACTTTTTCTTTGCAGTAGGGAAAGGAAATTCAAAACCTCCAAATATAATTGATGGAATTTTCCCAATAGAATTTATGCTGTGAACTTGAGGTTGTTTCCTTGGAAAGTGTACCATGTGCTCATTTCCATTTACATGAAAGGTGACATTGCCTTTGTTGCAGTCAATAACAGCACCTCCATCATTTAAAAAGGGTCTACCAAGGATAATCGACATACTGTCGTCCTCGGTGATATCAAGAATGACAAAGTCTGTTAAGATAGTAACATTCGCAACAACAATAGGCAGGTCCTCACAAATGCCGACAGGTATAGCAGTTGATTTATCAGCCATTTGCAAGGATATCTCAGTAGGTGTCAACTTACTTAATTCAAGTCTACGGTACAAGGAAAGAGGCATAACACTAACACCGCCTCCTAAATCACATAAGGTAGTTTTAACATAATTTCTTTTGATGGAGCATGGTATAGAGGGTACTCCGGGGTCACCAAGTTTCTTAGGTATTCCACCCTTAAAATTATAGTTGGCAAGCATGGTGGAAATTTCAGCTTCAGGTATTTTCCTTTTATTTGTAATGATATCTTTCATATATTTAGCATAAGGGTTTGTTTTAAGCATATTGGTTAAGCGCATGCGTAAGAAAATAGGTCTAATCATTTAAGCAAAGCGCTCAAAGTCCTCATCATCCTTTTTCTTGGATGGCTTAGGAGGAAAAGGCATGGGTTTCTGAACCCATGGTTCTCTTTCCCTACCATGTTTCCGAGCAACAAAATCTCTCTTATCATAACGTTGATTTCTTGATTGTGGGTTATTAAGATCAATAGCAGGTTCAATTTCTATATCATTGTTATTACTAGGTTGAGCATCTTCATGAACATCATTATTAATATTATCATTAGGTTCATGTTCATCAAGAGATAGAAGCATCATTAGGATTCTCAGGTGTTTCAGCATCAGAGATAGAAGCATCATTAGGATTCTCAGGTGTTTCTACATTAGGTTCACTAGAAGCACGCAAAGTCCTATCATTTTTCTTTTTCTTCTTTTTAGAAGAACTAGGAGCATCCAGGTTATTTCTCTGAGAATCTTGTTCAATTCTTTTAGGGTGGCCTTCATGATACAAAGGTTCCTGAGTCATTTTACCAGTTCTAGTAGCCACTCTAACAGCAAAATCATGTTTATTATTTAATTCATCAAGCAATTCATTCTGAGCCTTAAGTACTTGTTCAGCTTGAGTGGTGACAATAGAAACATGTTTACTAGTGAGTTTAAGTTCACCCTTAACTCTAGACATATAATCACTCAAGCGTCCAATCATATAAGCATTCTTTTTCAACTTTCTACTGACATAATCATTGAAATTTGCTTGTTTATCCATAAAATCATCAAATACATCTAAGCACTGGCTAGCAAATTTAGTAGACGAGATTTCAACTTTATCATATTTGTAGAGAGAATTTACCTTCACTACCTGTGTCGGGTTATCAAGACAATGCGTTTCTTTAATAGGCGGTATATTAAGACCATGTATTTCTTCAATAGGAGGTAAATTCTTAACATCTTCGGCTTTAATGCCTTTTTCTTTCATTGATTTATTTGCCTCTTGCATATCTTCAGGACTGAGAAATAGAACACCCCTCTTCTTCGAAGTTGGTTTAGGAATAGGCTCAGGAGTTGGCTCAATTGGCTCAGGAATTGGCTCAGGAAGAGTCCAATTAATTTCATTAGTCAACATATTATTCAATAATAATTCAGCTTGGTCGACTGTTCTTTCCCTGAAAACACAACCAGCACAACTATCCAAGTGGTCCTTGGAAGCATCAGTTAGTCCATTATAGAAGATATCAAGTATTTCATTTTTCTTAAGAGGATGATCAGGCAAAGCATTAAGTAATCGGAGAAGCCTCCCCCAAGCTTGTGGGAGACTCTCTTCTTCGATTTGCAAAAAATTATATATTTCCCGCAAGGCAGCTTGTTTCTTATGAGCAGGGAAATATTTAGCAGAGAAGTAGTAAATCATATCCTGGGGACTACGCACACAACCAGGATCAAGAGAATTAAACCATGTCTTAGCATCACCCTTTAATGAGAAAGGGACTATTTTTAGGATATAGTAATAGCGGGATTTCTCATCATTAGTAAACAGGGTGGCTATATCATTTAACTTTGTAAGATGTGCTACTACAATTTCGGATTCAGTGCCATAGAAGGGATCAGATTCAACTAAAGTAATAATCTCAGGATCAACAGAGAATTCATAGTCCTTATCAGTAAAAAAGATAGGTGAAGCAGCAAAAGCAGGGTCATGTTTCATTCTAGCATTCAGAGTTTTCTGTTTCAGCTTAGCTAATAATTTCTTAAGATCTGATCTATCATTGCAAGCAAGAAAATCTCTAGCAGTTTCTTCATCCATAACATAACCCTCAGGAACAACAGGCAATTCATATTTAGGGGGAGAACGTTCATCATCACTATCATCAATATTATCAGTTTCAATAATTTCATTCTCCCTAGCTCTAGCAAATTGTTCACCAAGAAATTCACCTAATGGCACAGTAGTATCAAGCGTAGAAGTAGTTTCACCATAAGTATCATTCATAGCAGAAGTGGCATCATCAATAACATGCGATATCAGAATTCATAGCAGTAGCAGGTTTAGGTGTCGCAAGCTTACTCATAACGGAAGGAGAATCAAGTGCAGAACTAGATGGCAGTTCCTTACCTCCCCTCGTAGTTGAGGGATAAATTTTAGTTCTTTGATCTTTCAAATTCTTCATAGTGATCCGCAGATATAAATCCCAAGTGACTCAAAGAATAGAGCTATGCTCCCTGGCAATGGCACCAGAAAATAGTCTTGATAACCCACAAGTATAGGGGATCGCAACAGTTTTCGAGGGTAGAGTATTCAACCCAAATTTATTGATTCGACACAAGGGGAGCCAAAGAATATTATCAAGTATTAGCAGTTGAGTTGTCAATTCAACCACACCTGGATAACTTAGTATCTGCAGCAAAGTATTTAGTAGCAAAGTAGTATGATAGTAATGGTAACAATGACAAAAGTAATGATAGCAGTTTTGTAGTAATTGTAACAGTAGCAACGGTAAAGTAAATAAGCAAAGCACAATATGTGAAAAGCTCATAGGCAATGGATTAGTGATGGATAATTATGTCGGATGCAATTCATCATGTAATGGTTATTGTAAGTGCATCTAGTGCCACCCCTAGTTGGTTTTGGAGTATTGACGACAAAGTTGGTTGAGGGACTAATGCGTTTGTGAGAATTGCAGGATAACGCAGGTAGTGTCCCTCATTGATTCGGTTTACCTACCGGAGATGACCCCTAAAAATGTATGAAGACATTGAAGACAATGGTGGTGTGTGAAGATATTCACACTAAAGTCTATGACATGAGAATACACTGAGTGAAGACTATGGAGCGCAAAGACTGAGTTGTTTCGTTGTTTCCTTTTCTTCTTTGTTGAGTCATAGGAACCACCGTACTGTTAAGTGGGGTCCAAGTGAACTAAGTCAGAGTGACTGAAGTGATGCTCAACCCAAATCCTATGTCTTCGAGCGAAGACAATGAGAGCAAATCTTATCCAGAGCTGGATGAGTCAGCTTTGCTTGTAGCCCAAGTAAAGTTGCCGTGTGTGTTTGAAATCTGACCGTTGGAACACGTGTCAGTTCCTTAGTGACCCAGGGTCATTTCGGACATATCAGGTCGGGTTGCCTTGTGGATATAAATGGCCCACCCCCTACACCATAAATTGGTGGCTACTCAGAGCTAGTTTATGACTTTTGTCGTTTTGAGAGCACCCACCTCGAAGCCTTTGAGAGAGAAATCCTTGCGAGGACAAAGCCCAAACACCCAGAGCCAAAGAGTGTTAGGCATCACTGAAGTCTTTCTGTCTATGTGACCTGAAGACTTATTACACTTGAGGACTGTGTATCCTCCAGCCGGTTAGGCGTTGCGTTCTGAGCATCCAAGAGTCATTGTGGATTGCCGGTGAACGAAGTCTGTGAAGGTTCGGAAGTCTACCTTGAAGACTTACCAGAGTGATTGGGCGAGGACTGTGTGTCCTTAGCTCAAGGGGAATAAGGTGAAGACGCGGTCTTCTGAGTTGAATCTCAGCCTCCCTAACCAGATGTACAGTTGTCACAACAACTGGAACTGGTCCAACAAATCCTGTGTCTTCAACAAGTGACTGGTTCTATCCCTTCCCTCCTTTACATGAGTTTGTCTTCGTGAAGTCATTGCTTATCTGTCTTATCTATTTGACTTCATTGCTTGACTACTACTATTGATTGGC
Source organism: Triticum dicoccoides (assembly GCF_002162155.2). Lineage (NCBI taxonomy): Eukaryota > Viridiplantae > Streptophyta > Magnoliopsida > Poales > Poaceae > Triticum > Triticum dicoccoides. The sequence continues at coordinate 582,295,392 of NC_041389.1, forward strand.
TTCATACTATCTTCCATCCTGATCCTTACTACCTAGCTGCTATTAGTCTTCGTACATTAATACTATTGCAAACTTGACTATGGCTTGCATGTTGTAGTTTATCTTCCGTTGCATATCAATTAGGTCATTTCTATTGTTTGTCTTCGAAACTTCCATGTTTTAAAGACTTTGATAAAAATCGCCTATTCACCCCCCCTCTAGTCGATAACTAGCACTTTCAATTGGTATCAGAGCAAGGTACTCCCTTGTTCTGTGTGATTCGGTTTAACCACCTGGAGTTTAGCCATGTCGACTGCAGGATTGAGGAATGTATCTTGCCCCACCTTTGACGGTCATGAATATCCTCGGTGGAAAGCCATGATGAAGAAGCGACTCATGGCTATGGACAGCAAACTGTGGACCGTCACTGAGATTGGTCTTACCGATCTATGCAAGATGGCGGAGGCTGATGACATTCGCAAGTACACTCTACTAAACCTCACAGCGAAGGATGTCATCTGCTCCTGCCTGTCCCGAAATCAGTTCAGGAACGTCATGCACCTCAATCACGCGAAGCTAATCTGGGACCGGCTTTCTGAGAAAAGATATA
>NC_041389.1:582296329-582373915 GCF_002162155.2 Triticum dicoccoides
CTCATCTGAAGAAGAAGAATCTGTCTGCGGTTCTGATGATCCTGAAGACATTGGAAGGGAACTTGCTATGCTTGTAAAGAAGTTCCAGAAATTCACCAAGAAGAAGGGCTTCAGAAAGTCTTCACGATCCAGTTCAAGAAATGATGAAGCTTCCTCTCAAGACAACAAGAAGAGAACATGTCACAAGTGTAAGAAGCCTGGGCACTACATCTCTGAGTGTCCTCAGCGGGACAACGAGAAGAAGAAGAAGAAGAGCAAGGAATATGACTCTGATGACAAGAAGAAGAAGAAATCATCAAAGTCTTCTTCCAAGTCCACATCAAAGTCTTCATCTCATAAGAAGAGCTCATCTGGCAAGGCTCGTGCTTTTGTTGGCAAGGAAATGGATTCAGAGGAGGAGTCTGCTTCTGAGGAGGCAGAGGTGGAATCTGAAGCTGAGTCCGACTCTGGCGTTGCAAGTCTGGCTCTAGCCACAGCCTACATTGCCAAGTCCATCTTCAACACTGAAGACAATGACTCCCACACCAACGCTGATGATGACAAGGACGATCCTGCTCCCACCTACTGCTTCATGGCACGCGGTGCCAAGGTAAAATCACGCGATGCTTACTTTCAAACATCAAGTGAAGATGACTCTGATTGTGAATCTAAACCCAGCTACAAAACACTTGCTAAAATTTCTACTGAACAACAAAGGGCTATGGAACATACTCAAAAACTGTTAGACAAAAGCGATGACCTGTTGGACGCGGAACTGACACATTCACAGTCCTTAGTTGAAGACATAAAAAATCTTCATGCTAAGTATCAAGAACTTGAAAGTCTTCATGAGACGCTCTCAACCACTTATGAAAAGCTCTTCTACAATTATCTTCACAGGAAGCAAGAGCTTGAGAAATTGAAAGCGACTCATGAAGATCTTCAAAAAGAGAATGAGTCATTTCGAGCTCAACAGATTAGTTCCGCTCAGGATGGATTTGAACCACCATGTTTAAAATGCATTGAGCGTGATAACGCTGCCTCTGTTGCTGAATGTTTCACTGCTACTACTGTTGCTCTGTCTTCAACTGCTGATGTGGTAACTAACCCCTCTGCTGAGGATACCACTACTATTGCTGATGAAAATGCTAGGTTGAAGACATTGCTTGAAACAGGGATGCATAAAAGTCTGAAAGGGCATCAGACACTTTGTGATGTCCTCAAAAAGCAGATTCTGAACCGAAAACCTAGGAAAGAGGGTGTTGGGTTCAAGAGGAAAATGAATGCTGATGGTTCCTACTGGAAGCCTGAGCAGTATCCCAAAACCACATGGGTTGCTGCAAAGGAACCTTCAGTGGATCCATCCACTTTATCTGGCTTTACCTATGCTAATCCTATTCTCATTGATGAATCCTTTGATGCAAACTATAAACTGTTCAAAAATCAGAATGGTGAAGTGTTTGCCAGGTATATTGGTACTAACTGCAGGAATGGACCGCCAATGAAGAAGATCTGGGTTCCCAAAAGCTGTCATGAGAATCTTCCTGTGAATGTTGTCATGACACCACCAGGGAAGAAGACAAACCCCAGACCAAAGGAGTCACATGGTCCAACGGCTTCATACGGAAACAGAACTCACCTGAGTCACCCTAACGCCAATGTTTTGCAGGGAAATCATACTCAAACTTATGAATATGAGCGTGTGTCTTCAAACAGCTATGTTCATAGGACTAAGAACTTTTCTGCTTATTCATGTGAGTATCATTCATCTCCTGCAAGGCTATTTGCTAGGGCTCCAAAGCCGAAATTCTCAGATGCTGCAGTTAGACTCATTGCTTCTAAGCCACCCCTAAAGATGTGGGTGGTGAAGAAGAACTAACTCTCTTTTGCAGAACATGGTCTCCAACCAGCAATCAAAGGCGTCTGATATTATTGCTGGGGACCTAAAACACAAAGGGACGGATGATAAAATGACTTACTATGTATTCCACATATGAATCGCTTACCTGTCATACCGTGTGCTAACTTTTATCTAAGCTGTGATAATCCAAGTGTGCATCAAATGCTTATGCTTCACAACATACCTTGTGAAGCCTATCCTCCTAACTGCACTATAGGGTATGACACCTCATGCTTTAGAATGGATTATGGACAGCGGATGCACTAATCATATGACTGGTGATCGAAGTCTTCTCATGGACTCAACCTTACGTCCATCCGACAAGAGTCAAATCACATTTGCTGACACTGGTAAAGGCAAGGTATTGGGTCTAGTACAGTTGCAATCTCAAAGGATCAACACATGGATAAAGTGATGCTTGTTGAATCCCTTGGATTCAACTTAATGTCTGTCTCAATGCTTTGTGACTTAAACATGATTGTGATATTTGGAAAATATCGTTGCCTTGTACTAATGGAATTTGACAAGTCTCTAGTCTTTGAAAGGTATAGGAAAGGTGATCAATACATGGTAGATTTCTCAGCAGGTCCACAGCTTGCCGTATGTCTTCTTGCAAAAGCTTCAAAATGCTGGCTCTGGCGTCGAAGGCTGGGGCATGCTGGCATGAGGAACTTACACACTCTCGTCAAGAAGAAGCATGTCATAGGCATCGAAGGTGTCAAGTTCAAGAAAGATCATTTGTGTGGTGCTTGCGAAGCTGGGAAGATGACTAGGGCCAAGCACCCCTCGAAGACAATCATGATGACATCTCAACCCTTTGAGCTGTTGCACATGGACTTATTTGGCCCTACTCACTACTCTACCCTCACAACAATGGCGTGTCTCTATGGCTTCGTCATTGTTGATGACTACTCAAGATATACATGGGTGCACATAATTCTCTACAAGACTGAAGTACAAGATGTCTTCAGACGATTCGCCAATCGAGCAATGAACAATTATGGCGTCAAGATCAGGCATATCAGAAGTGATAATGGCACCGAATTCAAGAATATCGGGCTTGATCTTTATCTGGATACAATGGGAATCACTCATGAATTTTCTGCTCCATACACACCTCAGCAAAATGGCATTGTTGAGCGCAAGAACAAAACCCTCATTGAGATGGCTCGAACAATGCTCGACGAGTACAAGACACCAAGAAAATTCTGGCCTGAAGCCATTGATACAGCTTGTCACATCATCAACCGCCTCTACATCCATAAGCTTCTGGGCAAAACATCCTATGAGCTCCTTACTAGCAAGAAGCCTAATGTCAGCTACTTCAGAGTCTTTGGTGCTAGGTGCTGGATCAAGGATCCCCATCACAAGTCAAAATTTGAACCCAAAGCTCACAAAGGCTTCATGCTTGGCTATGGAAAGGATTTGCACTCTTACAGAGTCTTCAACCTCTTCCACTACAAAATCGTTGAAACTGTGGACGTGCGATTTAATGAAACCAATGGTTCACAACGAGAACTCCTGCCAAGCACACTAGATGAAGCTCCTTCCAGTGAATCTATCAAGCTGATGGGAACTGGTGAAATCATGCCCTCTAAAGCACAACCTGAAGAGGAACTTATCATTTCTGCACCAAACCAACCTGAAGACAATGCTCAGACCAAAGACAATCCTTCCAATGATGACAATGATCTGCATGAGCAAGGTCTTCGTCCAGTTCATCCTCGTGTTGCAAATGAAGTACAAATTGAGAAGATAATTGATAGCATCAACGCACCTGGTCCGCTTACTCGCTCAAGAGCAACACAGTTAGCAAATTTCTGTGGGCATTTTTCATTTGTATCAATATCTGAACCCAAGAAAGTTGCTGAAGCCTTTATGGAACCTGAATGGATTCAAGCCATGCAAGAAGAACTTCAACAGTTCAAGCTGAATAATCTTTGGGAACTTGTCAAGCGCCCTGACCCTCGCAAGCATAACATTATTGGCACAAAATGGATATATCGGAACAAGCAAGATGAGCATGGTCAAGTCGTCAGAAACAAAGCACGTCTAGTGGCACAAGGATATACTCAAGTTGAAGGAATTGACTTTGATGAAACATTTGCTCCTGTGGCTAGGCTTGAAGCTATTCGCATATTGCTAGCCTATGCTAATCACCACAACACCTTGCTATATCAAATGGATGTGAAAAGTGCATTCCTCAATGGCAAGATTGAAGAAGAAGTGTATGTTGCTCAACCACCTGGCTTTGAAGATCCAAAACATCCTGATATGGTGTACAAACTAAACAAAGCACTATATGGCCTCAAACAAGCTCCTCGCGCTTGGTATGATACAATCAAAGACTTCCTGAAGAGCAAAGGCTTCAAACCAGGATCCCTAGATCCCACACTCTTCATGAAGACATATGATGGTGAACTATTTGTGTGCCAAATATATGTGGATGACATAATCTTCGGCTGCACCAACCAGAAGTATAGTGATGAGTTTGGATACATGATGCAAGAGCAATATCAGATGTCCATGATGGGTGAGCTGAAGTTCTTCCTTGGTCTTCAAATTCGCCAGCAAAGAAATGGCATCTTCATATCTCAAGAAAAATATCTCAAAGACTGCCTGAAGAAGTTCGGCATGCAAGATTGCAAAGGTTACACGACGCCAATGCCAACCAAACATCATCTTGGTCCCGACGACAATGGTAAAGAGTTCGATCAAAAGGTATACCGCTCCATGATTAGTTCTTTACTTTACCTATGTGCATCTAGGCTAGATATTATACTTAGTGTTTGCATGTGTGCTCGATTCCAGGCAGCACCAAAGGAATCGCATCACTTAGCTGTGAAGCAAATTCTTAGATATTTGGCTTACACCCCAACACTCGGATTATGGTATCCAAAGGGCTCAAGATTTGATCTGGTTGGATTCTCGGATGCTGATTATGCTGGTGACAAGGTGGATCGCAAGTCAACATCAGGAACATGTCACTTTCTGGGATGATCACTTGTTTGTTGGTCTTCAAAGAAGCAAAACTGTGTATCACTCTCAACTGCTGAATCTGAATACATTGCTGCTGGATCTTGTTGTGCTCAGCTTCTGTGGATGAAGCAAACTCTCAAGGACTATGGCATCAATCTGAAGCAAGTCCCTCTCTTCTGCGACAACGAAAGCGCCATCAAGATTGCCAACAATCTAGTCCAGCACTCGAAGACAAAGCACATTGAAATTCGTCATCATTTTCTCAGAGATCATGTCATGAAGAAAGATATTGACATCATTCACGTCAACACTGAAGGGCAACTGGCAGATATCTTCACAAAGCTCTTGGATGAGAAAAGGTTTTGCAAGTTACGGTGTGAGCTAAATATCTTGGAATCCTCAAATGTCCTGTGATCAGGCACACATCCTAACACTTATGCATTTTGATGACTTAGATGTGCAACACACGAAGTAAAGTATATCTTCAATAAATGAAGACTTACATTCTGAGTGTGAATACATTAACATGGAATTTGACTTCGGAGCGCCACGATAATTGTGCGCCGTGTCTGGGTCTAATACTTCCTATACGGTGGGTAACGCCACCACCAAATTTCTTGGTTTGAAGTGTTTCACTCATGGCGTTATTGTTGAATATATTCGCATATTGATTTGTCTTCAACTTTCAACTTATCTTCATGATTTACTTCACTATGTTGAGTTGATTGCTTTCTCATATATATATATATATATATATACACACTAGTATTCTGTCCTCTACATCATTCACTTATAGCTATGTCTTCATTGTTGAATCTTTTGAACTAAGTGAATGTGATCGGACCATAATCTCTCTATGCTTACTATCTCAAACTCTATCTGTCCAAATCATATGCATTCTGTTGAAACTGTCGAATGTCTTCTCTGCATCCTTGTCAGCAGAAGACACAGAGGCAAACATCAAGTCCTCTTTAAATGATTGATCGTTATTGTTGAAATCCGGAGAAGCCGGAACAACCATCCGACAAACTTGGCGGGCGTGGGAACGTGGAACAACTCTGAGTATGTTGCATGCTTGCCACGTGTCCCAAGAATGTGAACAGTCAGGGGCACCTGCGTAATTGCGTTGTGCTGCACACCTACTTATAAATACGTGTCCCCTGCGGTCAAGAAAACCTTCTTCCACCTCTCCACCTCATCAAAACCCTAGCGCCACCGCTAGCTCGCGACGACGCCGGCGACGAAGCGCTTAGCTGTCGCGACTTCTCCGACGCCGTCCTCATGCCGGCCACGGGCATCGTCCTCTCCGCCGCCGCCGTAGGTGTCCTCCGTCGCCAAGTTAGGGCACAGTGGATAGAACTGATCGGTCTCCTTTCATCCCATCTAGCAGTTCATCGTGTGGTAAATATAACTCTATTTTTACCATCTTTTTGATCCTCAATGATTCATCCAATTTACCAAAATTGGTTTCTGTCTATACAAAGTTAGATCTATTCTGTCTGCATCTCATACTGCATAGTATATTCACTTAAGCTTCACATCTAGTTAGATTCCTCACTTGTACTTATTCACGGATTCATACAAATCTGGAACCGACTCTCAACATATAAGTGAATGTCTTCGCAACATGAGGTCAATGTCTTCAAACTGATTTATCTTCAAAATCTTCTGAGAATGCATATGACCTCTTCCCCTTCCCTCGCATCTCTAATGCTGTCACAGGTACATGTCCGTGGGAGAATCCATAGGTTCTCATAGTCTGCATCCGTTTGCAGAATTCTTACAGCAACACATTGAATCTCCCGAAGCCAGTTCTTGTCTGACCAGCAAGCGAAAGCCTTTGAAGCCTTTGAACATATTGAAACCATTCAGTTTGAAGTTCATGGCTACGGAGAAATCAGTCAGGAAGGGTGGCAGACAGCGTCGTGGGGGAACTTCAAAGGACCTGCCTGATGATCTTGCAGAAATCTACAAAACAAATTCTGAAGAGGATTACAATCAGCGCAAGACTAGAATCCAATGGAATCGACGCTATTGGGCTGAACAATGGTTCAAGTACAAGTTCGTGACCCAAGAGTACGCTGAGAAGAATGCTATCAAGAGCCCTTGGGGTGATATTCTCTATCGAGGCCTTCCCCCCAAGAACAAAGCTGAAGCCATTGCGCAAGAATTCTACCTTGCATGGTCTGTGGACCACAGCCTGAAGAAGCCGACCCATCATCATTGCTATGGTGTCTTGACGACAATCTCTTCAAGCGCAACTTCCAGTATGCTAAGGCTTCGGCAAAGGAAAACAAGAAGTCATGGGGATTAGACTTCAATCCTGGTCCCTCTGCTCCCCGTGATGATGGCACACGTGAAGCTGAAGAAAATAGAATTGGACCCTTTGCAAACCTTGATGGCCTCATCTCCTACATCTTGGTACAAGGTGCCAAAGTGGATCATTCTGACAATGATGCTGATTCTGATGAAGCCCTAGCTCCTCCTCCAAGGCCGCAAAAGCCAAAGAAGATTAAGGCTTCATCATCAGCTGCACCTCCAAAAGCTTCTTGTGTGAAGCCATTGGCCACTGCACCTCCTAAAGCCAGTGTGCAGTCTGAAGATCTTTCCCGCATCTCCAAGAAGACGGAGAAGAAAAAGAAAATCGTCAAGAGTACTGATCAGGCTTTGACTCCTGCTGCTATTCTGCGTGAAGAGCACATTGATCTATCCAGCGATGACGATCTTGCAGATGATGCTCTTGAGCAACTGATCAAGAGCAAGGAAGAAGCAGAGATCTTCAACAACTTGCCTCTCTTTGACGTGGCAATCATCCATAACTTCATTGATGAGTGGTTTGACACACCAAATCTCAGCTTTGATGATCTGCAACTTCCAATTGGCCTCAGTGTCGCCTTCAATGGCGCCATTGCTTCTGAGCTAGCTATTGCTCAGTGCGTCGTCGAACTGAAGCACAAGATTGACTATGAAAAGGCTCAGTTCAAGAAGCATGTGGCCATGCTCAACGTGGAAGATGTCAAGAACTTCAAGATCATGCTTCACGAGCTCAAAGAAGCCTTTCACAAGAAGCGTGAAGAAGCTCGAGGCTCCAGAGAGCGCATGAAAAATCTGGCTGACATGTGTGTGCTTGCCTATAATGAGGCTGAAAAGCGCAAGGCTCTTGGTCGTCCTGGCATCGACCTCAGGATGGCTGCAAAGAAGAAGAAATCGAATGTCCAATCTGCACCTTCAAGGCCAGATGAACCTCGCATTGTCTTCCCAAGCAGCATGACTGGCTCGAAGCCAAAAATCATGTCAACCGCTTCAGAACAGAAGAAGACGAGGGCTGCAGAGGCTGAAGCCAGAAAACGAAAAACCTCAGAAGCCTCTGATGCTGCTCCCTCCAAGAAGAAGCGCAAGACCAAGAAGAGTCGGGCTGCTCCCATAGAGCCCCTTGTTGTTGAACCCATCTCAGTGGTTCGTCCTGCATCTGCAACCCAAGAACTTCACATGATTGTTCATGAGCCTGCTTCCACAGAGGCTCCTGAAGCTGAAGAGATTCCAACAATTGATCCCATCACTGCTGAAGACATTGGTCACCATGACAACGTTGAAGATGATGAAGTTCTTCATCAAATTGAATACAATGTGGTATCATCGCCTGTTCGTACGAACAGCGAAATCATCAGCATTGGTCTTCCTCTGACGCCAATTGCTCAGGATGCTTCATGGGCTGATCGCCCGCAAGAACAAGACTCCCCTAGCACTCCCCAACAACAACAAGCCACACCATCCGTGCAAGTTGAAGAGGATGAGGACCTGCCCACTCCATCTCCAAAGGCGTCGCCTGTACTACAAAGGCTTCTCAAAGGACCAAGGCCTCAAGCCCCTCTTCCGAGCGTTCCAGAAGGAGAAGTGCACCATCAACCTATTGCATGTCAAGTGTTTTCAGAAGCCACTCCTGCTGTGAATGTCTCCATGTCTGAAGCACCAGCTGCTGAAGACAATCCAGCTGCATCAGCCGATGACGAACGTCAAGAAGAACGTGTCCCTACTCCCCCCATTCCTGAAGAAGATGTTCATGATGTGAACGTGTCTGTGCCTAACCCTCCAGCTCAGCAAGTGGAGGTTGAAAACCTTGAGGCTGCCACCACCAACACCAATGAAGCCGATGACATAGTCATGGCTGAAGCTAATGTGGAGCCTGTCCCAAGCCCCATACCAGAAGTCAATGCTGAAAATGCTCCTGAAGCTTCTGTTGTGCAGCCCAAAGCCACTGTTGTTGCCACTACTCCTGTTCAGCCACCAAGGCCCTATACAATCGAGCAAGCATACAACCATGGCGAGCTAATCACAGTAATATGGCCCGTTCTGGTCCCTCCGCCTACTGTCTCTGGTCCTCAATTTGACTATCACATTGAGCATAGGCCTCAGGTCCAGAAGCCAAAGCCAAGACTGCCAAGGTTTCCAGGTACTGCCACATCTGTTGCGTCTTTCAATGCAAATGGCTTCAAAAGCCACAACACATTCTTTGATAGCTCAAAGAACCCCTACACGAAGCCAAGAATATCATCTGATCGGTTCTGGAGTCATCAACAGTGAAGCTATTACTCCTGTGTTCTGTATGATCAAGGGCGCATTTTCCCTCATATGCGCCTCAACACTGAAGCCATTGCTGGACTGCCATGCTTAGAAGAAGCACTTGACTGCTTTCGTGGTGCTGGTCTGCTCAGCTTTGTCACAGACAAAGAACATTGGAATGAAGAGCTATTGCTTCAATTCTATGCTACACTCCACATTCGCGGTTATAACAGAGATACGAAGACATGGGTTCTCGAGTGGATGACAGGAAATGTTCATCATGAAGCTAAAGCTCTTGACATCATTGAGCTTATAGGCCTATCCACTCCCGGAGAGCTATATGAACCTGGTTGTCAAAACCACCGCAATGCACTGGAGAGCATCTTCCATAAGCCTGAACCCAATATGAGCTAGATGTTGAGCATGATGAAGCCTTTGCCATGTAATGCTGAATATCCAAAGGAGTTCTTTGTTGATGACCTTGAGTATCTGCCACGCACTATATATCATATCATCAGGCGGACTCTATGGCCGATCAAAGGACATTCATCAGCTGCAAAACTTGAAGGAGACATGAAGACATTGGTCTTTTACATCCTCAATGGCATCAGCTTCAATGCACAAGATTTCTTCATCAGGCAACTGGCTGCATCTGGATCTGACCTCTTCGGACTGAAATTCTATGCTCCATGGGTCACGCGCGTCATCAAGCAACACTCTGTTGTCAACTATCAACCATCTGCTCGCAATCCTGTGATCTTCCTACCAGAGGTTGATATGTCAGTTGAAGCCATATACCCTGAACCTGCCAAGAAGCCTCTTTGTCTTCAAAATGCTGAACATCAAAGCTTCACTCAGCCTATGGAAGGAGTCCAAGCTGTCATGCGTGTCTATCCGATGGCTGGAAATATTCGTCTGCCTCATCGTACATCAACTGAAGCCACTGCGAGCACCATTGCTCAAAGGCCTCGGAAGCGCTCTCGGGTCCTCAATGACCGAGAACTTCTTGTGGCCCTGCATCAAAAGCAAGATAAGCATCATTTTTGGCTCAAGCGTCAGATGCAAAGCCTCTTGGTGGATGTAAATCACATTCGAAACCTTGCCACCAAGAATGCATTTGTCACTCACGAAACTTGTCTGCGATCATGGAAGAGTTTGACCCTGCTCAGTGCTGAAGCTGATCTTCAAGACGATGGCTTCACTGAAAGATTCAAGTTTGACTCCACTCCTCCACGGAATGCTGTCCTACGAAGAACTCCATCTCTTGAAGACTCTGATTATTCTTCCTCCGCGGCAATTGTAAATGCCAATGTGATCGATGATGAAGACGATGCAACTTCACCGCCCCCTACTTCTGCACGCATCGACACTGAACCAAGTTCGTCTGCACCGCCAACCAACAACGGCAACCCTGCTGCTTCACCTACTCCTCAGGAAGACGAGTAGATGCTCTATGTCTTCAAACCTTTTTGGTCATTACTGACAAAAGGGGGAGAAGCATATGAGTTGATAGTCTTCAAGCGGGTTCATAAGGGCGGTTGCTTTATGTTTTTGCCTAGTGCTTACAACTCTTGCCTTTGATACACTTCGTTCTTTGAGTTGTAACACTTAAACTTGATGGTCGTCTGCTACTTATTTGCATTTTCACGTGCGATGATAACTTCCGCACTTAGATCATTCTGCAGACGTCCATTTTTCATTATGCATGTCATTCTCTTAGCTATATCATTTCATGCATGATGAATTATCTTCATAAGTTGAAGAGGATCTCCACAAGTACAACCTGCCATGTGCATTTGCATTCCAAAAGCAAATTATTTATATGCACATCTTCAGGGGGAGCCCTTGACACTTATGAAGACAACACATTATCCTTTACAATTTCACAATTTATTTCCCGTTGAAAACTTCAACCAGTTTGTCATCAATCACCAAAAAGGGGGAGATTGTAAGTGCATCTAGTGCCACCCCTAGTTGGTTTTGGAGTATTGACGACAAAGTTGGTTGAGGGACTAATGCGTTTGTGAGAATTGCAGGATAACGCAGGTAGTGTCCCTCATTGATTCGGTTTACCTACCGGAGATGACCCCTAAAAATGTATGAAGACATTGAAGACAATGGTGGTGTGTGAAGATATTCACACTGAAGTCTATGACATGAGAAGACATTGAGTGAAGACTATGGAGCGCGAAGACTGAGTTGTTAAGTGGGGTCCAAGTGAACTAAGTCAGAGTGACTGAAGTGATGCTCAACCCAAATCCTATGTCTTCGAGCGAAGACAATGAGAGCAAATCTTATCCAGAGCTAGATGAGTCAGCTTTGCTTGTAGCCCAAGTAAAGTTGCCGTGTGTGTTTGAAATCTGACCGTTGGAATACGTGTCAGTTCCTTAGTGACCCAGGGTCATTTCGGACATATCAGGTCGGGTTGCCTTGTGGCTATAAATGGCCCACCCCCTACACCATAAATTGGTGGCTGCTCAGAGGTAGTTTACGGCTTTTGTCGTTTTGAGAGCAACCCAGCCTTTGAGAGAGAAATCCTTGCGAGGACAAAGCCCAAACACCCAGAGCCAAAGAGTGTTAGGCATTACTGAAGTCTTTCTGTCTATGTGACCTGAAGACTTATTACACTTGAGGACTGTGTATCCTCCAGCCGGTTAGGCGTCGCGTTCTGAGCATCCAAGAGTCATTGTGGATTGCCGGTGAACGAAGTCTGTGAAGGTTCGGAAGTCTACCTTGAAGACATACCAGAGTGATTGGGCGAGGACTGTGTGTCCTTAGCTCAAGGGGAATAAGGTGAAGATGCGGTCTTCTGAGTTGAATCTCAGCCTCCCTAACCAGATGTACAGTTGTCACAGCAACTGGAACTGGTCAAACAAATCCTGTGTCTTCAACAAGTGACTGGTTCTATCCCTTCCCTCCTTTACATGAGTTTGTCTTTGTGAAGTCATTGCTTATCTGTCTTATCTGTTTGACTTCATTGCTTGACTACTACCGTTAATTGGCTTCATACTATCTTCCATCCTGATCCTTACTACCTAGCTGCTATTAGTCTTCGTATGTTAATACTATTGCATACTTGACTATGGCTTACATGTTGTAGTTTATCTTCCGTTGCATATCAATTATGTCATTTCTATTGTTTGTCGTCGAAATTTCCATGTTTTGAAGACTTTGATAAAAATCGCCTATTCACCCCCCTCTAGTCGATAACTAGCACTTTCAGTTATAACATAGGGTGACACAGAACTAGCTCCAGTTCATCAATGTAACGTAGGCATGTATTCCGAATATAGTCATACGTGCTTATGGAAAAGAACTTGCATGCCATCTTTTGTCCTACCCTCCCATGGCATCGGGGTCCTAATGGAAACTAAGGGATATTAAGGCCTCCTTTTAATAGAGTACCGAACCAAAGCATTAACACATAGTGAATACATGAACTCCTCAAACTACGATCATCACCGAGAAGTGTCCCGATTATTGTCACTTCGGGGTTGTCGGATCATAACACGTAATAGGTGATTATGGACTTGCAAGATAGGATCAAGAACTCACATATATTCATGAAAACATAATAGGTTCAGATCTGAAATCATGGCACTCGGGCCCTAGTGACAAGCATTAAGCATAGCAAAGTCATAGCAACATCAATCTCAGAACATAGTGGATACTAGGGATCAAACCCTAACAAAACTAACTTGATTACATGGTAAATCTCATCCAACCCATCACCGTCCAGCAAGCCTATGATGGAATTACTCACGCACGGCGGTGAGCATCATGAAATTGGTGATGGAGGATGGTTGATGATGACGACGGCGATGAATCCCCCTCTCCGGAGCCCCGAACGGACTCCAGATCAGCCCTCCCGAGAGGTTTTAGGGCTTGGCGGCTTCTCCGTATCGTAAAACAAGATAAAACTTCCTCCTTGATTTTTTTCTCCGCGAAACGGAATATATGGAGTTGGAGTTGAGGCCGGTGGAGCATCAAGGGGCCCACGAGACAGGGGGGCGCGCCCAGGGGGAGGGGGCGCGCCCCCCACCCTCGTGGACAGGGTGTGGGCCCCCAGACTTTGATTCTTTCGCCAATATTTTTTATATTTTCCAAAAGTTATCTCCGTGGATTTGCAGGTCATTCCAAGAACTTTTGTTTCTACACAAAAATAACACCATGGCTGTTCTGCTAAAAACAGCGTCAGTCCGGGTTAGTTCCATTCAAATCATGCAAATTAGGGTCCAAAACAAGGGCAAAAGTGTTTGGAAAAGTAGATACGTCGGAGACGTATCATGTACTATGGGTAAATACCAAAGTATGTCCAAAAACCAGGCAGTCCGGTCATAGGTTCTTGAACAGACAAGTTGTATTCGGGGAGTTATGTTATATTACATTTAATCGTAAGAAACATCTTCCAGAGAGAATAGTTCCATTAAGGGTTCCTTTCCCTGGGCTAGCATGCACCTTTTTGGCGCATGCCGAAGCTGTGATTGTAAAGATCACAATATTTGTTATATTCTGGGGGTTTATATTGCAACAAGTGCGGTTTGTCTTTATTTCTGCCGACCAATCATTCCCTTAAGAATGCTAGCTTTTGCTTCACCCAGTCTGAGGTACACGTCCGGATGACCCGGCTGTAACAATCGCAGAGGTGCTCCCTTTATGCCCTAGCCGAACAAGCGAGAACGTAGGGCATAAGCACAGGAGCCAGGCAACCCAGCTTGGCAAAAACTTAAGTCATAAAGGTGCATATAATGGCAAGAAAAGACATATATGAGTAGACAACACATATATATATGATGAGCTTAATGCTCGGAAAATAATAATAAGCTTCTGTAAAAAGAAGCCCCCAGGTACTGCAGGGTAGGTACATTTAAGGATGTATGCCCCTCAAGTGTGCGGTTTATCCGAACACGAGCTAGAATTCGTAAAAAAATGAGGAAAAGGAAACATGAAAGGAGAGAAAATAAAGAACAAAAATAAAGATAAGAGTGCGGACTTAGGCGTAGAATCTTCGGAGCCGGGCAGCATTCCATGGGTTTGGCTCCAAGCAATTATCCAAAGAGTTACAAAGGAGATAGGCTCCTCTAGTGAGAACTTCATCTATAATGAAGGGACCCTCCCATTTGGGCTTGAGATTTTCCTTTTTCTTCTCTGGTAGGCGTAGAACGAGGTCACTGACATTATAAGTCTTTGCCCTTACCTCCTTGCTTTGGTATCACCAAGCTTGTTGTTGGTAGAATGCGGAACGGGCCTTCTCGACATCGCGCTCCTCCTCCAGACTGTCCAGATTGTCCTGCCGATCAAGCTCGGCTTCTCTCTCTTTGTACATGCACACTGGAATAATGTCACAAGGCAATACTGCCTCAACACCGTACACCATGAAAAAGGGTGTATATCTGGTCGTGCGATTGGGCATGGTCCGCAGCCCCCAGAGTATGAAATCGAGTTCCTCAACCCAGTGTTTGTCTGGTTCTTGCAGAGATCGCACTAATCTGGGTTTGATGCCGCTCATTATCAGACCATTGGCCTGCTCGACCTGACCGTTAGTCTGTGGGTGATATATGGAGGCGTAGTCGAGCTTGATGCCCAGATTAGCACACCAGGTTTTCACCTCATCAACCGTAAAATTAGAGCCGTTGTCAGTAATAATACTGTGCGGGACACCATAATGGTGTACGACACCGGATATAAAGTCTATAACCGGTCCGGCTTCGACCGTTTTGACTGTTTTGGCCTCTATCCACTTAGTTAATGTTTCGACCATAACCAGTAAATAATTTTTCTTATGGCTTCCCCCTTTAAGGGGTCCAACCATGTCTAGCCCTCAGACCGCAAAAGGCCAAGTAATGGGGATTGTGCGCAAGGCAGTGGGCGGCATGTGGCTTTGATTGGCAAAAAGCTGGCATCCAATGCAGCGCTGTACGAGGACATGTGCATCTGCTTGGGCCGTGGGCCAAAAGAAACCCGTATGGAAGGCCTTACTAACAAGGGCCCAAGTTGCGGCGTGATGGCCACCAAGACCGGTGTGTATTTCAGCCAAAAGTTGCCGTTCCTCTTCTTCGGAGATACACCTTTGAAGGACTCCGGTAGTACTTTTCTTGTACAATTCCCCTTCATGAACTTTGTAGGCCTTCGAGCGCCGGACAATGCGACGGGCCTTAGTCTGATCTTCAGGGAGTTCGTTCCTAGTAAGGTAGGCGAGGAAAGGTTCAGTCCATGGGGCAATTACAACCATAATTTCGTGGGCCGATGGTGTTATTTCAGTGTCCGAACCCCCGATTATATCGAAACTATGTTCGGAGTCTTGGGGTATGTTCGGCTCTAGACTAGTAATCGTTTAGCCACACAACAGATGGCTTGAAGAGACATTCCACAAAGGTATTGGGTGGGACGGGGTCGCGTTTAGCGCCCATGCAGGCAAGGATGTCCGCACCTTGATTACTCTCTCGAGCCACGTGATGAAACTCGAGTCCCTCAAACCAAGCTGATATTTTGATTACAGCATTATAGTAAGCAGCCATCTTCGGATCTTTTGCATTGAAGTCTCCATTTAATTGGGATATTGCGAGGTTTGAATCCCTGCGTACTTCGAGGCATTGTATGCCCATGGAGACGGCCATTCAGAGACCATGCAATAGGGCCTCGTATTTGGCTACATTGTTGGAATCTGTATACAACATTTGGAGCACATAACGAACTATGTCTCCTGTGGGGGATGTCAAGACGACACCAGCCCCGAGTCCGGCTAGCATTTTAGATCCATCAAAGTGCATCACCCAATTACAATATGTGCTGTATTATTTAGGGATTTTGGCCTCTGTCCATTTGGCGACGAAGTCGGCCAACACCTGAGATTTGATTGCTTGGCGTGGCTTATAAGGTTTTCAAACGGTAAGAGCTCGATGGCCCATTTGGCAATTCGGCCGGTGGCGTCCCAATTATTTATAATGTCATTAAGTGGTACTTTGGAAGCCACCGTGATCGAGCACTCTTGAAAGTAGTGCCGCAGCTTGCGGGATGCCATGAAGACCGCATATGCCATCTTTGGTTAGT
Organism: Triticum dicoccoides; assembly: GCF_002162155.2. Taxonomy (NCBI): domain Eukaryota; kingdom Viridiplantae; phylum Streptophyta; class Magnoliopsida; order Poales; family Poaceae; genus Triticum; species Triticum dicoccoides. The sequence continues at coordinate 582,312,798 of NC_041389.1, forward strand.
GCGGGTATCTGGATTTGCATGGTGTAAGGACCGTCGATACATAGTATACTAGTTTTTGGAGTGGGAATTTGTGCCCTCGTCCTCTCGTTAGACGATGAGCACCGCACTCACCACCTGGTGTGCTGCGGATATGTAGAGCAACATCGGCTCGCCGATGCCTAGTGTGGACAGGATTGGGTTGCTTGCTAACAAAGCTTTTATCTCCTCCATTCCAGCAGTGGCAACATCCGTCCACACGAAGTTATCGGTGCGTCAGAGAAGTCTGTATAATGGCAATGCTTTTTCTCCCAATCTGGAGATAAAACGACTCAAGGCTTCCACACACCCGGCTAGCTTTTGGACCCGCTTGAGGCCTGTGGGTGTTGCCAACTGAGTCAGAGCTTGGATTTTGGCTGGATTTTCTTCGATTCCTCTATTAGAGACAATAAACCCAAGCAGTTTTCTGACGGGGACGCCGAAAATGCATTTTTCCGGATTAAGCCGGATATCATATGATCGGAGGCTGTCGAATGTAAGGCGGAAATCCTCCACCAGTGATTTGACATTTTTGGTTTTGATGACTACATCATCTACATATGCCTCCACAGTCTTTCCGATTTGCTTCTCCAAGCATGTTTGAATCATGCGTTGGTATGTTGCGCCGACGTTCTTGAGCCCGAAAGGCATAGTATTGAATGCCGTTGCGGCCTGATCAGATTCTACAATCTTAATTTGATTGTATCCGGAGTATGCATCGAGGAAAGACAGTGAATCATGTCCCACAGTTGCATCAATAATCTGGTCGATGCAAGGTAATGGGAAGGGGTACTTAGGGCAAGCCTCATTAAGGTCTTTAAAATCGACACATAGGCGCCAGGACTTGTCCTTGTTTGGCAGCATGACCACGTTTGCTAGCCAATCCGGATGTTTGATCTCTCTGATAAACCCGGCTTCAAGTAGCTTGGCTAGTTCCTCCCTCATAGCTTGTCGTTTGGGTTCAAAGAATCGGCGCAGTGTTTGCTTGACCGGTCTGTATCCTTTCAGGATATTGAGACTATGCTCGGCCAGTCTTCGTGGGATACCTGGCATATCCAAAGAGTGCCAGCCGAATATGTCCCAATTGTCGCGCATGAATGCACATAATGCAGTGTTGATCGCCGACTCCAGTTGTGCCCCAATGGACGCCCTATTCTTGGGGTCCATTGGGTGGACTTGAAATTCGACTATTTCGTCCGCTGATTCGAAGGAAGTGCATTTGGATCTCTTATCGAGACTATGGAACGTAGGGAGGTTAATTCTTCGGCCGCTAGGGCCACAGATAAGGCCTCGAGAGCCAGAGAGGTGGTTTTATTTTCGGCGCGAAGTGTTATGTCCGGATCACTGGCAATAGTGATAACTCCATTGGGCCGTGGCATTTTGAGCTTCATATTCCTGTAATGGGGTATTGCCTGGAAGCGTGTGAATGCATCACGCCCTAGTAGGGCGTGATACCCGCTGTTAAAAGGTGCCACATGGAAGAGTAACTCTTCGGACCTATAGTTCTCCGACGTGTCGAATACCATGTCGAGTTTGATTTTCCCCGAGCATCTTGCTTCTCGACTGGGGATAATACCTCGAAAGGTTGTGTTAGTTTGCTCAATGCGGCTCATGTCCATTTGCATTTTATTAAGCATATCCTCGTAAATGAGGTTCAGCCTGCTACCCCCGTCCATTAGCACTTCAGTGAGCCGATAGCCATCCACTATTGGGTTTAGGACTAAAGCGGCTGGTGCCCGGACTGAGCGTGATCTTGGTTCGTATTCGCCATTGAAAGTGATTGTCGTGTCGTTCCAAGGATTTATTGCTGCCACTTGGCAGACTTCGGCGAGGTCGCGAAGTGCCCTTTTGCACCAAGTATTGGATGAAAAGGTCTTGAAGATCGTGAATACTTTAAGATCATTGTTCTCCGAAGAGTGACTCTCCGGGGTAGTATTGGTGAGAATATCCTCACCGCTCTTAGCCACCTGCCGAAGTATCCAACATGCTTTAAGGATGTGTGTTGGTTCGATATTCGGAGTCATGTGAATTTGACAGGGCTTGTCGAGCCAGTCATCGGGGACAGTTCTATGTCCCGTAAAGGGTTTAGTTTTCTTGTCCCTGGGATGATGATCAGGTGCTCCTCGAGGGTGCATCCTTTTGGCCCGCCAGGGATATGGCCTAAGGGCTTGTGGTTCCTAGTGGCCTGACTTGGTCTTCCAGGCATTTTCCATTGCGCAGTACTTCTGTACTATGTGTTCCAAGTCTGTAAAGTGCAGGATGCGACGGTGGTTGAGGCCATTGAGAATTCCTTCATTCGTACAGTTGTTAACAAATACTGAGATTGCGTCGTTGTCGCAACAATCTTTAATCTTGTTTTTAACAAGGAGGGATCTAGCCCAAAAGTGGTGGACTGTTTCCTGAGACTGCTGCCGCACGTACATTAAGTCGCATATATCCAGAGGACTGGAGTTTCTTGGTGAATATTGCTTGTGGTGGGTGGGCGGGATTGAATCCGTACCCGGTACCATCATGGAGTCCGGGGTTTGAAGAGTGTCCGGGGCTGACAGCCCGGGCTCCAGAGTGTCTGGTAAATTTTCAGGTTTAAAGCCCGATCCTGTGTTCAGAAGGCAGGACATGTACTCCAGAGGAGGGGTGTCCGGTTTTGTGAGTTCAGAGATCCAAACATATTTCATCCTCAGCGTAGGAGAAGAATTTTCGTCTACTTTTCCTCCAGACCGCTACCCGATGGGTGATCGGTGGAGATTTGATTTCTCTCTGATCGGGTTTAAGCCCAATCCGATCATAGTCGGTTGCGACCCCTAGGGCGGCGATGCAATCTAGCAGTGCATTCAAGGACACTACGTCTGCCGGATCCATCTTGTCGGAGTACTCAACATTGATGCGGAGATGATTCTCAGTGGCAACATGAGCCGTTTTTGGCTTAAGGGCTGAACGGGTACTCATGACGAAGTTGCCAAGCCGAAGGGTTTGCCTTGAAGCCAGGGCTCCCCTGGAGGTGATGTTGTCCTTGATGACAGGTCCATCGGTCCTTCTAACAACGACACAGTGGAACTCTCAATGAAAGCACCAATGTTGGTGTCAAAACCGGCAGATCTCGGGTAGCAGGTCCCAAACTGTGCGGCTAAGGATCAAAGGTAACAAGAGGCAGGGACACGAAGTTTTACCCAAGTTCAGGCCCTCTTGATGGAGGTAATACCCTACTTCCTGCTTGATTGACTTTGATGAGTATAGGGGTTACAAGAGTTGATCTACCTCGAGATTGTACTGGCTAAACCCTAGATGTCTAGCATGTATGATTATGATTGTCTCTATGGACTAAACCCTCCAGTTTATATAGACACCGGGGGGACTAGGGTTATACAAAGTCAGTTTACAGAGGAAGGAAACTATACATCTGGACACCAAGCTTGCCATCCACGCTAAGGAGAGTCCCATCCGTACACAGGAGAAGGCCTTCGGTCTTGTATCTTCACGGCCCATCAAACCGACCCATGTCACATAGGCCGGCTCCCCGAGGACCCTATAATCCAGGACTCCCTCAGTGCCCCCATGTGTGGTTTTGTTAATTGATGACACTCTCTTTGGACTAATGGTTGCATTGTGTTTTACTTGAAGGATTTGTCCATAGGCTCTTCTTGAAGTCCATGTGTTGGTTTCAAGGAGTTTATGAGTTGACCAAGGTGCTATTAAGGAATTATCCAAAGATTGGTCATGTGAGTGTTGAGCTTATTGCACGCATGTCTTTAAGAAGAAGATTGTGTGATCATTCATGTTTACCTTCAAGACATCATCCAAATGAAGAGAGTTTGGAAAGTTTCAAGGTTGATCAAGACTAAGTCAAGAGTGAATCAAGTTGATCAACTCACAAAGCATAGAAGATGTACCGAGAGGGATCAAGTGATCCCATGGTACGTTAAGCATTGTCCATTACGCTTTGTGTACTAACCATGGTATGCGTGAGAGTTCTTTCTAGGTTTAGGTTGCGGTGTGCAAGATCAAGTGGAGCATCACGAAGATATCATGCTTGAAGCTTGCTATCCATTATTGTGACAATTGACTTGTGAAGATGTGCCGAAGAGTGGCTCACCCATAGTGGAGTATGGGGGAGCAATCTACTAGTCTTCACCGAGCCAACACAATCAAGAAAGGTGGTCCAAATTGAGGAAGTCAAGATCATCTACATCTAGCTCAATTGGACTTTATGCAAGGCAAAGTTTTGGCCTTCATAGGTTCTCTATTTTACCAGTCTCATGGTGGTAGTTTCGAGACTGGGTTATAGGATCGATTGCCGTACTATCAAGGGGAGCTCTCAAGTAAGTAGCTTGATCCTATCGTTTGTAGATAGCTCAAACCATTGGATGCTTGCATCATATTTCTTGGTTCTTGTTTGGTTTTCTCCTTGTGAGATTTTGAGTTTATGGTCATCTTCTTGACAAGCTCGAGTTCATCGAAAATGGAGTTCACATGCTTCTTCTATTGCGTTTTTGGTGTTGGAGGTTTTACCGGTCTTATTCGAGGAAGGGTTCTCACTATTTTCTTATGGGACTTTTATAACTTCCTTCTTATTGTTATTTCCGTGTTAGCCCTTGTCACTAGCTTTCCAACAAACTTGGTTTTGTTGATTTCGGAGTCCGTTTGCAGTAGTTGTGTCAGTTTTGGTGTCCTTAAAAAGGCTGCACCGGTACTACCGCTCACGGGAGCGGTACTACCGCTTGGAGGGGATGTAATTTTTTACTACCGCTCTTGGGAGCGGTACTACCGCGACTACTTCCATGGCTACTTCCGCTCCGTACCAAAAACTCGTCATAAGTCCAGCAATGGTAGGCACGGATGTATTTTTCAGTACCGCTCGCAAGCAGCAGTTCCTCTGCCCTTAGTGGTAGTACCGCTACCCCTAGCAGTAGTACCGTGAGGAAAAGCGGTAGTACCGCTCCAGCGGTTCTTCCGGCCTTTTGCCTCCTCGCTGTTGTTTTTCAAAGGGCTTCCACCGCCCTAGCGGTAGTACGGCTCCCATGAGTGGTAGTACCGCTCTGTGCGGACTATGAGCATAACTGTTGGATTTTTCCCACCTATAAAAGGGGGTCTTCTTCCCCAATGAATCTTATCCTTTGAGCTCGTGTTCTTCCCCCATTTCTGACCTTCTTCGAGCTTGCTATCTCTCAATCCCTCCATGGATTCTTGCTAGTTTTTGGGAGAAAAGAGAGAGGAGATCTAGATCCACAGTTCCACCAATCACTTTCTCCTCTAGGTGAGGGGAACCCCTTGGATCTAGATCTTGGAGTTCTTGGTGTTCTTCTTATTCTTCCTCTCATTTTCTTCCCTAGCTTTAGTTCCTTTGGTGGGATTTGGGAGAGAAGGACTTGGGCACTCCGTGTGCCCTTGCCATTGCATTTGGTGCATCGATTTGAGTTCTCCACGGTGATACGTGGAAGTTACAAGTTGAGAAGCTTATTACTCTTGGGTGCTTGGTACCCTTGAGCTTGTTCCTCTTGGGTTCTTGGGCGCCCTACACTATAAGAAATTTGTTAATACGTGACGGTGACTGTCCGTCATGGACTAGGAGAAAATTGTCATGGGTGCCCATCCATGACGGAGGCGATGCCCGTCATGTATATCGCGTCATAATTTGACATCATACTGATCATGATGGATTTTCACCGTCATGGATTTGCCCTAGGCCCGCCCAAGGCCCAAACCATTGTGACAGAAAAATCTGTCATGGACTGACACCACGTAGGATTTTCAGTTGACCAAATTATGACGTCATGGTCAGTATGATGTCAAATTATGACGTGATATACATGACGAACATCGCCTCTGTCATGGTCACTATTTTCTGTCACGGAAATCGTCACGGAAATCACCTCCGTGGCTGCCTACATGGACACTATTTTCTGTCACGGAAATCGTCATGGATTTAGAGGCAATATAAATTTAGTTCTACCATTAGCCTATTTCATTCAACCCAATTTTCACCAAGTACATTTTTAAGCATAATGCGTTCCACAAATCATAATGCCAAATATGGCCCAAGACAAAGTATTTCCAAAGTTTCATACATACATATATGAATCAATATCCAATCATCCGCATGTATTTACAATATAGAAGTTTACAAAATCCTTCAGGAAATGGTAATTTTACAATATAGGTTGACAAAATATCACTCAAAAAAGTTAGGAAATAGTACAATCCAGCTCAGACAAAGATAACATCTAAACTATTCAAGTTATTATTCATCTTGTCGTCGGCCCTCCTGATGGAAACTATGTATCATGTCATGCTGATTGTTATTGGCAGCACCAAGTAGCTCACTATGTAATCATACCTAGCATATTTACAAGACCATCAGATATGTTAGATATAAATAGATAGAAGAGAATTGTAACAAATGTAAAAACTGAATCACATGTTATCCAAAATTCTTAAATCTTACACTGATACAAATGAGAATAACATAATATCTGCTACATATAAGTTTCATGTAGATCTGTATTAATTAAGACAACCAAGTTATGGGTAAAACATGAAATGTTAAGTACTTTGCATAACATGCAAACAAGAAGCAGAAAAACACTTGTCTAACAATGGGGGACAATACATAATACAATGCACAAGATTCATTCAAGTATCATATGTGCAATATTACTTGACGATGTAGTCACTTCAGCAAAAGAAGGCATGTACCTGTACTTCAGCAAAAGAAGGCATGTACATGTACGTTCAGGAGGAAGATACGCAATTTTCAGTTGTTTTGTTTTGTAAAATAGAGACCTGTACGTTATTAACAACCTAAATATAAGAATAATGTGAAATACATTGTTATTGTACAATGAGGGGTCCACTTTATGTTTCCAAAATTCTCAAAGGGTGGTCACTGCATTTACAAAAAAATGAACAAACCATGTTGGAACATCGCACCCCACTATCTACCACAAATATTACTTGGACAAAGTGGTCAGCTAAGTAGATCCCATGGAGATAAATTAAGAGTTTCTAGAATTTGAATGTTCAGTGGAAGGATAAGATATCATGGTACTCTTCTCCTCGGCAAAAAGGCAGATAGCATCGTCACCTGCCCCACTGGCAATAACATCCTTGCTGCTTGCACAGAGTAGCAAGGAACCAATAGGAGCATCTCATGGGCGTTTACTTATTACACTAGCAGCTTTAACTAACTAGTAGATCTCAGAAATTCTACATTGCTGATGCTCGCAATGCTAGTCTATCATTGCCTGTAACTTGCATGTCAGAAAACAAAGTGGCCACGTTTTGTGCATCATGGTTCAGTACAAGAAAATGTGAGAGCCCTTGGAGAACTATGCAAGAGCAGAGCAGTAATCACTTGGAAAGGAAAAGAAAAACAGAGCGAGAGGGTCGACCTTGTTCTGTGGGGAATCATGGTGGTCGGGGTAGATGATCTCGCTGTCGAGCTCGACCCTGGGGTGCCGGTCGTCACTGTCCATGTGTAGGATCGAAAGTATGTCTAGAGGGGGGGTGATTAGACTACTTGACCAAATAAAACTTAACCTTTTCCCATTTTTAGTTCTTGGCAGATTTTAACAACTTAGCACAAGTCAAGCAATCTTAACACAATTCAAGCAAGCATGCAATGAGTATATAAGCAGCGGAAAGTAAAGCATGCAACTTGCAAGAATGTAAAGGGAGGGGTTTGGAGAGTGCAAACGCAATAGGAGACACATCTATTTTTGTCGTGGTTCCGATAGGTGGTGCTATCGTACATCCACGTTGATGGAGACTTCAACCCATGAAGGGTAACGGTTGCGAAAGTCCACAGAGGGCTCCACCCAGGAAGGGTCCATGAAGAAGCAACCTTGTCTATCCCACCATGGCCATCTCCCACGAAGGACTTGCCTCACTAGGGTACATCTTCACGAAGTAGGCGATCTCCTTGCCCTTACAAACTCCTTGGTTCAACTCCACAATCTTATCGAAGGCTCCTAAGTGACACCTAACCAATCTAGGAGACACCACTCTACGAAAGGTAATAGATGGTGTGTTGTTGATGAACTCCTTGCTCTTGTGCTTCAAATGATAGTCTCCCCAACACTCAACTCACTTTCATAGGATTGGATTTGGTGGAAAGCTGATTTGAGTGGAAAGCAACTTGGGGAAGGCTAGAGATCAAGATTCATATGGTAGGTGTCGTGGAAATATCACGTCAGATGTCCTCATAGAAGGACTTAGTCGTGGAGCCATCGCGGCGGGTTAGCTTAAAGGGGTTAAACCGGACCAAGGACACAAGAGTTTTTATACTAGTTCGGCCCCTTTGATGAAGGTAAAGGCCTACGTCTAGTTGTGATGGGATTATTGGGGTCTCGCTAACCAGGGAGCTAAACAAGCTATGCCTGGCTATCGAGTTGTTTTTTCTTGTCCCTTAACCGTCGCCGGTTCGTCCCCTTATATGCACGGGTTGACGCACGACCGGTTTACAGAGTCCCGAGGCCGACTCATAGCAGTGTTCGGCTCAGTCTCTCCTTTCCTTATCTTACAATACAAGTTACATGACTATGGTGGTTTACCACTATGGGTCCTAATCCGCCTTTGGGCTCCGGGCCTTTAAGCTTTATTAGTAAAACACCATCTTCTGAGTCTTCGTGGGCTTCAATATAGTTGAGGGTGAACCGGCCCCTCCTGGGCGGATTACACTTAGTAGTTATATCCCCAACATTAGGCCCCAGATTGATTTGAACCTGTTGATGTCAATCTTCAGTAATTAGAAAAATCCTGTGAACATCTTCCTTCATTTCTCGTAAACCGCCATGATGTCTTTCTCTTATGAACTTTGTTAAACGCCGTGATGTCATCCTCAGATCACAACAACGAATCATCATGACGTCAACTCTGTAAAAAAACGATTAAAAAGATTCCCTTCATTTAATGGCATCCCAGAAATCGAGGTGACAGCTGCACCCCTTGCCGCTTTGGACTCCTTGATTCTCGCGCCTGTCGCTTATCTTCTGCCCTGTTATAAATAAGCCCGACGGCCCTTCCATTTTCTCCCCTTTCTTCTCGTCTTCCTCCTCGCGACCCAAAGGACCCCAGCATCGCCGCCGCCGTCGACCTTCGAATCTGCACCGACCAAGGCCGCTGCATCACCCTGTTCGTACCAGAAACTCTGCCGCGCTCCTCCGCCACCGAGTGGCCCTGGTAAGTTCACTTTCCTATAACCCTAGATCTTCATGAGGGCTTCGAGTTCATCCATATTCGTCGCCGTTTCTTCTGCGCCCTTCTCTTAGTCTTTTCACTGAGGTTATATATGCGCCTAACAGCTTTGATCTGCGGCTAGATCCCTTTTGTTAGTTCCCCATACCATAGCTTCTTGCCGCTCCCGAACGGACTCTGTCTGGATTGTCTCTGTTCCTCTTAGCACCATTGTAGGGCTCAGAAAAGTTTTCTTTTTTAACCATGGTAGATCCAAAATTATACTGCCATATTGTGAAACCTGTTTCTGTAAACACTTAGTAGATTTTCGGCACTGGCTCTTCTGCATAAGTGCGGTTTAACCCTTAATAGTCAATCCGCCATACACCATTAGCCCTCACTTAAACCGCCAATTGGACTTGAACAGTAATTTTCTGGTTTAACACTGAATAATACACTTAAACCGTCAATTGTAAATCGGCCTTTATTTTTCCTTGCACAGTTTTCCTTCCAAGATGACCAAACAATTCTCTGCTTGCAACTGGGTTCCGTCCCGGATCACGGAGACACAAATCAATGGCTATGTCACCACTGGCGCTTTAGCCTCAAAAAAGGGTCCTTCATTGGCGTGTCCCGGGCTCTGAGTGCCCTCCTGAACCTCAAGACAGAGAGGTGATTGTATTTATGCAACACTTAGACCAGGGATTCAGTCCGCCCGGATCAAAAAAAATTCGGGATGTCCTTGCGAGCTTTCAACTCCATCCACAAGATATTGGACCAAATTCCGTGTCTAATATATGCAATTTTCAAGTGTTCTGTGAAGTTTACCTTCAAGAAGAACCATCTGTGGAGTTGTTCCGGGATTTTTTCCATTTAAACCACCGCACGGAGTTCTCTGATGGTCCCAACACGGAACTTGGTGGGGTTTCAATTCAGAAGAGAAAAGAAGTTAATTTTCCTCATGCAAAGCACCACATCCATCCTAAAGATTGGAACCAAACTTGGTTTTATTGCCGGAATACTGCCCCTGTTGGAGAAAATCCCTTGCTGGGTTACCGCCCTCACCGGCTTAGCAACGGCCACCCGTTACCTCTACGCTTAACTACCCAAGAAAGGAAAACTTATGCGCCTCAACTCGCTAAGCTCCGGGCTCTCATGGCCAACGGTTTGACTGGTATTGATCTCGTCCGTTGCTGGGTTTCTTGGGGCATTCTGCCTTTAAGCCGCCGCTCTGGTTTGATGCATGAATACACCGGAAACGTTAAAGATCCTCAACGATATCATGAAATAGCAATGACAGACATTGAAGTTACTGAATCTGTGAAGAAGATGCTGGACGAACCGATCGCAGCATGCTGTCAAATCGGGTTGCCACCTTTTTGCGCCACCAACAAACCGCCAGCAGTAAAGTTTAACTTAATACTCAATGATTCGCCTCCGCTTTAACAATATGCTAATGCTCCTTTGTTTTAACATTGTAGGACAACAGCTCCTTCTGGAAACGGACTAAACCGGCTAGGGCTCCTCGTGCAAAGAGCAAGGTCACCAAGAAAGCCGGCAAGAAGAAAACCACCGAGTCTTCTGATCCGCCAGAAGATATTGACGAATCAGATCCAGAGGTAGAACTTGATTCACTTGGTTCCTTTTTCATACACCTTATTGACAATGACTATTCCCAGGATGATGCGGCAGCCAGTCGTGCAGACCATCTTGAGGTAATCTCTCTTTCCTCCGATTCAGATCTTGTGCCGGTTCAAAGATTTCGCCGTGCAGTTCGGAAAGTAAAATACTCTCACCCTCTTGCTTATTTGGATCCAAAATTTTCTTTGAAGACACAACAATCTGAAGAACGTCGCATAACCCGGCATAGTGGCCAGCAAATCACTTCTTCCGGTTTACCGGATACACCAACCCGGAAACATCGACCAGAGGTTAATTGTTCTCCTGAAAAACTTTATCCTTTGAAGGGTTTCTTTAGATACCCACTTAATCCGTCTGATCCAAATTACCAGGCGTCTTCCAATTCATCTGGCGGTTCATCAACCACTCAGCTGCCTCCCCTTAAAACTGTCCCTGGGTAAGTATATTATTCTTCATGTTTTCCTTCATAGTTCGGTTTACCGTGCTAATCTTTGTTGTGATGTCATAGTGCCAAAGCTCGCCTGAGCAAGAAGGCTAAAACCAGTACCCCCATTGGTGAAGTTGAATCGGAGAGGGATGCTGATGATACTGGTAGAAATACCGATGTTTTGGATGATTCCATCCCACAAGGCGAGAAAACTGAAGCTAATCCGCCGGAGGCTGATCCGGCAACTCATATTGATCCGTCGAGCCCTCATGCTACCCCTCCAAGCCCGGCTGCTGATCTGCCGAGCCCAGATGCTAATCCGCCAAGTCCAGCCAGGGGTACCGTCAATCCGCCAAGTCCACCAAAAGGTGACGATGAAGATGTTGTTATTACTGGCACTGCTCACACCAGTCCTGGTAATCCGGTTATCTTGGCCAAACATACTGCCAAGGAGGAATTCATTGCTATGGGCAAGGGAAAGGGGAAGACGGATTTATCCAACTTTGTCAACCTTAGTGCCGAGGAACTTCATTCCGACTTTTTAAACCGTCTCTACCCAACCGTGACTTTGAAGCCGGTTTGGTGAATCTGATGAAGGAGCGTTATGAGGTACTTTTCAAGAATACTTTGAATTTTCCCTTATTCTGTATATCTCTTCCATTGCAGCCCCCAAGGGCCGGGTTATCTCTTGTAGATAAACCGGGACTTTGATATAAATAACACTTCGTCGTAGTAGCCCCCAAGGGCCGGTTTGTCTTTTTAAAGGCAAACCGGGACTTTTCTATCCATGTTAATTGTCTTCACTCAATTGATCAAATGTGCATTAACCCCCAAGTGCCAAGCTTAATATCTGGATTGAGCCTTAGGACTTGAAAACACTGATTTTTTGAAGAAGCAATCCACATTAGCCCCCAAGTGCCAAGGGCATAACTTGTTATGTGCTTGGGACTTTAACAACTTCATCTTCTGACTTATGCAGACCGAGAAGACTATCCAAGAAACTCAAATCGCTGATCTTCAAGAGAACATCAAGTCCCAGCAAGATCGACCTCTAAAGCCAAAGAGGTGCTAAAGGGCGCATTGACTGGCATGGAATAGTTGAAAGAAAGCTTCAAAACCGAACACTCCAATTGGGAAACAGAAAGAGCTGCTTTGTTAAAACGGGCTGAAGACGCCAAAGCAGCTCTTAAACCGGTGGAGGAAGAGCTGACGCGTTTGAAACATCAAGTGAATTCCATGACAGCTGCAGTTTTTGGTAAGTATTCTATGATAACATGCTTCTCCATTTTTATCAATTCCGCCGGTTTGACGTTGAATTCTTAAACCGTCGCAGGCCATCGCATTGCTCATCTTGGAACAGATATGCGGATGAAACTGAAGGCGGCTTATACACTGATTGAGCAACTGTATACTGGTGCACAACGGGTTATCTCTGCAGTCTCTTACAACAAACCGGCACCAACATTGATCAAGGACACATTAGCAAGATTATCCATGACACCGGCTCAGATAGAGGAGGTGAAGCGATCTGCTGCCAGGGCTGGCGCTTTACTGGCACTGACTTGGGCCCAAGCATGGATATCTGACTTGGATCTGGTTGACATCGCCAAGGGATTTCCAGATGAATAGGCAGACGGATCAACATTTGACAATGAAACATTCAAAGCTCTGACAAAGGAGATGCGTCCATTGTCAAGTCAGCTGGTTGCAGAGGCTAACTTGACTGTTCATCGGTCTTTTTATGATGAAGAGAACCATCGAGTTGATACGACTATGACAAAAGCGCAAAACCTTATCCCGCCTATTTGTAAGCACACTTATGCCCCTGATGTTGACCCATCCAATCTGATAAGTGAAGAAGCTATCTTTCAGGCTCTGACCCGGATTGACTGGACCACCCTTGACTTCCAGCCTCTGGGTGGAGAGGAGGAGGTTGAATCGGCGCCTGAAGATCGTTCAACTTGACATCGTCCTGGCAATGAGTCTTAATCTGGCATTCGTGTTTCTTTGACAAACTTTGCTGTGTAAGAACAATCAGCATTGTGGGCCTCAAAGCGCCTTGTAATAGGCTAGTTAAAACTCTTTGATTTGTTGTGCTAATGCACGACTTTTGCTGAACCGCCATGATAAATGCAATGTTTGATTATGCTTTGATAATGCGATCCTGAAGCATGCATATAGAAAGTTTGTCCTGGCGGTTTACCGCTGGACGGGTCATAATGCCCAAGATAAAGCCTGATTGATAATCAAACCTTAAGAAATATGAAATAACTCATACCTGTGATGTGATATCACTTAGTTGGTTTACCAACTTTGATTGTAATAAGGGTGAAGACCCAAATCTTTAATTTGTATAACTCCACCATATACTGATGGCGTATAATAAGTCATGCCGGGTTATGATGAACACCAGATGATCAAAACTGGCGACAAGTAGTCAAAGCCAGGCCGGGTTAATAAACTCCGGTTTGATAATAAGGTCTGTCAACTTGTAGTTGAAAACCAAGCCGGGTTAATAAACACCGGGTTAATATGATGACTGAAAAGTCATACCGGTTCAACATAGAATTGGTCAAAAGAAAATAAATATTGACAAAGGCAAATAAAACCGTGTAGTCGAGGCTTTTTGAGGGCTGCCAGGCCCAAATTCGAGGCTTTTTGTGGGCTGCCAGGCTGCTGAGTTAAACCATTTGACAAAGCCTTTTAAGATGGGCCTCCAACTAACCAATCACCATTTTAACTTTGACAAGTTCAGGGTCTCAATGAGAGTAACTGTCAAACGTTCGGCGGGTCATGCCAGGATTACCTGGATAGGAGTGGCTTACTTGATGAAGGTAGGTTAACCCGGGGTTTTAGGTAAATATACCACGCTTCCAAGCCGTGGCTACAAGGGTCCTTTCAAACTCTTTGTTACTTTACACAAAGAGCCCCAAGTAACTTGATGAGCTGTGCTCATTGGGTGCCTATGTTTGAGCTGTGCATAGCATCCAGACTCTCTTTGTCCCCTTGGGTGTGAAGCTCCCAAGCTGTATTGTGGCATAATAGCCGGTTTAACAGGTAGTACTCCGCATTGTCAGCTGAAGCCCCCATGTAACTCAAAGGATATTTGTGAAAAAACAGCAGAGGCCCTGCTTATAGCAAGGATGCTGGTTTATTTTATTGATCATAATATATACATTGTCGAAATATGTACATAAGAGAAGCCTATGGCTCAAGTGTAGTAAGGCCGTAGGAGAGCTATGTTCCACGACCGCCGGGTCTCCTCCTCAGAGCTGCGTGAGTTGTGACGAACGTCAATGAGGTAGTATGATCCGTTGTGCAGATTCTTGCTGATCACAAAGGGTCCTTCCCAAGGTGGGGATAACTTGTGCATATCAGTCTGATCCTGGATGAGCCGGAGCACCAAGTCGCCTTCTTGAAAGGTTCTTGTCTTAACCCGGCGGCTGTGATAACGCTGCAGGTCTTGCTGATAAACCGCCGAATGAGCCAAAGCCATATCTCGTTTTTCATCTAACAGGTCCAACGCCTCCTGGCGTGCTTGCTCATTGTCCGCTTCAACATAATTGGCAACCCGGGGCGAATCATGACGAATATCACTTGGGAGGACCGCCTCTGCCCCGTACACCATAAAGAAAGGTGTGTAACCCGTCGATCTGTTGGGGGTGGTGTTGATGCTCCATAACATAGAAGGCAATTCTTCCACCCAACAACCCGACGTCCGTTTTAAAGGAACCATAAGCCGGGGTTTAATACCCTTCAAGATTTCATGATTATCTCTCTCCGCTTGCCCATTGGTCTGGGGGTGCACCATGGATGCTAAGTCAAGCCAGATGTGCTCTCTCTGACAGAAATCCTCCATCTCACCTTTAGAAAGGTTTGTGCCATTATCTGTGATAATGCTGTGTGGAAAGCCAAAGCAGAAAATAATCTTTTTGAGAAATTGCACCGCCGTAGCCGCATCACACTTGCTGACAGGCTCTGCTTCAACCCATTTGGTGAACTTGTCAACCGCCACCAGTAGGTGGGTCTTTTTATCCTTGGAACGCTTAAAGGGTCCTACCATATCAAGCCCCCAAGTGGTAAACAGCCAAGTGATAGGAATCATCCTCAATTCTTGACCCAGAACATGAGCTCGTTGTGAAAACTTCTGACAAGCGTCACACCGCTTTACCAGATCCTCCGCATCAGCATGAGCTGTCAACCAGTAGAACCCATGAAGAAAAGCTTTAGCAACCAGGGACTTTGAACCGGCATGATGACCACAATCCCCTTCATGAATCACCCGTAAGATCTCTTGGCCTTCTTCCAGAGAAACACCATGCTGAAATACGCCTGAAACGCTACAGCGGTGTAACTCGCCATTGTGAATAACCATGGACTTGGAGCGCCGGACTATCTGCCGGGCTAGGACTTCATCATCTGGTAACTCGCCCCGGTTCATATATGCCAGATATGGAACCGTCCAATTGGGCACAACATGTAAAGCGGCCACCAATTGAGCCTCCGGATCAGGAACAGCTAAATCCTCCTCTGTAGGCAACTTAACAGACGGGTTATGCAAGATATCTAAAAAAAGTATTGGGAGGTACTAGTTTATGCTGAGATCCCAGCCGGCTTAAAGTGTCTGCTGCTTCGTTTTTGCGCCGATCAATATGTTCAACCTGATACCCTTTGAAGTTACCCGCCACAATATCCACCTCACATCTGTAAGCCGCCATGAGTGGATCCTTAGAATCCCAAGTACCAGAGACTTGTTGAGCCACCAGATCAGAATCTCCAAAGCATCGTACCCGGCTTAAATTCATCTCCTTGGCCACACGGAGCCCATGGAGCAAAGCCTCATACGCAGCTGCATTGTTAGTATAGGGGAACATTAAACGGAGGACATAACGGATTTTATCACCCCAAGGGGAAGTAAGGACAACTCCAGCCCCCGAGCCCTCCAATTGCCTGGATCCATCAAAGTGAATAGTCCATTATGTATTATCTGGTTTGTCCTCTGGTGCTTGTAACTCGGCCCAATCATTGATAAAGTCAATAAGTGCCGGAGACTTCATGGCTGTTCGAGGCACATACTTCAAACCATGTGGACCAAGCTCAATCGCCCACTTTGCAACCCGGCCAGTTGCCTCCCTGTTCTGAATGATATCACCCAAAGGAGCTGAACTGACAACTATAATTGGATGGCCTTGAAAGTATTGTTTGAGCTTCCGACTTGCCATAAAAACTCCATATACCAGCTTCTGCCAATGCGGATATCGCTGCTTTGACTCGATAAGCACCTCACAGATATAGTAAACCGGCCGTTGAACCGGATATTCCTTACCAGCCTCCTTGCGTTCCACCACAATGGCCACACTGACAGCACGGGCATTAGCAGCCACATACAATAACAAGGGCTCTTTGTCAACCGGAGCAGCAAGGACCGGTGGTTCAGCTAACTACCGCTTCAAGTCTTCAAATGCCGCATTAGCCGCATCACTCTAGACAAAGGTGTCTGTTTTCTTCAACATCTGATATAGAGGGATCGCCTTCTCACCCAAACGGCTGATAAACCGGCTTAGGGCTGCAATTCGACCTGCTAGACGCTGAACATCATTGATGCACGCCGGTTTAGCCAAGGATGTAATCGCTTTGATCTTCTCTTGATTGGCCTCAATGCCTCTATTGGACACCAGAAAACCTAGAAGCTTGCCTGCCGGAACACCAAAAAAACACTTATCCGGATTGAGCATCATCTTGTAAACACGCAGATTGTCAAAGGTCTCCTTGAGATCACTTATCAATGTCTCCTTCTTCCAGGACTTTACCACAATGTCATCAACATAGGCATGGACATTGCGCCCAATCTGAGTATGAAGACAATTTTGCACACAACGCTGATAAGTTGCCTGGGCACTCTTGAGCCCAAAGGGCATAGAAACATAGCAGAAGGCTCCAAAGGGAGTGATGAAGGCGGTCTTCTCCTGGTCCTTAACTGTCATTTTGATCTGATGATAACCTGAATAAGCATCTAAGAAACTCAAACGCTCACAACCCGCCGTCACATCAATGATCTGATCAATACGCGGGAGAGCAAAAGGATCGGCCAGACAAGCTTTGTTCAAATCTGTGTATTCCACACACATGCGCCAAGTGCCATTTTTCTTAAGAACAAGCACCGGATTAGCCAACCACTCAGGGTGAAACACTTCAACGACAAACCCAGCAGCTAACAGCCGGGCTACCTCTTCACAAATTGCCTTGCGTCTCTCCTCGTTAAAGCGACAAAGAAATTGCTTGACCGGTTTAAACTTGGGATCAATATTGAGAGTGTGCTCAGCGAGTTCCCTCGGTACACCTGGCATGTTAGAAGGCTTCCATGCAAAAATGTCCCGGTTCTCACGGATGAACTCGATGAGCGCGCTTTCCTATTTCAGATCCAGATTTGTGCTGATGCTAAACTGTTTAGATGAATCTCCAGGAACAAAGTCAACAAGTTTAGTCTCATCAGCCGGTTTGAAATGCAGGGTTGGGTCATGCTCAGTGGTAGGTTTCTTTAGAGGGGTCATGTCTACCAGATCAACATTGTCCCTGTAATGTTTCAACTCCTCTGTAGCACAAACCGACTCAGCATAGGCTGCATCTCCTTCCTCGCAATCCAAAGCGATCTTACGACTTCCGTGAACTGTGATAGTCCCCTTGTGACCCGGCATCTTAAGATGCAAATAAATATAACAGGGCCTTGCCATGAACTTTGCATAAGCCGGCCGTCCAAACAGTGCGTGATACGGGTTCTGGATCCTCACCACTTCAAAGGTCAATGTTTTAGACCGGGAGTCATGTTCATCACCAAACACAACCTCCAAAGCGATCTTACCAACAGGAGATGCCAATTTACCTGGCATCACACCATTGAAAACAGTGTTTGACGGTTTAAGACTCTTGTCTGTCAACCCCATGCGATGGAAGGTCTCATAATACAGAATGTTGATACTGCTCCCTCCATCCATGAGCACTTTGGTGAACTTATAACCTCCCACTTGAGGTGCCACCACCAAGGCCAGGTGACCCGGATTGTGAACCCGGGACGGATGATCCTCTCTGCTCCACACAATAGGTTGCTTGGACCACCGCAAGTAACGTGGTATTGCCAGTTCAACAGCATTAATAGCCCTCTTGTGAAGCTTCTGATCACGCTTGCACAAACTAGTGGTGAATACATGGTACTGCCCACCATTCAACTGCTTTGGGTGACTCTAATAACTTGACTGCTATTGATTTCCTTGATTATTCTGTTGGTTGCCACCACCCTGGTTGTTCTGGTTGCCCTGATTATTTTGAAGTCCAGAGCTTGAACCGCCGCCACCATGAAAACCTGGTCCTGAACCGCCCGATGGACCCTGATCATACCGGAAAAGATCAGAGTTTTTGAACTCCTTCATAATGTGACAATCCTTCCAAAGATGTGTCGCAAGAACCTCCTTGGTCCCATGCTTTGGGTAGGGCTGGTTCAACAAACGCTTCAGGTTCATTCCGCCACCACGCTGGGGTGGTTTACCCTTCCAACGCTGCACATTAGCATTAGCCACAAAATCTGAATCTGCTTTGCGCTTACCATTATTCCCATGGCCCCCTTGGTTGTGCTGCTGTCCTTTTGCACTACCGTTCTTCTTTCCCTTCTCCGATTTCTCCTCATCAGAATCGGGATCCTTGGTATTATCGGAATCGACATATTTGACCAAGGCGGCCATAAGGGTGTCCATGTCATTGCAGTGGCGCTTGAGCCGTCCCAACTTCATCTTTAGTGACTTAAACCGGCAATTGCGTTCCACAGTGATGATTGCTTGACCAACGTTAATCCGGTCTAAAGAATGCAAAATTTATGAAACCCGGCGCACCCAATGAGTTGTTGACTTGTTCTCCCCTTGAACACAAGTATCAAGATCCACAATGGACATAGGCTGTTTACATGTGTCCTTAAAATTGGCTATAAACCGGGCCTTCAACTGGTGCCATGACTCGACAGAGTTAGCTGGTAGATTCTTCAACCATGTATGGGTTGTTCCCTCCAACATCATCGTGAAGTACTTTGCACAAGCCGCTTCATCCACGTCCAGCATCTCCATAGCCATCTCATAACTTTCCACCCACGCCTCGGGTGGCTGATCAGCGGTGTAATTTGGTACCTTACGTGGCCCCTTGAAGTCCTTAGGAAGTCGCACATTACGGAGAGCCGGAATAAGACACAACACTCCCCAAGAACTGAAAGCAAGCCCGGTGCCTTGGTCCACTGATGCTGCTGGCTGAACCGAGGCGGGTTGATATCGACCCGTATGTTGTGCTGCTAAAGCGGCCTCCCTTCATGCTCTGCCATTATCCACCACGTCCTGAGCGTTCACATCACCGCGCGCCAGATTAGGCCCTTGAGGCACAATGCGGCGCCGCGCACTGCTGGACACTTCCGGTTCATCTATATGCCTGCTATAGCTTTTGCTCGGACGTGGAGTTGAGTGAACCCTGTCTCGGCTATACGAGTAAGCTTGCTGTTGTATCAGAGCCGTTTGACGAAGATCCCTGGCCCGCCATGTCTCGACCACCGTCGGCGATTCACCCTCTATCGGAATAGCTGCCAACCGGGATGCTGCTGCTATCATATTGTTCAAAGGGGTAGAAAAGTGACCCGGCGGGGGTGTGGTATACCGCGGCGGGTTATCCGTGCATCGAGGTGGACCCATCACCTGAGGCTGATCCGGTGCTCTGGTCCTTGACTCAGTATTCCGGTTTACCGCTGCCGGGTTGCTAGTTCCTGCTCCTGGCGTATCAAAGAGGTTCATCGCATTGTAATCTGCCGGCAAGCGAGATTGATGTCTCCTCCTGAATACTTGATTCGAAGCGTTCTGATCCATCAAAAGTCGATAATTCTCGGCTTGAATCCTTTGCGCCTGGGCATCTAAAGCGGCCCGTTCCTCAGCCATCCTGGTCTCCTTAGCTGCTAAGTCCTCCTTAGCTTGTGTTATCTGATCCTTTGGCCTTGCAATGTCAGCATTGTGCTGATCCTGCATCGCCGGAGTAACTGCCGTGGTCAACAAGGTCGCCCAGGCATCCATCAAACCGGAGAGAACTTGAGCTAGCCGGCGCGTGGAGCCTCCTGCCCCTCCTACCGGTCCAGACGCTGTCGCAGTAGAGTTTTGCAAGGTTGGTTGTGTTCTGTCCATGAAGATCCCGACGTGGTTCGACGGTTCAAGAAATTCCGGAATACTGGTGCCATCGGAATACCCTTAAAACATGCCATCCTGAACTTGGTACAGGGATTCGGTTTCACCAGCGAATGATTCGCCGTCGGAATAAGCGACCGTCTCACCTTCAAACACTGGTTCAGATCCGATCCCATGGACACATCCCACGAACGCACGCTTCATGGCAGGCTGAATCCGGGTGGGACTTACACGCTGAGCCATTTCGACGAGGTCGGTGTAGATGTCTGGCTCAGGGCCCGGTTCGCCGATCTTGCCGATGAAGACGTGAATTCCGCCGAAGGGGACCCGGTACCCGTACTCGATTGAGCCAGCCTCGGGGCCCCAGCCTGCGTCATCGATGTAGAGCTTGCCGCGACGACTCTTGGTCATGTGGCCTACTGTGTATCCTTTGAGTCCTTCAAAGCTGCACTTCAAGAACTCGAAACCATCATGCGATAGCCCCACGGTGGGCGCCAACTGTCGTGGAAATATCATGTCAGATGTCCTCATAGAAGGACTTAGTCGTGGAGCCATCGCGACGGGTTAGCTTAAAGGGATTAAACCGGACCAAGGACACGAGGGTTTTTATACTAGTTCGGCCCCTTCGATGAAGGTAAAGGCCTATGTCTAGTTGTGATGGGATTATTGGGGTCTCGCTAACCAGGGAGCTAAACAAGCTATGCCTGGCTATCAGTTGTTGTTTCTTGTCCCTGAACCACCACCGGGTCGTCCCCTTATATACACGGGTTGACGCACGGCCAGTTTACAGAGTCCCGAGGCCGACTCATACTAGTGTTCGTCTCGGTCTCTCCTTTCCTTATCTTACAATACAAGTTACATGACTAAGGTGGTTTACCACTATGGGCCCTAATCCGCCTTTGGGCTCCGGGCCTTTAAGCTTTATTAGTAAAACGCCATCTTCTGAGTCTTCGTGGGCTTCAATATAGTTGAGGGTGAACCGGCCCCTCCTGGGCGGTTTACACTTAGTAGTTATATTCCCAATAGTAGGAATGGAATATCTTGGTCTCAACACATGAGTAGGTGGCTCTCTCTCAGAAAATGGATAGTGGAAGTGTAGGCATAATCTGATGGCTTCCCTCACGAATGAGGAGAGGGTGGAGGGGTATATATAGCCTCCACACAAATCTAACCGTTACACACATTACACCAAACTCGGTTGGACCGGATCAAAAATCTCGGTGGGACTGATTTAGTTCATATGTGACCGTTAGACAATTTTGGTGGGACCGACATGCATCTCGGTAGGACCAATATAATTAGGGTTAGGGCATAACGTAATCTCGGTTGGACCGACTACTCAAACTCGGTTGGACCGACTTTGGTTATAAGCAAACCAGAGAGTTGGTCAGACAAACTCGATGGTACCGATTCACTCGTCTCGGTGGGACCGAAGTGTTACGAAAAGGAAACAGAGAGTTTGCATTGCAGACTCGCTGGGACCGATCGCTCATTTCGGTTGGACCAAAATGTTACGAAGGGAAACAGAGAGTTTGCAATCCCATCTCAATGAGACCGAGATCCCTATCGGTGAGGTCGAAAAGACTAGGGTTTCTGGCAGTGGTTATGTCAAATGAACTCGGTGGCGCCGGATGGATCAAATCGGTGGGGCCGAGTTTGACTTTAGTTTTGGGACATATGTGGATATGAGAAAGTGGTTGAGGGCTTTGGAGCATATCACTAAGCATTTTGAGTAAGCAAGCCATTAAGCAACACCTCATCCCCTTTTAATAGTATTGGCTTGTAACGCCCCGAGACTGATGCTCCAGATGCCGCCCAGTTATTTTGTTATTGCCGTGTGTTTCTTTTGTGCTTGCTCTTTTATTTTTGCATTGCATCATGTCATCATGCCAGCATGTCATTTAATTTTTAAAACCTCACCTAAATAATTTGCATAGATCGTTGATCTATTTAAATCGAGGGATATTCACATGGTGATTTCTCTTTAAAATATATTCAAAGTCTCCTACTAATATTTATGGAGCTATTCTAATATTTCATTAATTTGGAATTCACCATAACACACTTGCAAAATATCACAATGCCTTTGTTATCTCAATTCTTGGTCTCCAACCTTGCCCATAATTCTTTTATCCTTTTTTCCTAAGCTCCATCTAAGTTCCCTACATTTTTTTAAATCTTGTAGCCTTTCTTTCCTTCCTTTTATTCTTCTGTTAAAGAGAATTAAAGGGAGAGAGAAGAGAGCCAGCCCAGCCGACCTCTTAGGTCTGTCCATCTAGGCCGGCCCATTTGTGCAGCTAGCCCAGCCCACCTAAACCCTCCTCTTAACCCTAGCCTGATCGAATCCCCCTCTCGCTCCCCCTGCTTGAGCTCTCCAGCGCCGCCAGGAGCCCGAACGACTACTTCCACGACGATGCGAGTACAAGTACCCTCTTCGTGGTTTTCGCCAAGTACTACGATGCCCGGAGCCCTCGGATCCATCAAGTCCAACAATGACTGTGTACAACTACCGGCGACACCGAACATCTACGAATTGTGTACGACTACTTCCACTACGGCCGTGTACCACTACTTCCACTACCGTCGTGAGAACGTCTACTTCCTCTACATTGCACCGAACTCGATCCGCCCCGAAAATGCACGCTTCGAAGGTATAACCCCGAGACGACCGCCCGTGAACGTATGCTCGTGTGTTGTATGAGATGCTCGAGATTTGCACCATGATCGAATTGTCTTTGCACGTTCCTCGTTTGCCATGCCACCGTCCCATGGGAACCCGGAATTTGGGAGCACCTCACCATCCTTGCATGACATGCTCACACCCACTTTCTTTTGCACCGACATCTCGACGAGTTGTCGGATCATCGAAATGTTGCCGTGGCACCATCTCCGTTGTCGTTGCCGTGGCACCCTTTTCGTTCCGCCATGGTGACCAAATGCTTCATAACATGCTCATGTCAATGTTTTCATAAAAATTGCATAAACCTTGTGTCAGGACCCCGATCCTAAGTCACACCGATCTAGCATGTAACACATCATATCACTTTGCGGCCTCATGCACGGTATTCCCACGGGTGCCACCTTACCTGGCCCGGGACCGTTTGCGCCTTTTGGCTCACGTATATGATAGTGCTGCTAGCATCCATATGACAAAGAACCCGGGCTTACATGGCTAGTCGTGAACCCAAAGTGGCACTAACTTACAGGGACAGACATACATGACCCAACAACGAATGTGTCGGTCATCAGCGAGTGAATCCAGGCTGTAGCACTAGGCTAGCAGGACTCCGGTGAACCGGGCTGTAGCGGGCTAACAGGACTCCGGAATTAATCGCGTGACATTTCCCCGAGGGGACAGACACAGGAACGAAGAAGGACACATGCCGGCCAGCCTAAGTGTTCCGGAGCAGTAGCAAGCTACCATGGCTCAGTGGAAACACTAAGAGACATTTCCCGGTAAGAGAGGCTACTAAGGATAAACAACTAGATAGTCAGATCCCACACATACCAAGCATTTCAATAACATACACACAATATGCTCGATATGTGCAAATAGAACATGGCATCACAACATGACTCTACAACTCAAGTATTTATTTCAATAGGCTCCGAAGAGCGAGATATTACAATCATGGGTCTCATGACCCAACATTCAGAGCAAACAAGTCAAGCACACGCGGAAGCTTAACATGTCTGAGTACAGACATCTACAAAAGAAAAAGGCTGAGAAGCCTGACTGTCTATCAGATCCTGCCGAGGGCACAAGATCGTAGCTGAGGTAACAAGCTAAATGTCAAAGCCCATGCGGTACTACTAGCGAGACTGAAGTCTCTCTGCAAAAACATAAATTAAGCAACGTGAGTACAAATGTACCCAGCAAGACTTACATCAGATCTAACTACATATGCATCATTATCAACAAGGGGATGGTGGGGTTTAACTGCAGCAAGCCAGCTTTGACTCGGTGGCTATCCTGAACTACGACGACAAGTAACTCTTTTGAGGTGGCGCACACGAGTCCACATATTCACCATATCAATACACCACTATGGATCCGCCCCCATCTCCCTACGAGAACGCCATCCATAGCACTCATGCAGAGGAAGAAGGGGTTCAACTACCGCAGCAAGTATCAGATGAATCGTTGTTGTCCTAATGCAGTAAAAGAGAGCAGGAGCGAGATAGTGGGATTGTATCGAAATGAACAAGGGGGTTTTGCTTGCCTGGCACTTCTGAAGATAGTATAGTTCTTCATCGGTGTCATCGATCACATCATTGGTACACGTCTACTGAGAGGGGACAAGCACCGACAAACAAAGAAGAAACACAATCAATGCAATGCAACAATATGATGCATGAATGTGACATGGCAATATGTTGTGGTTTGTGCTAATGCAACTAAAACCAGATTAAATGAAGTTGGTTTGAATCCAAGATTCAAATTTAAACTCCACATGTGGTTACTTAAATGCCATTTAATTGAATTGTCCCAAAAAGTAGTCATAAGTTGTTTTAACATGCATGAAAATGATACAGATGGATAGATTGGATTTTTCTGATCATTTTTCATATATAAATTATTTCATTTGGAGTTATGGTTGAATTTATATGAATTTTTGAAGTTTTGGATATATTCTGGAATTTCCTGGATTTATTTTAAATCTAGAAAATTGTTAATTGCGTCAGCATGACGTCGGGGTGACGTCAGCAGAGTCAACATGCCAGGTCCAGGTCAAACCTGACCTATGGGTCCCACGTGTCAGTGGTTAGTTGACTAATTAAACAGAGTTAGTTAGTGTTAGGTTAGTCACTAATCTAGGTTAATTAGCGCTAAACTAACCTAACTAAAATTAACAAGGGTGGCCCACATGTCAGTGACCCAGGGGTCAAACTGGGCCCACCCAGTCAATGGTCAGTAGGTCAAACCTGCCGACGTCGAGTCGCCGGCGAGGCCGAGATGTCAGGACCCCGACTCGATGCCACATCGATCTAGCATGTAACACCTCATATCACTTTGCGGCCTCACGCACGGTATTCCCACGGTGTCGTATTACCTTTGCCCGGGACCGTTTGCGCCTTTTGGCACACGTATATGATAGTGTCGCTAGCATCCATATGGTAAGGAGCCCGGGCTGACATGGCTAGTCGTAAACCCAAAGTGGCACAGACTTACAGGGACAGGCATCCATGACCCAGCATCGAACGTGTCGGCCAGCAGCAAGTGAATCCGGGCTGTAGCACTGGGCTAGCAGGACTTCGGTAAACCGGGCTGTAGCGGGCTAACAGGACTCCAGTATCCATCGCGTGACATTTCCCCGGAGGGACAGACACATGAACGAAGAAGGACACATGCCGGCCAGCCTAAGTGTTCCAGAGCAGTAGCAAGCTACCAAGGCTCAATGGAGACACTAGGAGACATTTCCCGGTAAGAGAGGCTACTAAGAATAAGCAACTAGATAGTCAGACCCCACACATACGAAGCATTTCAATCATACACACAATATGCTCGATATGTGCAAATACAACAAGGCATCACAACGTGACTCTACAACACAAGTACTTTATTTAAGGCTCAGAGAGCCATACATAACATACACACAAGTACGGGTCACACGACCTAGCATTCAAGTCATACAGTCATACAAGCCAACAGCGGAAGTAACTTGTCTGAGTACAGACAACTAGTAAAATAAAAGAGGCTTGGGAAGCCTGGCTATACTACGTGGTCCTTCACTAGCTTAGGATCACCACCTAGGCCTCGGTCTACCCATCGATGTCAACGTCTACGAAGAACCCATCAGAAGGGGTTGCAGCGTCTTCTGTAAAATGTAAATTATAGCAACATGAGTACAAAGGTACCCAACAAGACTTACATCAGATCCTACATACATGCATATTATCAAGAAGGGTTGGTGGGGTTATTGCAGCAAGCCAGCTTTGACTCTTGGCTAAGCTATCCTACGATACACCAACTTGGAATGATTTTGCGCACACGAGTCCACTACTCACCACTTCAATACACCACCGAGGATCCACATCCGTCATCGTACGGAAAAACCATCCTCGAACCTCTCACCGCTACCTTTACCAAATCGTGTTCACACACTTCACTCTCAGCATCAGAACATATCGTAACACTCCAATTCATTCCCAATGAATCAGACCTGACACAACTCTAAGCAATAGCAGGCATGGCATGGTAGGAACACAACATGGCTCAATCAACTCCTACACATGCTAGTGGGTTTCAACTATTTACTGTGGCAATGACAGGTCATGCAGAGGAATGGGTTCAACTACCGCAGCACAAAGTAGCAAATGAATCGTTGTTGTCCTAATGCAATAACTGAGAGCAGGAGCGAGAGAGTAGGATTGTATCAGAATGAACAAGGGGGTTTGCTTGCCTGGTAGATCAACAAGGAAGGCACCGCTCCTCAGACAGGTACTCTAGAACGGTCTCCGGAGCAGGACCTATCGAGAAGGAACGGTGTCGACAATCAATACACAAGCATATGCAACAAAATGATGCATGAACATGGCATGAAGATGTGATGCTGTTTGAGCTAATGCAACTAGTATTCAAAATGAATGAAGTCCATTTGAATCAAGGGTTCAAATGCAACTCCAAATTAAGCTCTTATAAATGCCATTTACATGTTTTCACCTATACAGTAGGTATAAGTTGGTTTTTCATGCATGAAACTGGTACAGATGGAAAGATTGCATTTTTCTGATAATTTTTCATATATAAATTATTTCAATCTGAGTTACGGTTGAATTTCTATGATTTTTTGAAGTTTTGAACATTTTCTGGAATTTCCTAATTTATTTTAACTCCAGAAAATATATTATTGCGCCAGCATGACGTCATGCCTGCGTCAGCAGGTCAACGGTGCTGACCAGGTCAAACCTGACGGCTGGGACCCACATGTCAGTGTAACATCTAACTAACAGAGTTAGTTATTGTTAGGTTAGCACTAACCTAGGTTAATTAGGGCCATGGCCCACCTGTCAGAGAGACAACTAATTAACTGAGTTAATTAGCGCTAACTAAACTAACACCTAAACTAAACAGGGGCATGGCCCACGCGTCAGTGACCCTGGGGGGGTCAAACCCCAGGTCAAACAAGTCAAACCCGCCGGCGGTTAGTCGCCGGTGAGATCCGCGGCGAACTTGTGCCCCGGGTTTCCTCTGTGGTGCTCCAAATGACGCGCGGCTAGGCGCGTTGGAGAGCCAGCTCGATGGCGCATCGGCCGGTGGCCGTGGCTGGGCCTGGGATGGCCGGAGTCGGCGGCGGCGAGCTCGGTTGCGGCCGCCGGAGTTCGTCGTGCATGAGAGCGCGTTTGGAGCTCGAAGACGAGAGAAGCAAAGCGCTAGGGATGCTCTACGGGGCCTTACGAGCTTGTTGGACTCGCCGGGGTGACCAAATGGTCACCGGAGCTACCTCGACGGCGAGCTCGGTGGCGGCGAAGGTTCGGCCATGGTGGAGACGATAGCTAGAGGGCGAGCGCGACCAGGGGAGAGAGGGGAGAAGAAGCAGGGCTCACGGCGGACTTGCAGGGCTGCTCGTTGTGGCCGGGGACACGCTGGAGACGACGAAGCGGTGATGGCGATCTGCGGCGGCCGGAGGTGATGAAGGCGACGGCGACGGCTCCACGGGGCGCTCCGGCTTGTGTGGCTCGGCGGAGAGCTTCAGAGCGAGGAGGCGGAGCTCCTGCGCGTGTCGGATTGGCGAGGGGGAGGCGGTGGCTACGGCAACGGCGTGCGGCGGCGACGGCAGCGTTTGGGCACGGTGGGGAAAACGGTGAGGGAGAGAACTGGGGGAGAGTGAGAGCGGTCGGGGCGGCGCGTGGCGTCGCGCGGGGCATCCAGACGACGAGGGGGAGAAGCAGGAGGTGGCGGGGAGACGTGGCCCTAGCCAGACGCGTGGCCGCGCGCGCCGGCGCGTGCCCCTGTCCTCCTGGCGCGAGGAAGGGGACGACTGGCATCGGCCAGCTGGCTGGGCCGGCCTGCTGGGCCGCTGGGCCAGGCCACACAGTGCCAGGCCGCGGGTAAGTCCAGGTAGGGTTTTCCTCTTTTATTTCTTTTTCTAATTTTCTGACATTTGTTTTGATTTAACTAAAATACTAAATCATTTTATTACCTTATGCCAATTTTTGCAGGAGCTAACTATATTATTCCAGAGCTCCTCAGCAAATGGCATAATTTTTGGACAATATTTTATATATATAACAATATATATCCAAAGCAAATAATTACTCGTATTAATCCAAATGGCCAAAATAAATATCCATGAGCTCCTAAAATATTTGTTTGAATTTTACCTCTGACCAATATTTTCAGAGAGCAACATGAACATTTTCTTGGACCTTTTTGGAACAATTTTTATTTGGGTCATTTTCAGAGATGATTCTGAGGCTTTCACAAGTCCTCATTTCAAAATTAAATGGAATTTAAAAATGATGCACAACTGACTAGCTAGCCTAGGTCATACCAGAACTAGGGATTATCACACCCTAGCTAGTTCATGCATTAGAGTGTTGCATCATGTTTACTCTTTTATCAGAAACTTGAAATGGGGATGACAGAACCCCCAGCCCCCTCTAAAACAACTAGGCTTTACTAAAAATATTTTCAATGAACCTGAAATGCCCTTCTAAAATGTCCATCATTTTTGTCTTGGTCCAGAACCTCTGCCAAAAGAGATGCACCGTTTTCTAGGTCATCCTAAGGTCTTTGAATTACATCATAACTATTTGAGTTTGGGCATTTAAATTATATAAATTATTTTAAATGCTCAAATCTTACCAAACTAAAATGTTCCATGCTATATATATTCCAGCTAGTGGCCATGAGCAGTTTGGTAAATTTAGGAGTTGTCTAAGTATTTTTAATAAATCCACAAACTTATAGAATATATAAAAAACAGAAAATAAGGAGAAAACCTTCCCTGGCGCCACCCAAAGGCCCACCTGCCGGCCCAGCCCAGCCACCGCTCCAGCGAGCTGCTTGGCTTGGCCAGGCAGGCAGGCAGGTGCTCGACGGCGGCCGCAGCGTGCGCCACACAGCTGCCCGTCGCCCTGCTTCACCTCCTCGCCTCGCTGCTGGCTTGGATGAACTCCACGTCAAGCCGTGAACCCCCAGGACACCTCCATTCTCCCCAACTCCTCTCCCTCGCTCTCCCACGCCATGGTCGACGCCATCGCCGCCACCCCCTCGCCATAGCCGCGCTCTCCGTCAACCCCACACCGCGCCACCGTGTCCAGGAGCTCCACCACCCTCCTCTCCTTCGAGCTAGTCAAGCCCCGAGCGCTCGCGTGCCCCGAAGCCACTGCACCGACCTCGACCGAACCGCCATCGCCGGAGATCCCCTTCGCCGTCGCCGCCGCACCAGCTCGTCTCCGACTGCGTCGTCTGCTCCCACGAGATCGCCGTGAGCCTAGCTACTCTCTCCCCCTTTCCTTTCTTGCTCTCGTGCACCACCGCGAGCACACGTAGCTCACCTGCATGCGCCGCCGTGGAGCTCGTCGCCGATGTGCTCCCGACCATCCTCCGGCCACCTCTCGGTGTCCATCGCACTCACCACATCACGTAGGGTCTAACCATGCACTCCCCGCACCTCACCGCACACCCTAGTCCCGAGTTCGCCTCCACCCGAACTCTGGCGGCCGCTTAGGTCATCGCCGGCGCCGATTCCGGCCACCCCGACCCCAACTAACTCCACCAAGAGCTGCGGTTCGTCCCCAGCTCCACGTAGATGCCTTCCGCGACCCATTTGGTGGCCGGAACGACCAAAACCACTTCCACGCCGCGTCGGGCTCGCCGGCGGCTAGACGCCGGCGTGTTTGACTTTGACCTTGACCAGGGTGGGCCCAGTTTGACTCCCCTGAGTCTATGAAAAGTGGGCCCCCTCTGCTAATTAACCCAGATTAGTTTAAACTAATTTTAGTTAGTTAATTAAACTCCTGACATGCGGGAGCCACTGGTCAGTTTGACCTGGACCGGTCTGTTGACTTGCTGAGGTCAGCATGACTTCATGCTGACGCAGTAATCCTTTTCTGGAATTAAAATAAATCTAAAATGATTTATAAATTCCAGAAAATAACCCAAACTTCAAAAAAATCATAGAAATTAATCTGTAGCTCCAAATGCAAAGTTTTATATATGAAAAATGATCAGAAAAATCCAATCTATCCATCTGTACTGGTTTCATGCATGTTCAAGCAAGTTAACCTGACGTTTAGAGAAAAACTAGATAAAGCACTTATAAGGGCCATGTATGAGTTTGAGACTTGAATCTTTGATTCAAAATGGTTCAAACCCATTTGGGTTTAGTTGCATTAGCCCAACACACTCATATTGCCATGTTTCATGCATGCACCATATTGTTGCATATTGTTTGGTAATGTTGTGTATCGGTGCTCTTTGCGGCAGGTTCTGCCTCTAAGGAGTACCACGATTACCCTAACGAAGAACCATATCCGTGCATCGACCCATCATGCAAGCAACCAACCATTTGATCATATCGATACAATCCCATGTTCTCGCTCCTGCTCTCTTTTACTGCATTAAGACAACGCGTTTCAAACTGCTGTGTGCTACGGTAGTTGAACCCATTTCCTCTGCATGACCTGTCATTGCGACAGTAACTAGATGAAACCCACTAGCATGTGTAGGAGTTGATTGAGCCATATGTATGTGTTGTTCCTACCTTGCTATGCCTGCTATGCTTAGAGTCATGTCAGGTCTGGTTCATCTGGGTGATGTGCTAGAGTGAAATGATCATGCCAGTAATGAGAGTGATATGGTGAACATGATTTGGTAAAGGTATCGATGAAAGGCCATGTAGGAGTACATGGTGGGTTGTTTCATTGAAGCCGTCCTTAAGCACTGAGATCTGTATGTGTGATTTAAGAATCAGCTACTACCATGCATTGGGCCAGAAACCAATGGACCCTCTCGACTTCTTATTCACCCTAGTCCTCTGTCCAGGAGTTGCAAGTAGTTTCTGGTGTTTGTAGCCTACTGGAGGCCGTGGACAGCGCTGACCGTAGGGGTGGGCTGTGATGCGGTAGGTACGTGGCACGGTGTACCGAATACCCGTTAGGTATCTCGGGAAACCTGTACACATCGTTTGGGGCTGTGAGCGAAACCCCGGCCGGATCTCCTCACGGATGGAACCCGAATAGGCGATAAATCTGGACTAGAGACTTAGGTGACTAGGTAGGTCGTGGCCGACACCCACGTTGGGCTTCCGCTTGAAGGTTGCCGAGTACATGTCGTGTAAACGTCGGTAAGTGGTGAGAGCGTGTGTGAAGAAGTACACCCCTGCAGGGTTAACATAATCTATTCGAATAGCCGCGTCCGCGGTAAAGGACTACTTGGTTGCCTAAACAGTTCATAGACAAGTGAATGGATACTACTAAAAATCTCAAGATCAACATGAGTGCCGAGGATGGTTTTTCCGTAGGATGACGGATGTGGATCCTCGGTGGTGTATTGAAGTGGTGAGTAGTGGACTCGTGTGCGCAAAATCATTCCAAGTTGGTGTATCGTAGGATAGCTTAGCCAAGAGTCAAAGCTGGCTTGCTGCAATAACCCCACCAACCCTTCTTGATAATATGCATGTATGTAGGATCTGATGTAAGTCTTGCTGGGTACCTTTGTACTCATGTTGCTATAATTTACATTTTACAGAAGACGCTGCAACCCCTTCTGATGGGTTCTTCATAGACGTTGACATCGATGGGTAGACCGAGGCCCAGGTGGTGATCCTGAGCTAGTGAAGGACCACGTAGTATAGCCAGGCTTCCCAAGCCTCTTTTATTTTACTAGTTGTCTATACTCAGACAAGTTACTTCCGCTGTTGGCTTGTATGACTGTATGACTTGAATGCTGGGTCGTGTGACCCGTACTTGTGTGTATGTTATGTATGGCTCTCTGAGCCTTAAATAAAGTACTTGTGTTGTAGAGTCACGTTGTGATGCCTTGTTGTATTTGCACATATCGAGCATATTGTGTGTATGATTGAAATGCTTGGTATGTGTGGGGTCTGACTATCTAGTTGTTTATTCTTAGTAGCCTCTCTTACCGGGAAATGTCTCCTAGTGTCTCCACTGAGCCTTGGTAGCTTGCTACTGCTTCGGAACACTTAGGCTGGCCGGCATGTGTCCTTCTTCGTTCCTGTGTCTGTCCCTCCGGGGAAATGTCACGCGATGGATACCGGAGTCCTGTTAGCCCGCTACAGCCCGGTTTACCGGAGTCCTGCTAGCCCAGTGCTACAGCCCGGATTCACTTGCTGCTGGCCGACACGTTCGATGCTGGGTCATGGATGCCTGTCCCTGTAAGTCTGTGCCACTTTGGGTTTACGACTAGCCATGCCAGCCCGGGCTCCTTACCATATGGATGCTAGCGACACTATCATATACGTGTGCCAAAAGGCGCAAACGGTCCCGGGCAAAGGTAAGACGACACCGTGGGAATACCGTGCGTGAGGCCGCAAAGTGATATGAGGTGTTACATGCTAGATCGATGTGGCATCGAGTCGGGGTCCTGACACGAGACGACGGAGAGCGTCGGAAATGCTGCTCTGGCCACGGTTTGATGCGCGGGTGGGCGCTATGAGTAGCTGGCGATGTGGCGCATCCAACGGTGGCGGTGTTTGGTGCTGGGGTGACCGGAGTTAACGGCGGCGAGCACTTCCGCGGTGGCCGGAGTTTGGGCGCCGATGAAAACGACGACGCCGAGCGTGGGAGGATCTACGGTTAGCACCTGCGCGTTCTATGAGAGCTGACGAACCCAACGGGGGCACGCACAGAACCAAATGGCCACCGGAGCCTCGTCGGCAACGAGCTCGTGCGGCGGCGTGCTGTCAGGTGAGAGAGGCGCGGCGGCTACGGCATGCTAGAGAGAGAACGGAGAGGGGGAGGATGATCAGGAGCTCACGTGGAGTGCAGTGGTGGACTCGCGTGCTCGGGGAAGCTCGGACGGCGGCGAGTCGGCGATGGAGATCCGCGGCGGCCGACGATGAAGAAGTGGTCGGGGATGGCGCGTTGGGGCTCTTCCAGCCATGTGAGCTGACGGAGAGGACGAGGGTGGCACAGCGGAGCTCGGGGGCTAGTCCATGGTCTAGCACTGGCCGGTGGCCGCGGTGGTGACGGACGGCGGCAACGACGCGTTCGGGTGTGCGTGCGAGAACGAGACAGAGGAGGGAAACGAGGGAGAGGGAGAGAGCGAGGGGGTCCAGAGGGTCGGGGCGGCGCCGAGGAGAAGACGCGAGGCGTCGCGGTGGCCAGGCGACGCAGGCAGGCAGCCTGGTGGCGTGGCGCCCGCGCGCGCGCCGATTCGCTCCTCTCTGCCTGCCTGGCGAGAGGAAGCAGGTGGCTGGCACGGGCTAGCACAGTGCTGGGCCGGCCAGTGGGCTGCCAGGTGGGCTGGCTGGGCTGCCAGGTGAGCTGCACAGGAACCTCTCTCTCTCCTTTTATTTCCATTTTCTATTTTCTGTAATTGTGTTGGCTTTAATAAAAATGCCAGGGCATTTCAAAAATCATGAAACTGCTCAATGTCACTGTTAGGAATATTTCCAACAGCAACCATTTCAGTTTGTGATTATTTGAGCATTTAAAATATTATTAGCAATTAAATGCCCAAATGCAAATATCATATGATTTATTTCAAAAATCCATAATGGCCTAGAAAAATGTGCACCATTTTTGGGAGAGGCTCTAGACCAATTCAAAAATGATGAACTTTTGTGAAGGGCGTTTTGGGTTCATTGAGAATATTTTATTTGAACCTAGTTGATTTGATCTGGTGCTAGGGTTTGAGCAATCCCCATTTCAACTTTAATTGAAACTTAAACATGATGCACACATGAAGGGCTAGCCTACTACATACCAGGACCAGGGATGTGACAACTCGCCCCCACTAAACAAGAATCTCGTCCCGAGATTCAAGACGTGGGGTACGATGAAGGGGAACGCAAACTAGCACAATCATCACGATCCAGGTTGCACTTCATAGGGGTGTTGATTCGATCATCATCTTTGTCTTACCGTCTTGTTCTGAGAACTCCAGCTGACATGACAAGAAGACAAGAAGGAGACTCTAGAAGGATCGATCTTCTCGAAGATCGAACAACTCAGGGTTAACTCACGGAATGAGACATAGAACTATCTCTCAGACTGAGACATGAAGCACACATCTAGAGGGATGGAGTGGAACAGATGATGAGGGTTCACTAGGTAGACAACAATTCCACACCTAAGAGGGTGGTGAATGGTTGTCAACGTAGCGAGGAGTTGAGTTGCCATGATACCATATCGAGACACCTTAGGGATGGTGACTCGTAGATATATCCCCTTAAGTGGCAAAAAGAATTACCTTTGATTCAGAGATCATTGAGATTCTTTATACCAGCCTAAGGCAATTCTCAAGCGATCATTTGGAGGGGGTCGGTAGAATGGCATGCTTGGATTAGAATGGATGATGTGGGTTACCTTGTTGAAAATAACACAAGGGATGACTTTAGTAACTGAGGAGAGGCTCAATAGTAGAGAGTGAGTCCACTGTTTGAGAAGTTATAGCATAACCAAGGAAGCTGAGAGCAAACCCAGTTGGTGCCGATGATAACACTTAGCGTTTGCGTGTGCTCTCCAGAACTTGAGCATTTCCATATTCATCAAGGTTTTACCAACATCCGTGTCAAGGATCTTGGCAACACAACATACCACCATGATGAATAATGATGGACGATGCAGATGCAAACGAAGATAACACCTTCTTAGATTTCACCTTAGCGAGGCCAAGGAAACAGAATCTGGATGATCGACCGAGAGACATTTAGCACTCCGCTTCTAATGTTCTCCTTGATGTGCTAGCGTAATCCATAGATAATTATGGTTTTACATCTAGAACATCAAGTAAAAGGTCGGACTTCGGGAACACAAAAATTCCATAAGGAACAACTAGGGAGTAGATCCTATGAAATCCTTATGGGGAGGTGGCCAACTTCCTCAATCAAGATACTACAATAATAGGTCTTCCGGCTGGGTATGTTAGCCACGACATCCACTTTACCGGTTACAGAGAGACCATTATTATAGTTCTTGGGAAATATTCCAACCATCATATCTGCCCGAGATTCAGATCTGGTTGGTGTCAGAATAATCCAGACTCATCGAGCCTAGGAAGAAAAATGAAAGTTTGCAACACAAATCGACGAGATGACGTTGCGAGATTCTCGGGAAATGAACTACGATAGCGAGCTCCAAAACATGAGCTGGTACTGCTACACACATGTGAACACGCTGTCCCAGACAAACATGATCACATGGTAGTCTTACAATAAAACACTACCGAGTTCCGGTAGGGAACCATCATTGAGGATATCGAAGTTCATTCATAAGTCCGGATTAGCTCTTATGAAGGAACTTCTTCTCCTTGAACAAATCAATCAGTGGCTTGGGGTGCTACGGAATGCATATGGAGTGGAGGTAATTAATCTACCAAACCATAGTATACTTTGCACATGTGTGACTAACTTGGGATGATTCGAAAGGAAACAAACATTGACTTCCTTGAATTCACGGCGACAACTTGCATCAGATGCACATGAATTAAAGGGAGTCACTTCTTCCGTCCGAACATATGCTTCATGCACGGGACATGAAGATAATGCTTATAAAGTTTCCAACACTAGCTCAATGTTCAACATGAATCATGGAGGAGACAAAATGCTGCTGATGGGCTCAACAACAACTCATCAGAATTTCCATACCACTGGAATTCCGCCATTATGTGAACAAGGTGATAGTATTGGTCAGACCAAAAGATATAATGGTGTATGCTCGAGGGACAACCACGAGTAAGACAACATTACGAACATCGTTGGTTCTGATTTGATTTGACGATAGCCCATACTCAAATCAAAATTTTTATAAGACAATAGGTCCAATAACTGATCACAGGGACCAATCGATGAAGATATCATCTTTCTTCAACTAACACACCAACACCAGGATATCCCTTTGAAACGAACTGAGTTAGGTAAGCTTTTATCTTCCAACTCTCCAAGTTGTTGTTTAGCTTAACCAACTAGCTCATGGTATCCAACACGGATTCTTGGAGAAAGGGTGGTTTACAGGAATAAACCAACTTGATCACGAACTCAACATAGCAGTCAGGTGACAACCTGGTAATACTTCCGAGAAGATATACGGAAAATCACGAACCACCGATATGTCACTAAGCTCGAGAACAATCTTGCTTTTCAGGGCAAGACGATATGATCAAATGAGTGAGGATTTGACAAAATCCTAACTCATCAATCAAAGTGTGCATCAGGAAATAAGGACTAGGTAGCACAATCTATCTTAGAATGATGATTCAATAACCAACATGCTAAGAATGAGAATATTGTCCATTTACTACCAAGCAACTAGTTGCTAGGGGTATTGATTTCACACATCATAGTTCATCCGTCGGCATTCCGGTTGCAACAACACGGAAGCCGAGAAATGAATAATGATGGCGAGAAGTATCACTGCAACAAGAATTCATAAGAGGGTGTGCAATTCCAATGATATTCCTGATATAAAAATGGTAATACCTCAAGGTAGAACAGACCAGAAGCTGGATTGCAACTTGATCTGCGGAACA
Organism: Triticum dicoccoides; assembly: GCF_002162155.2. Lineage (NCBI taxonomy): Eukaryota > Viridiplantae > Streptophyta > Magnoliopsida > Poales > Poaceae > Triticum > Triticum dicoccoides. The sequence goes on from NC_041389.1 coordinate 582,349,906, forward strand.
CAACTGCTTTGACCCAATCCTGGAAATGGAAAAGGGTACTGGAGTTTGTTTCTCCTAGTCACTCTGGAATAGAATGGCTTGATGGACCACAAGAGTAATAGGCATCGATGAACGAATGCACACATACTCTTGACTATCAATTGATAGACGAGGGTCAGAAGACAACTAAAGAGGGACAACTCAAAGGAACATACGATTTTCTGAGTTGTGGATGCATGGTTTAGCATGTCAAACAAAGTTCAACATATTTCTTCCGGATAACCCATGCAGAAAGGTAGAACTGGCAGAGCCACAATATATAATGGAGAACTCATCGAGGATATTCCTGTTGTGATCTTTTGATCCAACAAACTTCTGCCATAAAGTGGTTCATAGTATTTGGAAGAAGGAAATACCACGAACTTCAAGGACTATCGCAAAGGTTACTAATATCCTAAAGGAACTAGCAACACTATCAACATGAAGTAAGTAGGGTGAATCTCGGGTTCGGAGACCCAGGAGTAGAATACCTACTACTAAGTGGCATCATGGGATGCTTTCGAGAATGATGGACAGAATCATCACACTGGGAACACAAAGCATGACTGGATTACTAGGTGATACTCTAGACACCTAGGGTCATAATAATAATTCCAACATATATGTCGAGGCAATAGAGTACCTTAACTCAGCAATTAGTGTGATTAACCTGGCCCAAAGGAACATCAGGAACAGGAGGAAGGGATTTTGCAAATGCTTCAGACTATTTAGAAACCTGGGGTAACTCGGGCAGCATAACGGCTGTAAATGCTCAAAAGATTGGAGACATGCTACAAAAATGGTGGCATAACCACTCGATCATCATAATATCAAGGTTCCGAGATCAACTATAAACATACAAAAGATAGTAGGAACTGAACTCAAGCTTAGAACCATCAATCCTAAAAGTCTATGGATTAGTAACATGTGATCCTGATAGAAAGAAGAGAAAGCCTAGTTCCTTAACCCCGTGGGAAAGATAAGATGACTCAGATCAGAAGGGCATAAGGTATAAGGAGTAAAAAGAGCCTTACGTTCCATCCCACAATCAATTCCCTTATATAACTAAAGAATTTCTAGACTCAACTTCGACCAGTTTGGCTTGGTAATCCTACAGGCAGTCAGGCTCTGATACCAAAGCTGTCAGGACCCCGATCCTAAGTCACACCGATCTAGCATGTAACACATCATATCACTTTGCGGCCTCACGCACGGTATTCCCACGGGTGCCACCTTACCTGGCCCGGGACCGTTTGTGCCTTTTGGCTCACGTATATGATAGTACCACTAGCATCCATATGACAAAGAACCCGGGCTGACATGGCTAGTCGTGAACCCAAAGTGGCACTAACTTACAGGGACAGGCATACATGACCCAACAACGAACGTGTCGGTCATCAGCGAGTGAATCCAGGCTGTAGCACTAGGCTAGCAGGACTCCGGTGAACCGGGCTGTAGCGGGCTAACAGGACTCCAGAATTCATCGCGTGACATTTCCCCGAGGGGACAGACACATGAACAAAGAAGGACACATGCCGGCCAGCCTAAGTGTTCCGGAGCAGTAGCAAGCTACCATGGCTCAGTGGAAACACTAAGAGACATTTCCCGGTAAGAGAGGCTACTAAGGATAAACAACTAGATAGTCAGATCCCACACATACCAAGCATTTCAATAACATACACACAATATGCTCGATATGTGCAAATACAACATGGCATCACAACATGACTCTACAACTCAAGTATTTAATTCAATAGGCTCCGAAGAGCGAGATATTACAATCATGGGTCTCATGACCCAACATTCAGAGCAAACAAGTCAAGCACACGCGGAAGCTTAACATGTCTGAGTACAGACATCTACAAAAGAAAAAGGCTGAGAAGCCTGACTGTCTATCAGATCCTGCCGAGGGCACAAGATCGTAGCTGAGGTAACAAGCTAAACGTCGAAGTCCACGCAGTACTACTAGCGAGACTGAAGTCTCTCTGCAAAAACATAAATTAAGCAACGTGAGTACAAATGTACCCAGCAAGACTTACATCAGACTAACTACATATGCATCATTATCAACAAGGGGATGGTGGGGTTTAGCTGCAGCAAGCCAGCTTTGACTCGGTGGCTATCCTGAACTACGACGGCAAGTAACTCTTTTGAGGTGGCGCACACGAGTCCACATATTCACCATATCAATACACCACTATGGATCCGCCCCCGTCTCCCTACGAGAACGCCATCCATAGCACTCACGCTTATCTTGCGCATTTTAGAGTATCCACTTTCACTTGTCTATGAACTATACAGGCAACCCAGAAGTCCTTTTCCGCGGACACGGCTATTCGAATAGATCATATTAACCCTGTAGGGGTGTACTTCTTCACACACGCTCTCACCACTTACCGCCGTTTACACGACATGTACTCGGCAACCTTCAAGCGGAGCCCAGCGAGGGTGTCGGCCACGACCTGACTAACCACACAAGTCTCTCGTCCAGGTTTATCGCCTATTCGGGTTCCATCCGCAAGGAGATCCGGCCGGGGTGTCGCTCACGGCCCCAAACGATGTGTGCAGGGTTCCCAAGCCCACCTCGACGGGTGGATCTACGCTTGGTACACCGTGCCATGGTGCCTAGTCTGTCCCAAGCCCACCTGTACGGGTGCATGGTACGCTTGGTAACACAACCTACAAACACCAGAAACTAGTTGCAACTCCTGGACAGAGATCGAGTTGATTAATAAGTTGAGAGGGGCACTTAAGCATTCCGATGCGTGGTAGTAGCTGGTCATGGATCACAAACACAGAACTCAGTTCCTGAGGACGGCTGCAATGAGACAACCCACCATGTACTCCTACATGGCCTCTCACCGCTACCTTTACCAAATCGTGTTCACACACTTAGCTCTCAAAAGTAGGACATGTTCACACACCTCTGATTCATCCCCGATGAATCAGACCTGACACAACTCTAAGCAATAGCAGGCATGCCAACAAGCATGATTGAGTAGGCACATCAGGGCTCAAACAACTCCTACTCATGCTAGTGGGTTTCATCTATTTACTGTGGCAATGACAGGTCATGCAGAGGAAGAAGGGGTTCAACTACCACAGCAAGTATCAGATGAATCGTTGTTGTCCTAATGCAGTAAAAGAGAGCAGGAGCGAGAGAGTGGGATTATATCGGAATGAACAAGGGGGTTTTGCTTGCCTGGCACTTCTGAAGATAGTATAGTTCTTCATCGGTGTCATCGATCACATCGTCGGTACACGTCTACTGAGAGGGGACAAGCACCGACAAACAAAGAAGAACACAATCAATGCAATGCAACAATATGATGCATGAATGTGACATGGCAATATGTTGTGGTTTGTGCTAATGCAACTAAAACCAGATTAAATGAAGTTGGTTTGAATCCAAGATTCAAATTTAAACTCCACATGTGGTTATTTAAATGCCATTTAATTGAATTGTCCTAAACAGTAGTCATAAGTTGTTTTAACATGCATGAAAATGGTACAGATGGATAGATTGGATTTTTCTGATCATTTTTCATATATAAATTATTTCATTTGGAGTTACGGTTGAATTTATATGAATTTTTGAAGTTTTGGATATATTCTGGAATTTCTATGATTTATTTTAAATCCAGAAAATTGTTAATTGCGTCAGCATGATGTCGGGGTGACGTCAGCAGAGTCAACACGCCAGGTCCAGGTCAAACTGACCTGTGGGTCCCACGTGTCAGTGGTTAGTTGACTAACTAAACAGAGTTAGTTAGTGTTAGGTTAGTCACTAATCTAGGTTAATTAGCACTAAACTAACCTAACTAAAATTAACAAGGGTGGCCCACATGTCAGTGACCCAGGGGTCAAACTGGGCCCACCCAGTCAATGGTCAGTAGGTCAAACCTGCCGGCGTCGAGTCGCCGGCGAGGCCGAGACGACGGAGAGCGTCGGAAATGCTGCTCCGACCACGGTTTGATGCGCGGGTGGGCGCTACGAGTAGCTCGCGATGTGGCGCATCCAACGGTGGCGGTGTTTGGTGCTGGGGTGGCCGGAGTTAACGGCGGCGAGCACTTCCGTGGCGGCCGGAGTTCGGGCATCGATGAAAACGACGACGCCGAGCATGGGAGGATCTACGGTTAGCACCTACGCGTTCTATGAGAGCTCACGAACCCAACGGGGGCACGCACGGAACCAAATGGCCACCGGAGCCTCGTCGGCGACGAGCTCGTGCGGCGGCGTGCTGTCGGGTGTGAGAGGCGCGGCGGCTACGGCATGCTAGAGAGAGAACGGAGAGGGGGAGGATGATCAGGAGCTCACGTGGAGTGCAGTGGTGGACTCGCGTGCTCGGGGAAGCTCGGACGGCGGCCAGTCGGCGATGGAGATCCGCGGCGGCCGACGATGAAGAAGTGGTCGGGGACGGCGCGTTGGAGCTCTTCCGGCCATGTGAGCTAACGGAGAGGACGAGGGTGGCACAGCGGAGCTCGGGGACTGGTCCATGGTCTAGCGCTGGCCGGTGGCCGCGGTGGTGACGAACGGCGGCGACGACGCGTTCGGGTGTGCGTGAGAGAACGAGACAGAGGAGGGGAACGAGGGAGAGGGAGAGAGCGAGGGAGTCCAGAGGGTCGGGGCGGCGCCGAGGAGAAGACGCGAGGCGTCGTGGTGGCCAGGCGACGCAGGCAGGCAGCCTGGTGGCGTGGCGCCCGCGCGCGCGCCGGCGCGCTCCTCTCTGCCTGCCTGACGAGAGGAAGCAGGTGGCTGGCACGGGCCAGCACAGTGCTGGGCCGGCCAGTGGGCTGCCAGGTGGGCTGGCTGGGCTGCCAGGTGAGCTGCACAGGAACCTCTCTCTCTCCTTTTATTTCCATTTTCTATTTTCTGTAATTGTGTTTGGCTTTAATAAAAATGCCAGGGCATTTCAAAAATCATGAAACTGCTCAATGTCACTGTTAGGAATATTTCCAACAGCAACCATTTCAGTTTGTGATTATTTGAGCATTTAAAATATTATTAGCAATCAAATGCCCAAATGCAAATATCATATGATTTATTTCAAAAATCCATAATGGCCTAGAAAAATGTGCACCATTTTTGGGAGAGGCTCTAGACCAATTCAAAAATGATGAACTTTTGTGAAGGGCATTTTGGGTTCATTGAGAATATTTTATTTGAACCTAGTTGATTTGATCTGGTGCTAGGGTTTGAGCAATCCCCATTTGAACTTTAATTGAAACTTAAACATGATGCACACATGAAGGGCTAGCCTACTACATACCAGGACCAGGGATGTGACACCTTGATTATGTCATTGGCATCATGATAACAACATTTAAAATGTTTAAAATTGTGTTTGCATTAAATTGCTAAATGACATATGGGGATTTCCGGAATTGTTGTTTGTTGTTCCGGCCTCATTTAAACTTGCCTAGATAGGTAGTTTAATTATGTTTCCCTCTTGCCATGTTTATAACAACATGTAATATTGTTGTGTTCCTAAACGAGAGAGAACTAAATAATTGATGTGGTGTTCCGTCAAAATGCAACTCGTTGCATATCGAGCTCCACTTAACTTGTGGTGTTGTTTGTGCATATTGCCATGCCATGCCTCATTAAATCGGACATGCATCATACTTGTTTGTGCATTATGACATGTTTATGCTTGTGTGTTTACCATATTGTTTGCTTCTTTCCGGTTTGCTTCTCTCGTTAGCTTCGGTTTTGTTCCGAAGTTGTGAGGATTTGTTCGACTACGTCTGTTTGTCTTCTTCATGGACTCGTTCTTCTTCCTTGCGGGATTTCGGCAAGATGACCATTACCCTTGATATCACTTCTATCTTTGCTTGATAGTTGCTTCATTCTATCGTTGTGCTGCGCTACCTATCACTTGTTTACCATGCCTCCCATATTGTCATGTCAGCCTCTAACCTTTTTCACCCTTCCTAGCAAACCATTGCTTGGCTATGTTACCGCTTTTGCTCAGCCCCTCTTATAGCATTGTTAGTTGTAGGTGAAGTTGAAGATTGCTCCATGATGGACAGGATTATGTTGGGATATCACAATATCTCTTATTTAATTAATGCATCTATATACTTGGTAAAGGGTGGAAGGCTCGGCCTTATGCCTGGTGTTTTGTTCCACTCTTGCCGCCCTAGTTTCCGTCATACTGGTGTTATGTTCCTTGATTTTGTGTTCCTTGCACGGTTGGGTGATTTATGGGACCCCCTTGACAGTTCGCTTTGAATAAAACTCCTCCAGCAAGGCCCAACATTGGTTTTAACATTTGCGACCTAAGCCTTTTTCCCTTGGGTTCTGCAGACTCAAGGGTCATCTTTATTTTAACCCCCCCGGGCCAATGCTCCTTTGAGAGTTGGTCCAAACTAGAGCCCTTTGCAGCGCCCCCTCAAGGAAACTTGAGGTCTGGTTTTAGTTGTAGGGACTGCTCATCCAGTGCGCCCTGAGAACGAGATATGTGCAGCTCCTATTGGGATTTCTCAGCACAGTCGGGTGGTCTTGCTGGTCTTGTTTTACCATTGTCGAAATGTCTTGTAAACCGGGATTCCGAGTTTGATCGGGTCTTCCTGGGAGAAGGAATATCCTTCGTTGACCGTGAGAGCTTGTGATGGGCTAAGTTGGGACACCCCTGCAGGGTATAAACTTTTGAGAGCCGTGCCCGCGGTTATGTGGCAGATGGGAATTTGTTAATATCTAGTTGTAGAGAACTTGACACCAGATACGAATTAAAACGCAACAACCGCGTGTGTAGCCGTGATGGTCTCTTTTCGGCGCAGTCCGGGAAGTGAACACGGTTTTAGGGTTATGTATGAACGTAAGTAGTCTTCAGGATCACTTCTTGATCACTTCTAGCTTCTCGACCTTTCCGTTGCTTCTCTTCTCGCTCTTATTTGCGTATGTTAGCCACCATATTTGCTTAGTGCTTGTTGCAACTCCACCACTTTACCCCTTCCTTTCCCATAAGCTTAAATAGTCTTGATCTCGTGGGTTTTGAGATTGCTGAGTCCTCGTGACTCACCAGATAGTATCACAACAGTTGCAGGTGCCGATGATACCAGTGCAGATGATGCAACCGAGCTCAGATGGGAGCTCAACGCAGATCTTGGTCGTTGCTATGTTTCGTTTCATGTGGATTAGTAGTGGAGCCCAGTTGGGACGATCAGGGATCTAGCAGTTGGGTTATCTTCTTTTCTTTTGGCTTCGTCCGTAGTCGGACTATGTGTGTACTCTGAATGATGTATGATTTATTATGTTCATTGTGTGAAGTGGTGATTGTAAGCCGACTCTTTATCCCATTCTTGTTCATTACATGGGATTGTGTGAAGATGACCCTTCTTGTGACAAAACCACAATGCGGTTATGCCTCTAAGTCGTGCTTCGACACGTGGAAGATATAGCCGCATCGTGGGTGTTTCATGGCTTTCCTATAGACTCAATGTGATCTTGGATCACTAAAATGGAAAATGTAGAGTCTTGGACTTTGAAGCTTGAGCCAATCTTTTGTCCTTAGCATTTTGAGGGGTCCACAATCTTTATCCGTGCCATGCCAATCACTGAACTATCCTGAAATATTTTATCTTGAAATAGCATTAGTTCAATGAGCTATATGTTGTAAATCATTACCAAAACCACCTAGGGATAGTTGCACTTTCAATCTCCCCCTTTTTGGTAATTAATGACAACATATAGATCAAAGCTTCGATAAGATATAATAAGATTGAAATACATCATCGCTTTGAGAAGTATGTAACAAGAAAGAGCTCCCCCTAAATTGGTGCATTATTTAAAAAGTTGCTTTGGACTGTAAATGCACAATGTGTTAGGATCATGGGTTACTCTTCCATGTCACATACACCTTGGTGGAGCGCTCAAAATGATAATAATTGAAAACATGCACTCATCACCAAGCAATGTGAATGATCATAAATAGATATGAAGGATAATATCATTCAAGCACACATTAAGGGTAGCATATGATCAAACACATGATCATCCAAGTATCTCACATGAGACATAGTGTATCTAGCAAACACACAATAAAGTCCAAGCAAATAAAGCAAAGAGAGACCCAAAAAAGCAACACTCTCTCTCTCTCTCTCAAACTATGATCTATACATATTTCTCCCCCTTTGGCAACAACTTACCAAAAAGTGATAAATATGCATAGTGCTATGCGTCTCTCAAGCTTGGTCTCCATGAGGTTGTGTAGAGATGACTCCAAGGATGAAAGCTTCTGTAGATGTAGCTGGAGCTGGTGGCACTGAAGTTGTGGCTGCTTGTGCAGATGTAGTAGCTCTTGTGTCTGGAATAGGCACTGCAGCAGACCTCTGACTCCTGGGCACTCTAGTGAAAGCATCTGTAGTAGACTTGCCCTTCTTCTCCTCCACTTCTTCCTGAAGTTGCTCAACCACTGACTGAACCTCAGTTACCTTGACATCAAGATCATAGAATTTCTTCTCAATGATCCTCTCCCAGCTCTCCTGATTTTGAGTTGGGTTGGCCAAGCCCTTCTCAATCCTCAAGGTGGATTGGATCAGATATCCACGCTGATCTTGCTTGCTCTTCAAGTACACCTGAGATGCCTCTTCAACTGTTGGCATCCTTGCAGCTTTCTCTGCCCTTTCCTTCTCTCTCTTCTCATGTGCTTGCACTGAGGAAGGTTATTTGTCATCCATAACAGCAGTGTTTTCCTCAAAATCTGGATAGAGGGGTAGATGCTCTTTGTCCAACAAATATGTGCATGTGCCCATCTTGGAGTTTATAAGCACCTGGATATTTGGAGCATACCCACAAGATCTCTTCTGATCTACAGCTATCCTCTTGATTGTCTCGACAATCAAACTCATCACTTTGAACTTTTGAGGGACATCAAATATATGCAGCAAGTTGATGGAGTGTCCTCTTATCATTCTGTGATCTCCTGATTTGGCAAAAGAGTGTGCCTCAGAATGGTATTGATAGCGGGCAGTCCTGACAGCAAATGCTTCACTGAGCCAAACTTGTGAGTCTCAAGATCTTCATCTGGAATCTCCTTGTACATGCTGGCCATAGAGTTATGATCCTTCTTCTTCTTTGCATAGACATCTAAGTCATCCTCGTGAGCTTTTGGAGCATTGATCAATTTGGCCCACTCGTCAACTGTGGATTGGTACCTAGTACCCTCAGACATCCATACAATCCTGCCATCTGGATAGAAGTGAGCAGTGGAGTAGAATTTCATGATCATCTCATCATTCCATTTGGCAAGCTTCTGGCCAACAAACTGGTCTACTTCACAAGCCTTGAAGCTATCAAGCACACCTAGGAAATGATCTTCATTTTCCTTGATAAATGACCAATCAATCCATCTCATGTCACATCATAGTTTTAAATAGCTGGCTATAGCCCCGCTATAGCCTTGCTATAGCCTTTTCAGCAGGGTGCCGCTAAATGGTCTCATGTACAAACATCCCGCTATAGCCTGCTATAGCCCACTATAGCTCCACTATAGCTGATTTTGAGGTTCGCCGCTATTTGGCCTAGCCCGCTATTTAAAACATTGTGTCACATACTATAGGCTTCTTGTCAAGCAAAATAGTTTCATAGAAGTCCTGCTGTTCCTTAGTGTGAAACCTATAATCCACAACAGTTCTCCTCCTTACATCATATGGATCAGACTGTCTCCAGAGTCTCAGATCACGCATCCTTCTTGAATTTCATGTCCTCTGCAACAGGATGTGCATCATTATGATCTGGAATTTTTGGCTTGAGCTTCCTTAGCACTTGACTTTCAGCTTCTTCCTCTTCTACTTTAGGCACTTGGGCCTTGTTCTTTTCCTCAGCAGGTATATTCCTTGTACTCCTCTTTGGTGCAGTCTTTGGAGTTGGAGCAGTAGCTTTGGGAGAAAGTTTGGGCTTAGGAGCAGCCCCTGACTTAATAGCATCTCTCATAAGCTTCTGAGCCTTAGGAGCTGGAGCAGCATCCTCTTCCTCTTCCTCTTCATTATCTGATCTCACCATTGTGGATTTTCCAAGAACTTTTGCATGTGTGGTTCTTGATCTCTTCTTTTTCTTGTCATCTCCAACAGCCTCTTCATTATCAGATTCTAATGTGAACTTCATGGTTTGTCATGTTGGAACTTTCCTTGGCTTTGACATTGGAACTCTTCTGGCTGGTGCCTTACTGTTCATGCCTAGCTTTGATGATGCAGCAGTGCCAAACTCTTTCTTCACTACCTTTTTCTTGGAAGTGGCCTCATCCTCAGCTGCAACATAGTCCTCATCCTCTGAATCAGATGTTCTCTTCTTCCTTGTTCTAGTAGCTTCCTTGCGCAAGTTACTAGGTGTACTCCTGCTACCCTCATCATAGGTGCTGGAGGGACTAGTGCCCTCACTCAACTGTCCTGGCTGCTCAGACCTGTTCTGGCTGTCACTCTGATCAGACATCTTGTAGGCAACTATCAGCAAACCCTGTGAATAGGTTGTAGATGAGGTAGAGTAGATGAGCATCACAAAGTACAGAGGTTTTGCAAAACAAATTGAGTCAAAAACTTAGGTTTAGTTCTCTACAGAAGTGATCTCGGAGCTACCGAATTGACAAACTCGGTGAGACCGAAGCAACACTTGGAACCTAAACTAGTGAACTCGGTTGGGCCGAGTCACAGTTCGGTGGCACCGAGATTGCTAGGGTTTCACAGAATCCTGAACTTGGTCACACAAATTTGCACGTTTCGGTCAGACCGAAAAGCGCATGTGCAATAGCCTAAGCCGAATTGGTGAGACCAATTTCTACAGTTCGGTCGGTCCGAGATGAATTCTGCGAAGAGCTAAACCTAAAATTTTTGAATCAATCTAAACCTAAGGATGATTTAGCTGGATAGATTAATCTCATTTGTGGCATGAATCATGGCATTGTCCTTGTGCTAGGAATCGGAGTGAAAAAGATAGCACAAGGGGTCGAACACGTACCCTAGGGCGGCGAGTGTTCGCTGTGGCAGCGACGGCGGAGCAGATTCCGTCAACATCGGCAGATTCCAATGGCGGGAGGTTGTTGTCAGCGAGAAGACGATCCAGAGACCCGAGGGGGCAGATCAGGGCACGCGTGGGCTGAGAAGATTCGATTTTTTTTTCCAAAATCTCACCCGTGGGTATTTATATCCCGACCCTGTCGGTGTGACCGAGTGGAACAACTCGGTGGCACCGAGATTGCAGAATCGCAAGCGGTTGCTGCAACTCGGTGTGACCGAAGTGTTCAAATTGGTTGCACCGAGATGAAAACCTAGATCAACTTAGTGAACTCGGTGTGATCGAAATGGATTTCTCCGTCAGACCAAAATGCACAAAGAGGTTTTGGAAGTTTAAGTCTATGACAAATCGGGGACTCCGAGTGCTCCTCACACAGAGTGGTTTGAATCTGACTTAATCAAACTTTGTGATGTAGCATGAATAGAGTTTGAGATGAGAAAAGCATAGATAGCTAGAGAAGGTTCTTAGGCATTCTTGTCCATCCACTTGGTCAAAGGAAAAGAAGCCAAGCATACAAAACAATAAGTGGATGTCCTCGAATGAGTAAAATATGCAAACGGCATGCTCACACAATAAAATGGCAAATGAAATATGTGACAAAGCATGCACAACCACTTCTAGCATCTATCAAGCAATTGGCGATGACTAGGTCATCTATATATGAGTATGTTGACTTAGGAGTCAAATGAGAACATTTGATCATAGGCCATACTCGTCGTTTAAGCACAAGTGGGGTTACCACTTTTACATAAAGCATTGTTGTGTTCACATCATTAGAGTTGCTTTAGCTCAATTCTTTAGAGTAATGCTCCCCCTAGATGTGAGATCCCCCTTTAGAGGGATGAACTAACCTTGTGTTTTGTTGATGATGACTTCATGTAGGTGTTGAAGATGTGGATGCTCAATGTTGTTGTAGATCATTTGGAGCAGTCCATTGGAGTGAGTTGCACTTTCAATACCTACACGGGTTAGTCCCACAAGGAATAAACCAAGGATATCCATAGACATAGAGTGATGCACACACAAGACGATGTCCATGAAAGCATTCAGTTACCTTGTCCCTTGTCTTACTTACAAGAGGGTTTGTGACTCCTTGAACTGGTGCAAGATGTGGAAGTAGATCACACTTGTCCTTGCCAGAATGATATGAGTGAAGAATGTTGGCGGAGTCACCCTCAAGAACTCTCTAGTTCTTCTTCTTCGGGATACACATCATCTAGATGGGAATCCTTGGGGTAGTAGTGGAACTTGATGAAGTAGAACTTGATGAAGTCTTTGGAACCCACTTGACCAAGGCCTTGGGAGCTTCTTCAAATGCATCAATCTCCTCTTGAAGCTTGTCCTTGCCTTTTTGCTTGTGGTCTTGTGGTGGAAGATCATCTTGAGCTTGTGTCCCTTGGAAGGAAGTAGGATCATACTTCTCTTGTTGGGGAACAAACTTTGTCTTGGGGTATTGATCTTCTTCCCACTCAACTCCATTGGCATTGAACTTTCGTTCAAAACCAACACCTTGATTCTTCCGCTGCCTTCCTTGCTTGCGTATGATTTCTTTCAATTGCTTACTCCCAGCAAGACTTTTGTAGACACTCCTCTATATAATTCCCTTCAATAGACTATTTTCTTGCTCAAGTGTAACTTGGCTAAGAGAATCATTAGTGGAATCAAGAGAACTACTAAAAGCAACAACATTGGATTTAGCATGATGTAAGACCCCCAAAAATTTAACCAGGTTTTAGTTATTAAAATTTTGCCTAGAGTTTAAGATTTTTGCCTGTAAGAATATTTCTGTTGATTTCAGAACCTTTCTTTTAATATTAAGGAGTTTTTCCGAAGTGGAGATTTCCAAAATATATTGGACTTCTATGCTCTCTATATAACATTTTCTTGATCAGTGGATTTTTTTTAATTATTCCACCCTGAGCTATAATCATTAAAATGACTTGTTTTAAGTTTTGGAGCTCTGTTTGAACTACAACCATTTGATAACTTTAGCTAAAAATCCAACCAAAATTTTGGAGATGTCATGTGATGTCTCTAAATCACTTTTGTGCAATTATATATTTATTTCATTGCATATTATGAGTTTTGCACCTGTTTTTCAAACCTGGTCCAGTGGGCACTTTTGCACTATAGCCTAATTAAATATTTCCCTAGAGCCTCCACCATAATTATGGGATGTCAGTGGTAGCATGCCATCCAACTTTATGTAAAAACATAGTGTTGTTCTTTGGAAAAATTAAGTGCATCAACCTCTTCTTCATTCTGGACCAGACTTGTGTTTTCTACTGCAACCCCATTCTTACTTGCTCAAGTGACCTTGTGCTTTCTCATGCCTGTAGTCAAACCTGCAATACCACTAAGTCCAGGAGCATGCACTATTTGGAACACTTTTGGTCCATGTAATGATGCCATTTACTCCCTATCCAGAATTGTAGTTTTGCAAAACTTGCACTAGCAAGTTTCTCCTTTTGGAAAACTAACCTCACCACCCTCTGTTTATTCTAAAGAGACCCCACTCTGGGAGATTTGGCCACCCCAAGAACTGCCTAGGTGCCCTTGGCATTTTGTCAAACACCCTGAGTGCATAGCCAGATTTGGCATGACTTCAAGTTTACATTGTGAACTTGAGCCCCTGACCTATCCAGGATGTCCCATGGATTTTCCCTAGCCTATGACCCCACCCTGCTAACCCTCTTGTGGTTTGGAACCCCCTAGCATGCCATGGCATTTCATCGAGCACGTCCCGGGCATGCTCTGGGCGCGCCCAGAGCGTGCGTTTGGCACGCACGTGCGCCCGAGCCGCCGCATCACGCCCCGCACTCACTCCGGCCCGTGACCGACCACAGCCAGCACGCCGTGTCCCCTGCTGCACCCCACGAGCCCCGCAGCTCTCGCCACGTCTCCGGCAGGCCAGCCGCTAGCCGCCACCGCCCCCCGACAGCTCCTGCGCTAGCCAGCGCCGCCCAAGCCATCTCCGCTCGCCAGCTCGCCCTTGGAGCAGTAGCCGCTCGTCCGCTAGCTCCTGCCGCCATCCCCAACCTCGCCACGATGCCCTACAGCTACAGAAGACGGTCGCCGGCGCCCTTATCCGCGGCCGCCGCCGAACCGCCTCGACTTGCCTCTTTATGGGAGCCCCGAGCCCGTTCCCGCACACAGGCAACCTAGGGCCACCTCATTGGCGCTTCACTAGCTCGCAATCAACCCGAGGAGGTTCTCTTCCCTGTCTCCGACAACTCCTGCCGCCACCACTGCCTCAGCCACTCCGGCACCATCAGGGCCTCCCCCTCTCCACTCTCTTCACCAGGAACCTTCTCTTCCTCCCGTGAACCTTTCCCCTACTCGATTTTGATCGGGAACCACCGCAGACACAAAAAAAATTTGCTCTCGAGGCCTCCTCCGCCGCGAAGCTCACCGTCGGTGACTCCCTCCACCCCCACCAACCCAGCGACCACCGGGAGGACCGCCCCGGTCTTGCAGATCCATCTTGACTCTCTGGAGCCCGCGGGGAGCAGCCATTCGCCGGCGTTGATCGCCGCCGCCGCGCCTCCGTTTGGGCGAAGCAAGAAGAGGGAGGGATGGACTGGTCAAACCTGACCAGTGGGCCCCCTGGACCCACTATCAGTGACCCCGCCCCAGTCCACGTGGGTGAAGTGGAAGCGCATTTCCATATTACGCTTCGACGTGTACGTGCATATTCGAAACATTTTCTTTTCTGTTTTTATTTAAATAACATATTTTTGACCAAACTTTGACCGGCTGTATCTTATTAAATACAACTCCAAATAAATTAATTCTTTTTCCTACCTCTCTCAAATATTGTCTAGTTTATTTTAAGATTTATTTGAAAAAAATTCAAAACAACTTTTTGTGCTGTTTTGATTTTGTGTGTTAATTTATATATATTCTTTTAAATAGGATTTTTGAAGATTTCAAGATGTTTTGGAATGCACCCTGCTTTCCCCTGACCTGAAGGCAAGCATTCTGAACCCTGGTGAAATTTTTATGTGTGTTGTTTGACTCGGTGACAACACCACCCCGACACGAGCATACGTCATTTTATGTGAGGATGTGGTCCTGCTCATGAGTGAAAAATTATGATTTTTATGCTGATGGAGTTGACATGATTTGTGATAGAAATCACCGTCATACGCCTTTTATGCATACCAGAAAGGAAGCCGGGAAGGCCTCTGTCTTGGGTAGACACGGTCTTGTCCCTAGTCCTCCGTCGAGACGGTCGTGTCCGGTATGGCATGAGGGGGTATGTCGCGTGGTGTTTCTATCTGTTGGTTGAAGTATATGTATTGTTATGCTAATCTTGCAGGAAATATTTGAACCTCCTGAGTCGACCGTAGATCGAGTCTTGTGCCAGTAACCCCCATACTTGCTTCGTACTACCACTCGTCTCTACAACAAGTAGGGTACGGTTCAGTAAGTTGTCAACCCCTTTCCTAGCACACACCGTACAGAGAGGCCATGGTGGAAGATACTGGAGGCATCCGGTAGTCATGCCACCGGGTCCGGGAGCATGGGTGTTTCGGTTGTAGCCGAAGGGGGTAGCTCCCCAGTTTGCGCGCGGTATAAATTTTGTGATCCCATGTTACGTCGAGGTTGTAGCCTCCCCACTTAGAGTTTTGCTTGACAGGTGTCCTGGGTGATTCCAGGCACATGTGAGTTAAGCTGGTGTGTGCAAGTTAGGTGTGTTTTCAACTAAAAGACCGTAGATGGAATTAGTCTTGAGGACTAAAGGAATCTGTTACTTGTGGGTAAAGAGTAAACCCTCTGTAGAGATTAAACCTATTTGAATAGCCGTGTCCATGGTTAAGGATTACAGTCTGGGATGGGTCAAGCGTCGGTCTTAGTGTCGGTCTTCGGAGGTGAAAATGTCAAACCAGAACTGAAATCACGACTTGTAACTTGTGATAATTATGATTATTATTATTGTTGACTAACCCGTGATATTATTGAATATCCCTGGGATGGTTCTACCTCCTGGATATTCACTGTGATTTCTTTTACAACCCTTTATGTGGTGTCGCTAAGACGCCCGACTGTGGCACTTCTTTTAAAGCCCTTTATGTGGTGTCGCTAAGACGCCCGACTGTGGCACTTCTTTTAAAGCCCTTTATGTGGTGTCGCTAAGACGCCCGACTGTGGCACTTCTTTTAAAGCCCTTTATGTGGTGTCGCTAAGACGCCCGACTGTGGCACTTCTTTTAAAGCCCTTTATGTGGTGTCGCTAAGACGCCCGACTGTGGCATTTCTTTTAAAGCCCTTTATGTGGTGTCGCTAAGACGCCCGACTGTGGCACTTCTTTTAAAGCCCTTTATGTGGTGTCGCTAAGACGCTCGACTGTGGCATTTCTTTTTAAAGCCCTTTATGTGGTGTCGCTAAGACGCCCGACTGTGGCACTTCTTTTAATGCCCTTTATGTGGTGTCGCTAAGACGCCCGACTGTGGCATTTCTTTTAAAGCCCTTTATGTGGTGTCGCTAAGACGCCCGACTATGGCATGCTTGTTATTTATTTCATAATTTTAATACTACTATGTTATTGCATATTCATAAGTAACATGCTTGCACACATCATAGTTTTATTTATCTTTTGTGACTGACGTCACGCGCATAAAATATTTTCAGCACATCATTGTTATATTATACCTGTGTTCATAATGTTTGTGAGTACATTCAAAGTACTCACTGGATTGTCCCTGGCTATTGTCTTGGCCAGATTTTCTTACGCGGAGAGGAGCGACCGTGGCAGCAGCCCCGGAACCTAAGAAACGGTGATAGCAGCCTCGCGAAGATAGGAGTTAACCTGGTCAGCTGTTCCTGTGGGAATTGGAGTCCCATTGACACTGATGATCCACAAACCGCTTCCGCCATCAACCATTAGAAACCTTTTGTTGTACTCACAGGCCAGAATGGTCTTGTACTTCATATTTTGTATCTTGCTTGGAAATTATGTATCAAGTTGGTGCCTCATCAGCTAACAGTTATCCTGGGGCTGGTGAGCACAAGGGCCATTTTCTGGAAATTAATACCCGGAGAATCGGTCCCCACAAACTTGGTATCAGAGCCAGGCTGACAATTGTCTAATACTATCTTAGCCAGGTCGAAAAACTTAGGCAAACCAACCCACCAGATCCTAACCAAAACCCCAGCCAAGCTTCCCGTGCAAGATAGCCACACAGTGATCCCGACACTTTTGGCAGTCGGTGCCCAACCTATCAGCCTAGCCTATCGATCACACACCAGTGACCGATGGCTAAAATGTCTCATTCGCAAGCGTGCGAAGGAAGACTCCATCCCCTTTTCTATAAAAAGGGCACGCTAGCCTCAACCCAGCACAGCACGGCCTCTCCCCCAACCTAGCCACAATGCCTGGTCCCATAGTGCACAAAGAGACAACAGCAACCAACCTTGGAGGTTTCGTGACCTTACTCGCAAACCTCACCCGTCGTGCCTATGCGTTAGAAGAGGCCCCCAGAATATGTTGTGTACCAAGGCCCCATGAGCGGTGAGGACCGCCAATTCTGGGCCACTATGCACATCTACGGTAGGGGTCTGTCGCCAGAACGCCCCTACAGGTTCACCGGAAGAACTACTTCCTTCGAGCCACAAGCCATCCAGCTAGCCGCTCGGGAGGCTATAGTTCAACTCCGGCAGTTGTCGCCCAGAGTTAACTGTCGCTCGTTCTACTACTACCCCAGGCGTGAAGGGTATGGTAGACCACCCCAAGTTGCCAATGGAGATCATGAGACGGATCCCGCATTATTGCACCTAGTGCGCTATGTAAGTGCACTAGAGGCATTGTTCCATCAAATCACTATTGATCTGATCGCAGCTCGAGGAGAGCTGGTTCGCAGAGCCCCGGCAAGCAGGGAAGCCGAGCCCGACGTCGACAACCCAGTCGTGCTATTCGGACACCCGATCGAGACCCTGAGGTCAGCTCCAGCCAGCGGCCAAGGTGTCTTGATGACCCCAGAAGAGCTTCGTCACCTTTTGGGAGCACACTCCAACGGAATTGTGGCCAACAATCCCCGCAATGGTCATCATCGCTACCCCGACCCTGCAGTTCCTCCACCATCTCCGACTAATCCCGATAGTGAGACACGTGGAGAAGCCTCGACATCCACCAGGCACACCCGTTTAGACATAAACGAGGTAGACTAAGCCGTACTAGTAGTACCGAGTCTCAGTGTATCCTCGCTTATAATTGTGCGACCTTGTATATTAACGCAGCCTGTCGTTGTGTCTCTGTTTTAATAGTAGCCTTGCATGTTTTGTCAGCGCATAGTTGCACATTTTCCGGGCACAGCTACCAAAACCAACCCCGACGACACCCACAGTAACACGTCTCTTTATGAGATATGTGTATCTCTGACACTGACCCCGACCTTTGGAGGTGATATGGCAGATTTATTACCTTTCACCACGGTAAATAAACCAACCCAGATGCTATATAAGAAAGGCCACCTTGTGACCTTACCCAGCAACCCTCACCTCGTGCACCACTCTCACAACAATTTCTTGCCATGCCGAGCCCTAGTATTTATCGGAGAACCCCAGATGCAACCCCAGGTAGCTTTGTCAAAATATTGTGGGACTTTACCTGCAGTACCATGGGTTCTACCCAGCCACCCCAGTACGAGCTGTTCAAATCGAGAATCACCCCTTCCACCTCGGAATATTGGGCAGCAGTACACATTCCTCCGATAGACCCCAACCAAGATCCAACGGAGGTTTCCTTCGTAGGGAAATCTATGCCGACCCCACGCTTGGCCATAGAAGCTACTGCGAACGAAGCGAGTGCTCGTCTTCGATCTGCAGTACCCTATGCCCGCGAACGAGGATATTATTACTTTCCGAGCCGTTCAACGCCCGGAGAAGTAACATCTTTTCCCGGTGGACGGATTGAGAGAGACCCAGTGCTGGCCAACCTTATCGAGTACATCATCGCTCAAGAACATTTGAACCAGCGAGTGATGGATTATCTCCAGAGTCTCACTGATCTGAATCCTCAGATTGCCATCGGCAGACCACTGAGGCCTGATCCGGAGAGACACATACATCGACTGGTCAATCCACTTCCTCCGATAGAAGAGGAGTGTATTCCATTGCCAGAGACTTTTTCTCGAGACCCTGTCCAGTTACCATTCTCATTTTAGACGTCACTGCTGTGTGTGTTATTTCAGCGTTTATTATTACGTTGTAACTTATGCATGGTACCTCGAATTTGTGCGACGAGTCGAGTATTTAGATTCTACTTATATGAGTGGTTTTCTTCGTGAGTAATCTGTGTAACCGCGAAAATCCTGGAATGAAATTTCTTTTCCCTGAGTTGTTGCATCATTCATCCTCTCACTGCATGGATTTTTTTTATTCACACCGCACCACGGCAGCAGACCCATAACCACTCGGACTCTTACACTACTTGCAAATACGCGCAACCCTGTTGCATCTCACCGACCATCTCCCTAAGCACCCCACATGCCTCCAAGGGAGAGATTAGAGGATAATCATCCGGATACTAATCACCTCCGGCACACCGATAATGGTGAATAACCGGAATTTCGCCTAATCCACGTGATCACCGCCACCACGGAGAGCTAGCACCCGAGCGGCAGCATCATAGCGATCATCAAGGATCATTTCGCACAGGAGCACAGAGAGCCCCAGCACTGCCGCCAGCCCTCCACACACCAGGATCACGTACCAGTCCGGCACCATCTCCGCCATTGGAGACTCGTCTCGAGCTCCGGTAAGCAGTAATGGAGGAGGAGGAGGAGGAGGAGGAGAAACGAGGCCAAGTGCGAAGTTGAAGAAGGAGCACCGCGGTCGTTTTATAGCTCGAGATCGGTGTACGGTGGGCGAAGTCCACCAGCGCTGCTCGTCGCCCGATCGCCGGTGTTCGGAGGCGAATCCGCGAGCAGTGCCGACAGCGCACTGGCCCGCGAGGTGAGTGCACACTGCACCGGCAGCAAGCACGCCGCGCACTACCGCAGTACGACCTAGATGCCCTACGCGCTAAACATCGCCGGTGGGGAAAACCGGGAAAGCGCGCGGGAGAGAGGAAGAAGAAAGAGCCAGAGGAAGAAGGAGAGACTGACAGTGGGCCCTGGTCCCACCTGTCAGCCAAAGGGAGCACTGTGCTCTCGGGTACGACCAGTGTATTATAGAATTTAGAATTTATTCTAAATTCATTGCGTCCAGCGTAGTAATCGCTTGTTTTCCTAAACGTGGAACTTCTCCACACAACGCCAGTATACCACACTGTAGTTACCCACCACTTATTGCCCTCTCACTGTAGCCAATTTTTACCGCTTAAGTAAAATGATCTTTTCACCAGGTAAAAGTATTTTGTTTTACAATCCTTAGCAAATCTCGAGGACGAGATTTTTCTTAAGGGGGGTAGTAATTGTAACACCCCCAAAAATTTAACCAGGTTTTAGTTATTAAAATTTTGCCTAGAGTTTAAGATTTTTTCCTATAAGAATATTTCTGTTGATTTCAGAACCTTTCTTTTAATATTAAGGAGTTTTTCCCAAGTGGAGCTTTCCAAAATATATTGGACTTCTATGCTCTCTATATAACATTTTCTTGATCGGTGGATTTTTTTAATTATTCCACCCTGAGCTATAATCATTAAAATGACTTGTTTTAAGTTTTGGAGCTCTGTTTGAACTACAACCATTTGATAACTTTAGCTAAAAATCCAAACAAAATTTTGGAGATGTCATCTGATGTCTCTAAATCACTTTTGTGCAATGATATATTTATTTCATTGCATATTATGAGTTTTTCACCTGTTTTTCAAATCTGGTCCAGTGGGCACTTTTGCACTATAGCCTAATTAAATATTTCCCTAGAGCCTCCACCAAAATTATGGGATGTCAGTGGTACCATGCCATCCAACTTTATGTAAAAACATAGTGTTGTTCTTTGGAAAAATTAAGTGCATCAACCTCTTCTTCATTCTGGACCAGACTTATGTTTTCTACTGCAACCCCATTCTTACTTGCTCAAGTGACCTTGTGCTTTCTCATGCCTGTAGTCAACCCTGCAATACCCCTAAATCCAGGAGCATGCACTATTTGGAACACTTTTGGTCCATGTAATGATGCCATTTACTCCCTGTCCAGAATTGTAGTTTTGCAAAACTTGCACTAGCAAGTTTCTCCTTTTGGCAAACTAACCTCACCACCCTCTCTTTCTTCTAAAGAGACCCCACTCTGGGAGATTTGGCCACCCCAAGAACTGCCTAGGTGCCCTTGGCATTTTGTCAAACACCCTGAGTGCATAGCCAGATTTGGCATGACTTCAAGTTTACATTGTGAACTTGAGCCCCTAACCTATCCAGCATGTCCCATGGATTTTCCCTAGCCTATGACCCCACCCTGCTAACCCTCTTGTGGTTTGGAACCCCCTAGCATGCCATGGCATTTCATCGAGCACGTCCCGGGCATGCTCTGGGCGCGCCCAGAGCGTGCGTTTGGCACGCACGTTTGCCCGAGCCACCGCATCACGCCCCGCACTCACTCCGGCCCGTGACCGACCACAGCCAGCACGCCGTGTCCCCTGCTGCACCCCACGAGCCCCGCAGCTCTCGCCACGTCTCCGGCAGGCCAGCCGCTAGCCGCCACCGCCCCCCGACAGCTCCTGCGCTAGCCAGCGCCGCCCAAGCCATCTCCGCTCGCCAGCTCGCCCTTGGAGCAGTAGCCGCTCGTCCGCTAGCTCCTGCCGCCATCCCCAACCTCGCCACGATGCCCTACAGCTACAGAAGACGGTCGCCGGCGCCCTTATCCGCGGCCGCCGCCGAACCGCCTCGACTTGCCTATTTAAGGGAGCCCCGAGCCCGTTCCCGCACACAGGCAACCTCAGGCCACCTCATTGGCGCTTCACTAGCTCGCAATCAACCCGGGGAGGTTCTCTTCCCTGTCTCCGACAACTCCTGCCGCCGCCACTGCCCCAGCCACTCCGGCACCATCAGGGCCTCCCCCTCTCCACTCTCTTCACCAGGAGCCTTCTCTTCCTCCCGCGAACCTTCCCCCCTACTCGATTTTGATCAGGAACCACCGCAGCCACAAAAAAAATTTGCTCTCGAGGCCTCCTCCGCCGTGAAGCTCACCGTCGGTGACTCCCTCCACCCCCACCAACCCAGCGACCATCGGGAGGACCGCCCCAGTCTTGTGGATCCATCTTGACTCTCTGGAGCCCGCGGGGAGCAGCCATTCGCCGGCGTTGATCGCCGCCGCCGCGCCTCCGTTCGGGAGAAGGAAGAAGAGGGAGGGATGGACTAGTCAAACCTGACCAGTGGGCCCCCTGGACCCACTGTCAGTGACCCCGCCCCAGTCCACGTGGGTGAAGTGGAAGCGCATTTCCATATTACGCTTCGACGTGTACGTGCATATTCGAAATGTTTTCCTTTCTGTTTTTATTTAAATAACAGATTTTTGACCAAACTTTGACCGGCTGTATAGTTTTAAATACAACTCCAAATAAATTAATTCTTTTTCCTACCTCTCTCAAATATTGTCTAGTTTATTTTAAGATTTATTTGAAAAAAATTCAAAACAACTTTTTGTGCTGTTTTGATTTTGTGTGTTAATTTATATATATTCTTTTAAATAGGATTTTTGAAGATTTCAAGATGTTTTGGAATGCACCCTGCTTTCCCCTGACCTAAAGGCAAGCATTCTGAACCCTGGTGAAATTTTTATGTGTGTTGTTTGACTCGGTGACAACACCACCCCGACACGAGCATACGTCATTTTATGTGAGAATGTGGTCCTGCTCATGAGTGAAAAATTATGATTTTTATGCTGATGGAGTTGACATGATTTGTGATAGAAATCATCGTCATACGCCTTTTATGCATACCGGAAAGGAAGCCGGGAAGGCCTCTGTCTTGGGTAGACACGGTCTTGTCCCTAGTCCTCCGTCGAGACGGTCGTGTCCGGTATGGCATGAGGGGGTATGTCGCGTGGTGTTTCTATCTGTTGGTTGAAGTATATGTATTGTTATGCTAATCTTGCAGGAAATATTTGAACCTCCTGAGTCGACCGTAGATCGAGTCTTGTGCCAGTAACCCCCATACTTGCTTCGTACTACCACTCGTCTCTACAACAAGTAGGGTACGGTTCAGTAAGTTGTCAACCCCTTTCCTAGCACACACCGTACAGAGAGGCCATGGTGGAAGATACTGGAGGCATCGGTAGTCATGCCACCGGGTCCGGGAGCATGGGTGTTTCGGTTGTAGCCAAAGGGGGTAGCTCCCCAGTTTGCGCTCGGTATAAATTTTGTGATCCCATGTTACGTGGAGGTTGTAGCCTCCCCACTTAGAGTTTTGCTTGACAGGTATCATGGGTGATTCCAGGCACATGTGAGTTAAGCTGGTGTGTGCAAGTTAGGTGTGTTTTCAACTAAAAGACCGTAGATGGAATTAGTCTTGAGGACTAAAGGAATCCGGTACTTGTGGGTAAAGAGTACACCCTCTGCAGAGATTAAACCTATTCGAATAGCCGTGTCCATGGTTAAGGATTACAGTCTGGGATGGGTCAAGCATCGGTCTTAGTGTCAGTCTTCAGAGGTGAAAATGTCAAACCAGAACTGAAATCACGACTTGTGACTTGTGATAATTATGATTATTATTATTGTTGACTAACCCGTGATATTATTGAATATCCCTGGGATGGTTCTACCTCCTGGATATTCACTGTGTTTTCTTTTAAAGCCCTTTATGTGGTGTCGCTAAGACGTCCGACTGTGGCACTTCTTTTAAAGCCCTTTATGTGGTGTCGCTAAGACGCCCGACTGTGGCACTTCTTTTAAAGCCCTTTGTGTGGTGTCGCTAAGACGCCCGACTGTGGCATTTCTTTTAAAGCCCTTTATGTGGTGTCGCTAAGATGCCCGACTATGGAACTTCTTTTAAAGCCCTTTATGTGGTGTCGCTAAGACGCCCAACTGGGGCATTTCTTTTAAAGCCC
>NC_041389.1:582374528-582452766 GCF_002162155.2 Triticum dicoccoides
TGGCATTTCTTTTTAAAGCCCTTTATGTGGTGTCGCTAAGACGCCCGACTGTGGCAATTCTTTTAAAGCCCTTTATGTGGTGTCGCTAAGACGCCCGACTGTGGCATTTCTTTTAAAGCCCTTTATGTGGTGTCGCTAAGATGCCCGACTGTGGCATGCTTGTTATTTATTTCATAATTTTAATACTGCTATGTTATTGCATATTCATAAGTAACATGCTTGCATGCATCATAGTTTCATTTATCTTTTGTGACTGACGTCATGAGCATAAAATATTTTCAGCACATCATTGTTATATTATACCTGTGTTCATAATGTTTGCGAGTACATTCAAAGTACTCACTGGCTTGTCCCTGGCTATTGTCTTGGCCAGATTTTCTTGTGCGGAGAGGAGCGACCGTGGCGACAGCCCCGGAACCTAAGCAACGGTGATAGCAGCCTCGCAAAGATAGGAGTTAACCTGGTCAGTTGTTCCTGTGGGAATTGGAGTCCCATTGACACTGATGATCCACAAACCGCTTCCGCCATCAACCATTAAAAACCTTTTGTTGTACTCACAGGCCAGAATGGTCTTGTACTTCATATTTTGTATCTTGCTTGGAAATTCTGTATCAAGTTGGTGCCTCATCAGCTAACAGTTATCCTGGGGCTGGTGAGCACAAGGGCCATTTTCTGGAAATTAATACCCGAAGAATCGGTCCCCACACATGATTATTGTTACTACTAGAAGAAGAATCTTTCTTACTTTTGTTGCTAGATTTTACTTGAGACATGTAGGTAGGTAAGAGTAAACACTTGGCAATGTAAGAAGAACTTTTCTTGCGAAGATCATCATTGATTGCCTTTAAAAACTCATGCTCTTGCTCAAGGTTGAGCTTTTCAAAGCGTAACTTCTCACGAGTCTTTAAAAGTTTTCGATGATCTTCCAAGGTGGTTTCATGAGCTACTTAAGAGTGTTTAGTTCTTTAGTTAGGCGCTCAATCTTCTCTGTATCACTGTCATTCGTTTTATCTTGATTAGCATATTTAATTGATGTTTCATCATAGTATTCATCACTAGAGTTGTCAACAAGTAAATCATCATCTACCAACAAATCATCTTCATCACTATTGAAATCAACATACTCAGGGTGTGATACCTTTGGGCCTTTAGCCATGAAGCATCTTCCAATTCCTTCATTTGGTGAGTCAAATATGTCGTAGGAGTTAGTTGACACAAGTGCTAGACCGGCAACACCTTCATCTTGAGTATGTTCGGAGTCGGAGTGATAGCTTCTCTCGGAGTGATGGTCGGAGTCGGAGCCGGATACCCATTCACCAACATGAGCTTGATGTCTTTGCTTTGTGTTGATGATTTGTCCTTCCTTTCCGAATCCTTGCTTCTCCGGGAGGTTCTTCGTTCATAGTGATCATCTCTACTCCTCCTCTGTCTTGGTGGTGATTCATCTCTTCTACTTCTCCTTTTGGGTGAATCTTCTCTCCTTTTGTAAGGAGCCGTACACTCATTGGAATAGTGTCTGGGTCTTCCACAATTGTAACAATTACGTTCACGACTTGAAGATCTTTTGTCATTGTAGGACCTTGACTTGGAGCTTCTTTCCTTGCTTCTACTCTTGTAGAACTTGTTGAAGTTTTTCACCATTAAGCTCAATTCCTCACTGAAGGATTGTTTCTCACTTGATGATGTAGGAGCAACACATGAGGCTTTTATGCACCACTTGACTTGTTGTGAAGCTCTTCCTTATCCTTGAGTGACATCTCATGAGCAACAATTCTTCCAGTGACTTCTGTTGGCTTGAGATCTTTGTAGTTGGGCATCATTTGGATCAATGTGCACACGGTATCATATTTTCCATCCAAGGCTCTTAGGATCTTCTTGATGATGAATTTGTCGGTCATCTCTTCACTCCCTAAGCCGACAATCTCATTTGTGATGAGAGCAAGCCTAGAGTACATTTCAGCGACACCTTCACCATCCTTCATTTTGAACTTGTCAAGTTAACTTTGAAGCACATCCACTTAGGATTCCTTGGCGGAGTCGGTACCTTCGTGCATATCAATCAACGTATCCCAAATTTCCTTTGCATTCTCAAGATGGTTGATTTAGTTGAATTCTTCAGGGCATAATCCGTTGAAGAGGATATCACAAGATTGAGCATTGTATTGCAGCATCTTCAACTCTTCTGCGGTAGCTTCATAGTTTGGTTCTCTCCCATCAAAGAATTCACCTTGCAAGCCAATACACACAATAGCCCAAACGGCGGGGTTATGTCCAAGAATGTGCATTTTCATCTTATGCTGCCAACTAGCAAAGTTAGTACCATCAAAGTAAGGACCTCTACGGTGGTAATTTCCCTCGCTAGACGCCATACGCTCCTAGGTTGTGAAACCAAGGCTATGATCACCAAAAGCTACGGAAATCAAGGCAAATGGAGACCAAAGCTCTGATACCAATTGTAGGATCGAAAGTATGTCTAGAGGGGGGGTGATTAGACTACTTGACCAAATAAAACTTAACCTTTTCCCAATTTTAGTTCTTGGTAGATTTTAACAACTTAGCACAAGTCAAGCAATCTTAAAACAATTCAAGCAAGCATGCAATGAGTATATAAGAAACAGAAAGTAAAGCATGCAACTTGCAAGAATGTAAAGGGAGGGGTTTGGAGAGTGCAAACGCAATAGGAGACACAGATGTTTTTGTCATGGTTCCGGTAGGTGGTGCTATCATACATCCACGTTGATGGAGACTTCAACCCACGAAGGGTAACAGCTGCGCGAGTCCACGGAGGGCTCCACCCATGAAGGGTCCACGAAGAAGCAACCTTGTCTATCCCACCATGGCCATCGCCCATGAAGGAATTGCCTCACTAGGGTAGATCTTCACGAAGTAGGTGATCTCCTTGCCCTTACAAACTCCTTGGTTCAACTCCACAATCTTGTCAGAGGCTCCCAAGTGACACCTAACCAATCTAGGAGACACCACTCTTTAAAAGGTAATAGATGGTGTGTTGTTGATGAACTCCTTGCTCTTGTGCTTCAAATGATAGTCTCCCCAACACTCAACTCACTTTCATAGGATTGGATTTGGTGGAAAGCTGATTTGAGTGGAAAGAAACTTGGGGAAGGCTAGAGATCAAGATTCATCTGGTAGGAATGGAATATCTTGGTCTCAACATATGAGTAGGTGGCTCTCTCTCTCAGAAAATGGATAGAGGAAGTGTAAGCATAATCTGATGGCTTCCCTCAGAATGAGGAGAGGGTGGAGGGGTATATATAGCCTCCACACAAAATCTAACTGTTACACACATTACACCAAACTCGGTTGTACCGGATCAGAAATCTCGGTTGGACCGATTCAGTTCATAGGTTGCGCTGGAAGGCAACAACCACGCTCGGCAGGCCAAACGACATGCATCTTGGTAGGACCGATATCAGGTTAGGGCATAATGTAATCTCGGTTGGACCGATTACTCAAACTCGGTTGGACCGACTTTGGTAATAAGCAAACCAGAGAGTTGGTCAGGCAAACTCGGTGGGACCGATTCGCTCGTCTCGGTGGGACCGAAGCGTTACAAAAAGGAAACATAGAGTTTGCATTGCAGACTCGGTGGGACCGATCGCTCATTTCGGTTGGACCGAAATGTTACTAAGGGAAACAGAGAGTTTGCAATCCCATCTCGGTGAGACCGAGATCCCTATCTGTGAGACCGAGAAGACTAGGGTTTCTGGAAGTGGCTATGTCAAATGAACTCGGTGGCGTCGGATGGATCAAATCGGTGGGGCCGAGTTTGACTTTAGGTTTGGGACATATGTGGATATGAGAAAGTGGTTGAGGGCTTTGGAGCATATCACTAAGCATTTTGAGCAAGCAAGCCATTAAGCAACACCTCATCCCCTTTTAATAGTATTGGCTTTCCTATAGACTCAATGTGATCTTGGATCACTAAAATGGAAAATGTAGAGTCTTGGACTTTGAAGCTTGAGCCAATCTTTTGTCCTTAGCATTTTGAGGGGTCCACAATCTTTATCCGTGCCATGCCAATCATTGAACTTTCCTAAAATATTTTATCTTGAAATAGCATTAGTTCAATGAGCTATATGTTGTAAATCATTACCAAAACCACCCAGGGATAGTTGCACTTTCACCATGGAACTAGAGAGGCAGAGAGCTCCTGCTAATCTGAATCGAAGCAAAAAAATCGATTGGGGATGGGACAGAGAAAGAATGAATGGAGGAGAAATGACACGAGGGGGTAGGGAGGGACCTTGTGCGGAGCGTCATCGTCCCCAGCAAGGTCGAGCTTGTGCCTCCTACAGGTCACGGTCGTCGTCCTCTCCTCGTCCCGCGCTGGCTGAAATGAATCTTCGGACGGCGAGACAGCTGCGCGGCCTGGGTCGTTGCTTGCAAGCAGCAGCTACTCGCCGCATCGGCTATGGTTGGCTTCCGCTTTCATCAGGCCGCTTCAGCCGCCGCCGCCATGGATCTTGGCTGCCATCATAGGTTGGAGGCGGGGAGATGGAGGCGAAGGACGGGGAGGAGAAGATGGGAGGCGTGGAGGCTGAGGATGGGGACGAGGAGATGCGTGGTGGTAGAGGACGAGGACGAGGAGATGCGTGGTGGCGGAGAACGGGGACGAGGAGATGCGATGTGTGGTGGCGGCGGATGGAGAAAAGAGATAAGGGACGGGTGTGTGTTAGGGTTAGGCTTTATACCGGGAAAGGTTTAGGGCTTCGGTGGGCTTTTGGCGGGCTTGCGGTGCTGTACTAGGCCGTTCATGACGATTTTGAAATTGTCACCGAAAATCTGTCATGAATTAACAGGTTTCTTGTAGTGCTAGACGGTTGGTGGTGTTCAGACCTCAATCATTATGGTGTAAAACTCCGGACAAGCATCGGGGTCTCCAATTAGGTTGTGGAGATCGCCCCGAGCAATTTGACGGGTACCGGTGACCATCCCCAAGGGTTGCCAAAGTGTACGGGTTTGGTGACCGCCTCCAAGGGTTGCCATTTGTACGGGTTCAGTGACCGCCCTCAAGGGTCCCTTAGTGGAATCACGACATCTTGCATTGTGCGAGGACGTGAGGAGATTACGGTGGCCCTAATGGCTTTTTGGGAGTATTGTGCCTCCACACCGCTCCAAACGGAGATTAGCGTCCGCAAGGGTGTGAACTTCAGGATACATCATCGTCTCTGCGTGCCTCGGTTATCTCTTACCAGACCCCTTTACTTATGCACTTTACTTTGTGATAGCCATATTGTTTCTTGTCATATATCTTGCTATCACTTAGTTGTTTATCTTGCTTAGCATAAGTTGGTGGTGCACATAGGTGAGCCTAGTTGTTGTAGGTTTTGTGCTTGATAAATTAACCGGTAGGTTTATTCCGCATTTGTTCAGGCCTAAACCGTAATTATTTTAAAGCGTCTATTCACCCCCACCCCCACCCCCCCGACACACACACTCTAGGCAACATCCTTGATCTTTCACCCCTTTTGATTAAAAAATATTATTAAAAATATGTCATTAATATTAACGCTAACGCCCACACGTGTGGTGGGAGTCAAACCCGCCCACACGCCCTATAGCACACAGACTACGCCATATCACCGCATGCATGCATGTGGAAATCTTTTTGGATTTTCTGTTTTAAAAATGTTTTATCTCTTAAATGAAAAATCCTATTGAAGATCCGTTTTCACCATTAAATCCCTCGCGACGAGATCTTCAAAACTAGATCTCATATCAATATATTTCGACGATTTTTTTGTTAAAAGTTGCCGTGTCTGTTACACATGAATTGCCATGATGTTTACACTGAAGTTGTCATGATATGTTTCAGCTATTTTCTTCTACATTTAAAAGTAAATTTTGACATATTATAAAAGAAGGAATTAAGAAACTAGACTTGCCATGCACCATAAATTAAAATTGTCATGATACATGCACTTAAAATTGTCATGATTCATACAAAAAAATATTTTCATGGTCAAAGTACTAGAATTGCCATCATCGAAAAACTAAAATTGTCATGATCTACAAACTAAAATTGCCACATGGTAACTTTAATTTAAGCACTATGGCAACTACAGTGTAAACGTCATGGCAACTTTTGGGCAAATTTCTTTTTCGTCGAAACATATCAACGTGGGGTCTAGTTTTAAAGATCTCGTCGAGACGGTTTTAATGGTGAAAACAGATTTTTAATTCGCTTTTTTAATTAGGAGATAAAACATTTTTAAGCCGAAAACCCAAAAAATTTCTGCTGATGTCATCTGTTCATACGTGGCAAAATGAGTGGTGATGAAGGCGTGTGGGCGATGTGCAAACACCCACACGTGTGGACGTTAGTTTTTCCGAAAAAATATCAGCCTCGCGACAACATTATTTGCTATAAAAATGTCAGATTTGCCATGGTAAAAGAAAAAAGAATCTAAACTTCGACATATATATAACAAAATCTCTACCACTTAAAAAAAGGTAAGGTTCCATTTTACCTTTATTCCTGCCGTTCCTTCGTCCAACCCTTTATGTATACGATAATTAATTACCTTAATTTACTTATCTTATGAACCAATTTCACTTTAATTTACTTACAAAACTTCTAATCAAAATACAAGTTAATTCACGATTAGAATTTGTTGAACATTTATTTACAAGGTCATATTATTATTAACATGTTAAATCATAAGTTAATCGTACTTGAAATATTATATCCAATATACGGACCGACATTGTGTTCTACTCCCTCCGTTCCTTTATATAAGGTGTATTATTTCTGGCATGGTGACCAAGACACAAAATTATAAACATATTAGGACAAAATTATCCTTGGCAAATTTGTTGGTTTACGGCAAGTAAATCATTTAGTCTAGAAAAGTAAGAGATGCATGCAATCGACATAGAGATACTTTCTTCTTTTGCTACAAGAAAAGATACAGACAATCAGGAGAGAGATATTTTTCCTTTTTTTTAAGGGCTAACAAGGGCATTATGAGGAATTAGAAAAAATGCACTTTACATTATGAAATTTTATAAAAAAAAATAAACACACCAAATATAAAGGAACGGAGGGAGTAGTAAAAGAAAAACCATCTCCACGGTCAGAGCAAGGATGAAAAAGTGAAATAATCTCCGTTGTCTCGTCTCGTATTCTCTCCGACTCGAATCCATGAGCGGGGCCGGCGCGGCGCTGGCCTTGCCGGCATTGGGCCTCTGCGGGGAGGACGGGAGGGCGGAGTGGCTGCGCTTCTACGATCAGGTGGAGGCGCAGGTGGCGGCGCTGGTCGCCGACCGCCCGCATCTACATGCGACGAGGGGTGAGAGGGAGGAGGCCTGCAGGGCGATACTTCTGGGGGGCAAGGACACGCTCGCCGGTAATAAGACACACACTGCCCATTGCCTCGTACGTCCTCCATATTGAGGGTTAATTTTGGTTCCCGTAATAACAAATTTAGGGTTGTGTTCTTGTGGCTCTGCTGGATTGATAAGTGAGACACGCGCTGCAATCGAGTCAGTTAGCCATACTGTCATGCTTCGGAGAGCATCGCATAGAAAATGACAGCGGCGAAGATCCGTCGCTGCATATAGGCTAAGCATCAGAGAGCTCTTGCTATTCTGGCTATCGTGAATATGTTACTCTGTCCAGATTTTACCTTCACGTCACATTTGGATTTGCAATTCTATATGGTAGAGTTCTCTACCTTGCACTTTCAGAAAGGAAATTATTTTTTGGTACTGATATCGCTGCCTTGCGTATTCAATGTAGAACTCCAAGAGGGTGATCTGGAGGATGTCAGAGCTTGTAGAGGTCTTCTTGCCCTACCAAGCACTGAATCTAAGGTGATGTAGTTACCGAGATATCAGACGCATTCTCAAAAGCTTGCAGTCCAGCTTGGGTATCTCATTGACTTTCCTAACTCCATTTTTGCATCTCTATTTGGTTCTCTTAATGTTAATCGAAGCCGAAGGAAGTTCAAGATCATCTAGAGCTTGGTGAAGACACCGGGGATCATGAGCACAGTGTAAAAGCGTTGAGAGCAAACCTTAGAAAACTGAAGGGAACTTTTGAGACCCTGATGTCAAACAAGGATAAGGATATTTATTCAGTAAAAGTTGTTCTTTTGAACCAGTTGAAGACAATGGAAAAGAACAGCACGCTCTTTGAGAACAAGAAACTAGAGGCAGCACAAGCTACTGAAGAAGTGCAGAAGCTTCAGCGGAACGTACAGGAGCTGCGCGTCGCAACCCAAAACAAGGACAATGAGATTGGCAGACTCCATGCAGAAGCTCTCATGGCTCAACAGAAGCTACATGAAATGGATTCCTTGCTGAAGGAGAAAGATGAAAGTATTGAAAAGCTCCATGCGGAAAACATTGGATTACGTGCTGTAAAGGATTTTGTTTGGAGCCAGTTCCGGATAAAGTAGCAGGAGCTGTTGGACCACGCCATGCTTCTTAAGAACGAGTTAGTGGCGGCAGCACAAGCTACTGAAGCAGTGCAAAAGCTAGTAAAGGAAAATCGCACAAGGGAGGCAGAAATTGTTGATTATGGAAACAAGTTATTGATTCTAGAGGATAAGCTAAAGGAGACGCGCTCCTTGGTGAAGGCGAAAGATGAAGAAATCCAAGAACTCAGAAATCGCCAACCTGAGATCACGAGTCTGAAGCGCAAGTGCGCCTCTTCCTTGTCAAATGTAAGTACGTCATTTCCAAGTATACTATGCTTTGAATGTTATTTGTGTTGTGGCCATGCCTTGCCACATATAGTCAATGGATAGTATTTTGTTTACTGTGTAAATCTGCCTGGTAAATTTTAACATTAAAAAACTGTTTTAAAAACATTAAAAAAACTATTTTTTAAGTTCACTTTTGGCAGTTTGATTGTTTCGCCTCATGCTATGTGATGGTCAACTGACAATGTGCTATTTTTATATTATACTCCAATAATTGTATTCTTAAATGTGCCACTGTAATTTTGTGCTGAAAGTACATTAGCATCCAAACTCTTCGTTGGATGCATGCATCAGCTGTGCTGCTGTGTGTTATTGGAAACACAGACCGAGAATAAAGTGAATATATTAGGTTTGCTTTATACGATTCTTGTATCTGGTATCTATATAGGACCATCATAATGCTCTTCTGGAGAGTGCTAATGAATATGTACTGTAACAGGAGACTAGTAAAAGGCGCAGGAGGGATATCATTGGGATGCATATATCTTCTATTTGGCGATGCAGGTCCGGCAGACAGTGTTTTGGACGTCGCACAGTGAGTCTCCCTTCACTCAACATTTCCCACCCCAACTCCATCTTTACACTGTGCATGCCAGATCTACATTCTTGTTGCTAATCTCCTCAAGTTCTAGGGAATTTCACTGGTTAATCTCCTGCTAAACAATCTTGTAGTGCCTTGTCTAGAACTGAGTAGATCTATGCCTTCTTGTTCCGTATCTGCTATCTGAGTTTTTTCTTTTCTGCACAATGATATATGCCTTGTGCGATTATATCACCTCAAAATGTTCTTGTACCTATTCAGCACTTAGCGTTGCCTTGTACTATCTTGTTTCTGGACAATGACTGATCCAAGAAACTTTATAAATCATTGACGTTTTATGCTGGACAGTAATGTATTACGAGACGATATTTTACATCATAATTACGTTGTTGTTAATGATTATATGTTACAAGATATTCTAAATGATAATACAGTCATTGATGATACTAGTAGCATACAAACTCATGATGTGGATAGCATCTAGAAAGTATTGGATAATACTTATGTGGAAAATGTCCTTTTTTTTACGAAAAGATGGCCCTAGGGCCATATTTCATTGATTAATCAGAAGGAGAAATACAAATTGCAGTAGAGCTACTGTTAGGGAGATCAGCGTGTTTTGGAGCTGGTTTCCAGCCGGCACGACCAGTATACAACAAGAAGAAGAAGATGATCTGCAACACTCAAGGTGGCTCAAAGAGTCTGTCTAACAGGTTTATACCAGCCGCCGACCAGCTTCTCGCCTCATCCTTGATGCGTCCCATGAGCTGTGGAACAGTGCACTCGGCGGCGTTGAAGACGCGGTTGTTGCGTTCTTTCCAAAGCATCCAGGAAACCAAGCAGATGGCCGATTTCCAGGTCTTCTTTTCCTCACCCTGTAGCAAGCTCAGCTACGCGCTCCAATTGTCTTTCAGGGTTTGGCTTAGCAGTGGTGCAGCCACCATTTGCCTGAGCTGCAGGAAGGAGCCTCCAAGATTGTCAGTGATACCCATCAACAGCCGCTTGGTGTAGGTGCACTATACCAGCATCCGGTGCAGCTAAGCAGAGCAGGCAAACTGGGTTGTGTGCAATGCCTCGAACAGCCAGGTGCTGTGAGGCACCGTCCACGGGCGGCGAGCCAGAGGAACGTCTTCGCTCGTGGCGCAGCGTTAGAAGACCAGATTAGCGTCTTGTCGTCCGATCGCAGAGCTCCTTCAAATTGGCATCGATATGCCGATTTGGCAGTGTAAGTACCATCCGCCGTCCAACGCCAGATGACATGGTCTGCCACACTGTCGTTGAAGTTGATTCCGCTGGCCAACTCTGTCAGGCTGCACAACTGTCTGAGCACCAAAGAGGAAGGATTCGACTTCAGAAGTCGCATCCACCGATTGCCAGTGACAGCCTCCCGAAGAGAGAGGCGGTGCTTGGTGCAGTGGCGCAGCAGCTCCGGCCATCGATCCACGGGGCGTAGCCCGTTCGCCCAGTGGGAGTCCCAAAACGATGTAAGTCTGCCGTCCCCGACAACGATGGTCGTTGATGCGCGAAAGAGCCCTGTTAGAATAAATCCGAGGCACTCCGTTGATCATCCGAGGATCAAGCAGTCACACGAACACGACACCGAGATTTGTTAACGAGGTTCACCGATATGGCTACATCCCCGGGGCTTGACTATGGGCGCTCCTCCCCATGACACCGCTACAATACCGCACCCGGTCACCCTGGACACCGGCACAAGCCGCCGGCTTCCCCTGTGTTCTGGTGCTATTATGTTGGCATAGGTTATATCGTGTGTCTACCCTCGCTATATAAGAGAGGCCTAGGATACAAGTGTCCTATTAGGACACGACTCCATATCCTATGTAAACACAATACAACTACAAGTCCAACTGTAACCTACCTTGTACACAATATTCGACACAACTCCAACAAACTCCACCTTGGCGAATATTCTCCACCACCTTGAATTCGTCAATGCGTCAAACTTCCATGTACATTGGACTTGAGCTTATCCCATGAGTACCGCTGCTACTTCAAGACTCCATGACTCCACCTGTAACTTGTAGTCCCTTCTTTTCTTGACCATAGTCAACACTTGAGCAAAATTAAGTTCCTCTTTACTCTAGTGTATGCTCCCAGCTCCCAGAGCTCCGTTCAACGCCATCACACACTGATCACTGACCTGTGTGAAAATGAACAACTCACATATTGGGTGTCACACATAAAAATAACCTGAACTCAACGTCACCGCTCCTTTCTTGACCATCTGTCTGAAACTTGAAGGAATTTCACCATTACTTGTAGTCATCCCGAGTCAAATTCGCAGTTGTCTCACCACATGTATGACCACCAGAGCCCTGGCCCGTCTCCATGCCCCGTGCGTACCGCACGCCTCGCCGCTATTACCGCGTCGAGCCTCCGCTGTCTCGGTCAAGTCTCAAGGGTCGCGAACCCACACCACTCAACTTCCACTGCAGAGTACCACCGATCATCACCGACCGATGACGAGTTTCACGTTTCCATCAGACCACTGGGCTCCAGTCCGAACTACGCGTCACTCGCTTTTCCACCTTGTTGAATAGGCTTCGATTCCCTGGATCCTTACACCGTAGCCCCTCAATTCAGCTCCACCTTCAACATGACTCCATGGTAGATGATCAGTCCACCCTCGCGCCCCGTCGACTTGAAGCTCACATGTGCACCATCTTGAATCAACCCCGCGCCACTAGTCTTGTCGAAGTCGCACAAGCCCTCGGCCTGCGCCACGTGTTTCCACGCCCAGAAGTCAGTCACCATCAGTCTCACGCTCCTATGTTGTAGTCGCCGATTCCACCACCGTCTTCTGTACCAACCGACTCAAGTCGATCCGTCAGACTGTCCAGTCTGACCCAGCCGAACTTGTCCGGCTGCACGACACGCTCAAGGCTCCCAAATCTTCCATGAATTTTCCATCCATCACATGATAATTTCATCTTAGCTGACATGACTTCCTGCAACACCTTCAAGCATCCCTACTGCGCCAATAAATCTTTCACCTTTGTCTGCCATAACCCAAGATTTCCAGTCTCGTCGTACTTCTCCACCTTAAATCTAGTACACGTTGGCGCATGATTCTTCGTATAGCTGACTGTGTGAAAAAACATCCTTAGCTCCCGATGCTGGTTGTTGCTTTGCCTATGCCCATACTCTCCTGATGTATTACCACGTAATATTTCTTCACCAATTTGATTTGCTCCTGCCTCTCCGTGTCATGTGAGGACTCGGTCCTCTTTTTGTCCAAAACAAATCTCACGTCCAGCTTCTGCGACTCTGCGCACCTTGCCTTCCGGCTGCATCGCGCGTCTGGCCAGGCGGCAGACTTACCACGAACGAGCATCTTCTCTTCACCAGCCAAATCACGCCAAGGCCAGCCCACACAGCGCTTCCGATTCGGCCGCCCGAGCTGGCCGCCACTAACCAGCCTGGGCCTTAAATCCTACACTTGGGCCTGCTAGCAATCGACCTCCAGCCACAGGCCGCTACTCGCTCGCCACGCCTGAAGAACTTCTTCCGATCGCACGTTGCACCGCTGCCGCATCCGATCTCGGCGAGATCTCCTGAACCTGCCGCCACCGCTTCCGATTGCCTTCTTGGATCTCGTGTATAGCGCACCCGATGACCTCCGCGAAACTGACACTTCCGCACGTCATCTCTTACCGCGAACAACGACAATCCATCCTCCAAATCAACACGGCCTCAAATCAAACTTTGCTCATGATACCACTTGTTAGAATAAATTCGAGGCACTCCGTTGATCATCCGAGGATCAAGCAATCACACGAACACGACACCGAGATTTGTTAACGAGGTTCACCGATATGGCTACATCCCCGGGGCTTGACTATGGGCGCTCCTCCCCATGACACCGCTACAATACCGCACCCGGTCGCCCTGGACACCGGCACAAGCCGCCGGCTTCCCCTGCGTTCCGGTGCTATTATGTTGGCATAGGTTACATCGTGTGTCTACCCTCGCTATATAAGAGAGGCCTAGGATACAAGTGTCCTATTAGGACACGACTCCATATCCTATGTAAACACAATACAACTACAAATCCAACTGTAACCTACCTTGTACACAATATTCGACACAACTCCAACAAGCCCGTCGGCAGAAGGGTCCGCGGGCAAGGGCAGAGTATGCCATGGCCTAGTAGGGTCCGTCCAGTAATACCATTGCCAACGGCAGCGCAGAGCTCTCCCTTGCTTCTGAATGTCCGGGATGCCAAGACCACCGAACTCACGCGGGCGGGAGACATCAGACCAATTCACCAAGCATTTACTAGCCGTGGCCTCCTCGTCCTGAGCCCAAAGGAAGCCACGGAGCAGCTTGTTTACCTTTTTAAGCAGCCACATTGGGGGATCCAGCACCATAAGCTGAAAGATGATCATGGCCGATAGGGTGGCACGCACGAGCTCGACACGTCTGGGCAACGCTATATGCCTGGCCTTCCACCCTCCCATGCGTTTGGCCAACTTATCAATGGCTGGTTGCTGATCAACACGACGCAGCCTGGAGTCTGATAGCGGCATCCCGAGATAAGTTATGGGGAAAGCGGCCACCGGACAGCCGGAGTCCTGCACCAGGTTTGTGATGGTGTGGGTATCTGCACCTCCTATTGGGATGGCCGCACTCTTGCTCCAGTTGGCATGCAATCCCGTTGCCTCACCGAACAGTCGGAGAAGTTCCATGATGGCCCAGAATTCAGTTTCTCGGGTGTTCAGGGAGAAGATGACGTCGTCAGCATACAGTGAAGCCCTTAGGGTGGAGCAGCCCTTGCCAAGTGGGCTAAGGACGCCGGTCTGTGTTGCATAGTTCACCATTGATGCCAAGGTGTCCATAGCAATGACAAACAGGAGTGGCGATAATGGGTCTCCTTGGCGCAACCCTTTCGCATTATGTATGACCTCGGTTAGCTCTCCATTGATCAATACTCTGGTAGAGGATGTCCTCAACAGCCCTGCAATCCAACCAGTCCACCGGCTACTGAACCCTCGTTGTTGTAGAAGTTGCAGCAAGAATTCCCAAGAGATACTGTCAAAGGCCTTTGCAATATCCACTTTGACTAGTACTGATGGTGTTTTAGACATTTTCAGGCACTTTATTTGACCACGAACAAACACAAAATTGTCGAGGATTGATCTCTGCTTGATGAAGGCACTTTGGCATGGGGCGACCAACTTATCCATCTTGGGCTGCAGCCGTCGTGCAAGCAATTTGGTGAATTTTTTTTGCAATGGCATGTACCAAACTAATTGGCCTGAAGTCAGCCATCTTCTTGGCACCTTCAATTTTTGGCAGTAGGATCATGCAAGCTGAGTTTAGATGTTGGAAATTGTTGAAGTTGAGGTTCTGTAGCCTGTTGATGGTAGCCATCACATCCCCTTTGATGATAGACCAACATGCTCTGAAGAACAACATGGTGTATCCATCAGGTCCAGGTGCCTTTTCCATGGCCATATCATCAATGGTTGCAAACACCTCCTCTTCGGTAATAAGGGCGTCAAGGTCGGCCAGGTGCTGCAGCATAGGTGTGTACCCGAGTGCTTGAAGATTGATGGTTGCGGCCCGCTCTTTAGGAGTTCCAATCAGGGTGTTGAAGAAATCCCATGCGATCTTCAGTTTGTCCTCCTGCCCTGTGATCATGCAGTCATTGTGTTCAATCACCTGAATATAATTCTTTCTTCTTCTAGACGACGCCTTGATGTGGAAGAACTTTGTACCAGCGTCACCAAGCCTAATCCAAGTCACCCTAGATCGTTGCCGCCACATTGCTCTTTCCAACGCTGCAATCCCAAGGCACCGGACCTTCAGGAAGTTTCGGAAATGGTGTTCCTGTGGCGTTAACTGTCTGACATCCCTTGCGGCATCAAGTCTGAATATTAATTCATTGACAATATCAAGTGTCTTCGGCAGGTGAGAGCAATGCTGAGAGTGCCATCTTTTTAGCGCTTTGCCAGTGTTCTGCAGCCGTTGTTGCAGGATAAGAAAGGGGTCGCGTGAGTTCACTGGAGAGGCCCAGGCAGCCCCCACAACCTCCTCAAACCCCTCCATTTTGCACCAGTGATTTTCAAAACGGAATCTTCTGTAGGGCTTGAACTCTACATCACAACTCAATAACAGAGGGCAGTGGTCGCTCATCGTTGTGGTGATGCCTTGCAGTAGGCAGGCCGGAAAAGAGTCATGCCATGCCTCATTGTACAGGACCCGGTCGAGCTTGACCAATGTGGCAGCTTGTTGCTTGTTGGACCAAGTGTAGGTCCTTCCGTGTAGGTACATATCTTTGAGTGCCATGTCACTGATGAAACGGCAAAAGGCGTTAAGCATGCGGCGATTAATTCTGTTATTAGACTTATCAGATGTTGCACTGATCATGTTAAAATCTCCAGCACAAATAGTGGGCATGGCAGTGCCGGCCATGGCGGCTTCGAGGTCAGCCAGAAGGGCAATCTTCTCATCATCTCTTTGGGGGCCATATACACCAAACATCCTCAAACATTTACCAGACCGGCAGTGTAAGCAGCGCAACTCAATCCAACTAGCGGTGCAGTGACTATAGGTTATCTGAATCTCTGCTCCTTTCCAAGCAAAGATAATGCCTCCCCTGGTTCCCGCGGCCGATTGGAAGACAAAGGAATCAAACGATGCTCCACAACATTGCTTGATCAGATCCTGGTCCACAACACTCAACTTTGACTCTTGAAAGCATACAACTGATACATTGAACTGGCTGACTAATCTCCTAGCCACTCCTCTCCGCGCCGGGGTGTTAAGGCCCCGGATATTCCAGAACAAGATGGGACAACTATCCATAAAGCACACTAATCGTCAGACTACAACAACACACAGTTAGGCCGCCTCCTGTGCTGCAGCCCCGCTTCCCTGACCCCTCTTGCTGACGCGCTTCTTTCCTCCCTTCGCCTCGGCCAGCGCAGTGAGGGCATTGATCTGATGCTCAGAAAGCGGCTCATCAAAGGTGCTGGTGTATCTGGTCATCGCATCATCATTGTCCGTCTCGATTCCAAGCTTCTGCATGATCAGCTTCTGCGCCCTAGCCACTGCCCCCAGCGCGGCCGCGGTGGAGGAAGCAAGGCGGCGGCTCCTGCGTGGGTTGGACACCGGCGAATGGCGTCCCCGGCGAGGCGCTCTGGGGCGTGCAGCTGTTGGCCTGGGCAGCAGTGCAGGCGTGATTGGCTCCTCCAGATTAGCAAGCATGTTGCCGATGGCTCCCACCGGCCCATTGATTGGGAGCCCACCAGCAGGCTCCATATTGGCATTTCCCATGCCCATGTCAGCGTGCCGGTCCCATGGGCACAGGTGCCACCTCCTCCACCGTGGGGCCAGCCTGCGGCAGTGTCGGTGACGCTGGGCGTTGACCCAAGTGAAGGAGCGACCGCGTCACGAGCTCATCATCCACGACCCCCAAGGAAGCGCCCCCACCATCCATCACCAGCTCCTGGGATGTCTTTTGCGCTTGGTCCACTTCCTGAGCCTGGGTAGGCGTGGGCTGCGGCAGCTGCGTCGACTGTAGCGCCGGCTCGACAGGAACATGGAAGTGGAGGGCTTCAGACTGCATGGCTCCGATCGACGTAGGAGAGCTTGCCCCAACCGTCTGGGACAGCCCACCCTCGCCAGCGTCGTGGGCTCTTGGCTGCACGCGGCCAGCCACCGGTAGGGCTAACACGCCGTAGGGCACACGTGCCTCGTCAGACGTGGGGTCCAGCGCCCTGCCGTTGATGACGGTGCCATCCTCGTCCACCAGGAAGACACTGCCGCGGCCCTCCACTCCCGTACGGGCACCGAGCCTGGAGAAGATGGACGGCCTCCCCGGCGGCGCCGGAGCGGAGCGGGCACCAGCGACGGATCCCCTCGCCCAGGGGAGGGGGCGGGCAGCGCGGAGCGAAACGCCTCTGCCGTCTCGATCCGCCGAGGTGCCTGAACCCCCGCCGCCTAAGGCGTACTCCTCCAAGTAGTCGAGGTGC
This sequence comes from Triticum dicoccoides, assembly GCF_002162155.2. NCBI lineage: Eukaryota > Viridiplantae > Streptophyta > Magnoliopsida > Poales > Poaceae > Triticum > Triticum dicoccoides. The sequence continues at coordinate 582,391,799 of NC_041389.1, forward strand.
ACCAGCACCAGCCCGTCGTGGACGCGCGGGCACTCGGGCAGTGGCGCGTTCGCCTCGATGGTCTGCATGAAGCCCGCCGGCAGCTGCAGATGGCCGATGGGTTCCGATGCGGCATGGCGACGCGGCTCGTCGGTCCCCAGCTGGACGAAGCGCGACAGCAGGTCCGGCAAGAGGACCCAGGCGTAGAGGATGTAGTAGGATACGTCGGTCTTGTTATAGGTCTCCACCTCGACGGCGTGAATCTTGAGCATGGGGAGGATGCGCTTCACCGTCTCGAGGTTCCATGCTTGCACCGACAAGTTCTCAAGAAAGAGGCGCACCTTGTAGCGCATGGTCGGGAGCTCCGAAAAGGAACGGCGAGACCACTCCTTGGGCAGGTAGGGGGTTCCTTGCTCGTCATGGAAGACGCCGCCGTCCGCCACCACGTTTCTCCACTGCGCGTCAGAGAAGCGCAGCAGAAAAACATCGTGGTAGAGGGAGACGGACACAGCCCCAGGCGGAACCGCGGGGTACTCCTTCATGATGGCGGCCTTCACTTTCTCGGGGTACATGTCCTCGGATGCCACATCCATGATCAGCGCCGCGGCACGCAGCTGCAGCTCCTCGTGTGCCATCTCCTGGGTGAATTCAAGGAAGCAGTAGGAGGACATGGGCCTGCGAACAGCGTCACCAGGAAGGCTAGTTGCCGCAGAGCTCATAGCTGGCTCAGGATGGTGGTTGATGCGCGAGTGGATGTTACTGGCCGGGAAAACAAGGCGTTGCTGGGGCGGTGGTTTTTGGCTAGCCGCGGGCTGTTGCTGAGGGGGTGCGACAGCGGTGGTGGAGGTGGAGGAGGTGGTGCAAGGCTACCGCCGCGGGCGGCGTGTTTGAGCGCGGAGCGGGGGAAGTGGGTTGGGCGGAAGGTGCTTGAAGGGGCAGTCCCTAGCAGTGTGCCCCGGCCGGACACAGTGCAAGCAACGCACTTCCTCGCGACAAGTGCGGATCTTGTGATTGGTGAGAAGGCAACGAAAGCAGCGGCCATGGAGGTCTTCTTTATAGGACGCGGCACGGGGGGGCGGCGGGTGGGCGGGAGCCACCAGGCCTCTCTTCTTGGTGACCAGCTGCCATGGTTGTGCGGAGTAACTCACCTGCTCCGGGCCATGAATGGGCGCAGCGGTATTGATGGCGGCTGGGGAAGCAGCAGCATGGGCCGCCGCATGAGCGGTGTCCCGCTCCGGCGCGGCAGGCGGCGAGGATCCGGGCACGCCGAAGGCCACCGCATGGGAGTAAGAGCGGCGTGGGCTGGTTGACCGGTCCGATGAGGTCGAACCACCCGACAGGCAGAGCCGCTCCTCCGAGGCGAACGGGCTCAAGTCCAGCGGTCCTGAGGGTGGTTTTGGGCTTGGGTGGTGGCTGCACACGAGCGGTGCCCCTGGGGTGGCCGTGTGGGCGGGCGGTGGCGTGGCCGAGGTGGCCATCGGCGATGGGCGAGAGCCGCGGCCGCGAGGGAGAGGGATTCCCTGTGAAAAAGTCCTTTTTAATATCTTCAACTGTTTGGTTTGCTCACTTGACCCACCAAAGTATTCTTGTAGTCCATTTACTCCATCTAAGTATGAATACCTCATCCAGTCGCCTGGTTTTGTCACGTCGCATCACATTTGAACATTATTAATCACAAAAAATCCTGACGAGTCATCTTGTTCCTCTGTCATTCTCTTGCACCTCTCTGAATTATCCACTTCTTCCTCTGCGTGGGTACTGATACGCATGGCACTGGCAAATACCAGTTTGAGGGGTACAGTGATCACGTACAGATCCGTAGGAGTAAAGTGGGCCCAAAAAAATTACCTTGGGGATTAAGTGGACAAACACTGCACTTCAGGCCAGGGTAGAAAAGTCAACTTCTTCCTGATGGTACTGATTCTTTGAATTGTTTTAATTGTATATTAAAGTATAACAGGACAACAAAGATTTTTTTTATCAAAGAAGGGCTTGCCCCTTCCGATTTTCATTACTGAAAACCACAGAGTTCTACATAAGAGTTCAAAAGGAAACGAAAAGATCCAACCGGATTCAACAGGATCAAATAGCAACCCCAACGACCAACAAGGGTCAGCCACACCACATATCAACGCAGAAACAAAAGTAGCAAAAAAAGGAGCCAAGGATCTATTCTTCAGGAGCACCAAACATCAGGTTCACCACCGCAGGAGAGACTTTCTTCATTCCAATCTAGCAACATTGATCCTTCACCCCTGCTTGGCTGTGAACACTTCATTTGCTGCCTGCTCTAGCACCCTTGCTCCCAGCTCCAACGTTTTTCTTGATGACTCCTTTATCTGCAGAATAGACCAGTCAATTAACCACCTGCACATTAGCTTGACAACATATAAAGGATCATTTATCCTTTTATTCTCAAAGATAGTTGCATTTCTGCTTTTCCAAATTGACCAAAGCAGGGCTGAAATCCCCACCAGCACCAGTTTCTTATCATCTTTGTTAAATTTCCTAATCCAGTCTTCAAAACAATCTTTCACACTAGATGGCACAGTTTTAAAACCACACACACATCTGACCAAAATCCATAACAACGAAGCAACCGAGCAAGAGAAGAATAGATGATCAATTGATTCATCTTTCCCACACAAGACACATCTTTTCTCACCCTTCCATCCTTTTTAAGCAGTACATCTCTAGTTAGGATGCCTTTTTTATTAATCAACCATAAAAACACTTTCAGTTTCGCAAGTACTTTAATCTTCCATAAGTATTTCTGTGGGAATTTCATCCCAACAGCTATCAATTTCCTATACAAGGATCCCACAGAGAATTTATGATCAGCAGTGAGGGCCCAGAGGATTTTGTCCTCCCCTCCCTGCATTTGAATTTCCTCACATCTTTTTTGACTGTTCCAAAGCTCCACAATCTCTCCATGCAGGGTTCTTCTAAATTTAAATCCATGCCAACCTTTCTGTATGGCCTCCTCCACAGTAATGTTATGGTCAAAGGATATATCATATAGTCTAGGGTAAGCCTCCCTCAAAGGTTTATCATCAACCCATGAATCTTCCCAAAACCTAGTATTTCTCCCATTCCCCACCTTTTTCTTTACAAATTTGTAAAAGATTTCTTTGATTTTAGTAGGCTAGCCCAGAATTGTGAGTCCCCTGGCTTTTTACATATTAAAGCCAAACACCCCCCTTTTCTATATTTGTCTTCCAAAATATCCTGCCACAGGCCCTTTTCATTTTCCATTTTCCAAAACCATTTAGCCAGAAGTGCAATATTCATTATTTCCAGATTCAGTATCCCCAATCCCCCCATTTCTTTGGGGAGGCAATAGTCTTTCCAATTCACTAGATGGTATTTTTTGACATTCTCATCTTCTTGCCATACCAGCCTGGATCTGAAGAAATCAACTTTCTTTATAATCCCCTTAGGCACAGCATAAAAGGACATCATAAATAAAGGTATATTAGTCAGGCAGGCTTGCACCAAGGTTATTCTCCCTGCAATGGAGCCCAGTAACTTCCCCTGCCAACACCCACATCTTTTTTCAATTTTGTCAGTTACACATCCCCAATGAGAATTCCTGATTTTGTTCTTAGATACAGGCATCCCCAGGTATTTTATGGGCAAATCCCCCATCTTACATGTTAGTATTTCTTAGTATATCATTTTTTTTCTCTGGCTTTGCCAGACAACAGTAATTCACTTTTGTGAAAGTTTATCTTAAGCCCAGACATTTGCTCAAAAGCTCCTAGTATGAGTTTAAGGTTTTTCACACTTTCTATCTCATCCTTTATCAAGAATATGGTATCATCAACATATTGTAACATATTAATCCCCTTCCCTCTATCACTGTTCAACACCCCTTTAACCAAGTCATTCTTCAGGGCATTACTTATTGTGAAGGCTAGGGCATCAACAACAATGTCAAACAGCAAAGGTGACATGGCATCCCCTTGCCTCAATCCTTTAAAGGTTTTAAAGTATGGGCCAATTTCATCATTCACTTTAATTCCAACATGTCCCCCTCTCATAGTTTCCATCACCCAGTCACACCATTTGTCAGGAAACCCTTTCATTTTCAACATTTGTGCCACTTAATTTTGTCATATGCTTTCTCAAAATCTACTTTAAAAACTAGGGCATCTTCTTTATTCTTATGAAAGGAATTCAGAGCCTCATGCAAAATCACAACCCCTTCCATAATATATCTGCCTTTAATAAAGGCACTTTGGGTTTTAGAAATCACAGGGGCCACACACTTAGCCAGCATGTTCATCAGAATCTTAGTGATGATCTTAAAACTAACATTCAGCAGGCAAATGGGCCTAAACTTCTGAATTTGTTTAGCATCATTAGTTTTTGGGATTAAAGTAATTATGCCATAGTTGAGTCTAGCAATATTAATTTCCCCTTTTGCAAAACCATCTACTAGGTTTTCTAGATCCCATTTGACCACTTCCCAAAAATCTTGGTAAAAGTCACCAGGGAATCCATCAGGGCCAGGGCTTTTATTTCTTTTCATCCGAAATACCACTTGATGAATTTCATTTAAGGAGAAAGGTGTCAAGAGCTCCTCTCTTTCTTGTTCATTGATTTTATCCATCTCCATCTCTATCAATGGGATACTAGATTCTTCAGGATGTCCAAATAATTACTTATAAAATTTGGTGATATATTCCATCAACTTCTCATCCCCTTCTATAATCCCTTCCTCCTGTTCAAGGGAAACAATTCTGTTTTTTCTTCTTCTCCCATTTACCTTAGCATGATAATATCTAGTATTTCTGTCTCCATCCTTAATCTCCGAATCTTTATATCTTTGCAACCATTTCATCTCCTCTTGTATCATTACTCTTTTTAGTTGGGCTCTAAGCTCTTTCTGTTCACTTCTATCCACCGCACTTAAACCCATGATCTCAGCTCTTTTATCTAAATCATCAAGCTCCTTTATTATTCCCATGATCTCAGCTTTTTGCCTCAATTTCCTCAACCTTGATTGCCATCATCCAAAACATCCCCTAAGTATCTCTCATTCCAGGTGTTATATACCAGCTCTCTAAAGCCTTCTCTCAGCAACCAAGCATTTTCATATCTAAAAATATATTTATGAGCATGAGTTTCCCCTGTGTCCAGGAACAAAGGAGTGTGATCAGAAATCTCTGTAGCAAAGGCTTGCAGTATGGTGAGTGGGTATTTTTCCTCCCAAGCTGGGCACATCAGCACTCTATCTAGTTTTTCAAAAGTAGGATCCTCCTGATTATTAGCCCAAGTGTATTTCCTCCCATTCAGGGGTAATTCCCTAAGCCCTGCTTGTTCAATAATGGCATTGAACATGAAGGACCATTGTTCATTAAGCATAGGTTTGGTTTTTCTCTTTTCCACTTCTGATAATGTTGAAGTCTCCCCCAACCAAGCAAGGCAGAGGATTATCATGATATAATCTTGCCAATTTAGCAAGGAAACTTGCTTTTCCCTCCTTCTGTGCATCCCCATATACAGTAACCAAATTCCAGTGCATTTTGATATTTTTATCAAATATTAACATTCTCAAGAAATATTGTCCTTTTTCAGTATTTTCTACATTAAACACATCTTTGTTAACCCCCACCAGGATCCCCCCTGACATGCCTCTGGGTGGATTCCAACTCCATTGAAAATTCCTCCCTCCACACAAATTATGCAACTCATTTTTTGTGAAGTCTTGCTTTATGGTCTCAGAGAGTCCAATAAAGTCTAGCTTCTCATCCATAATCATTTCCCTAACATATCTTTTCTTGTGATCTTGTCCTATACCTCTTACATTCCAGAAAACTCCCCTCATTATTCTATATTTGACCACAAAAAAGACCAAAAATCTATAACCAATGCAAATACCGAGAAGATTCTCAATTAGAACCTCTTATTTTTTTCCTTCTTCGAAGGACTCCAATCCCAAGTGATTGCTTCACACAGTCAAGTGCTGGTGAGCGTTTCCTACCACTTTTTCCCCCAGAGAACATTCCCCTTAGTTTTTTCATCTGTTGTTCCTCAATATCCACATCAGAATGTTCATAATCTGAACACAATTCCTCAAGGGTTATGTCTCCAGTATTAATATATACTGGGACATCCTTTTCAGATTTATCATTCTCTTCACATTCCCCCCTGATTTACCACTTTTTCTCTTTTAATATTCTAAAAGTATAGCTCTCTTCTAGCTATTTCCATCTTATTAATAATATCAATATTTTTATCAATCATCTCTATTGAACACCCTAGATCAATCCCCACTAGAGAACTAATATGTAATAAGGAGGCATCAGCAAAAGCCAGTTCAGAATTCTTACCATAATTGTCTATCTCCTCAGCTCTGCTTTTAGCCATATCCTCAATTTTCTTGTCTTCCCTTCCTTTGTTTCTCAGGCTTCTCTTGATTTCAACATCTTTCTCCTCCCCTTCTTTATCCAGGATCTCACTTCCATGTATTTCAGCCATTTTCTCCCCCAAAGTCCCAATAGATTCTTGGCTAGCATTATAATTAGTGGGCTCATTATATTTCCCAGACTCAGTATCTTCCTTTTTCTGTTGAGTCTCTTTCTCATAATCTTCAAGGTCCATATTAGCTAACTCCATTTCATACTCCTCTCTATTGGCAGCCTCTTGTGCCAGTTTCTGAATTTCTTCAAGTTGTTTTTTACTAATCTCCTGCAACCCTGTCTGAATCTTTTCTAATTCTCTGATTCTGTTTTCATTTTTAGCCCATAGTGCATTGTTTCTCATCTTGTCTTCCTCCAAGCTTTTGATCTTACTGAACATGATTTCACTTTCTTTTTGCCATTTTCCTCTCTCCAAAGCCATCTCCTTTTACCACTGCATCATGGTTTCTTCCACTTGAGCTTTCATTCCTTCAATTCTTTTATCCACCTCCTTACTTTGTTTCAGGGATAAGCATCCCAGAGAAACCCCTCTATGTTCATTATCCTCCATTCTAGTCCTCTTCCTGTTGTCAATCTCTTCCTCCCCCCCTTCTGAGAAATTACTGCTACCATTTCTCCTCTTCTCTTCCTTGTACCAACCAATCTCCACCACCTTCTCAGCTTCCACCCCAATTCTAAACATAAGAAGATCAGGGGAAGTGATTTCCACTTGAGTTGGTATTTTCTCCACATCTCTGATCCCACACTTTGCTCTAATTTTCTCCTCATTTATAGTATCCATATCAATCTCCAGGACAGGTCCAACTGCAGCAGCCACCTCACAAACACCCAAAAAGTGTCTGAAACAATCTGGAACTTCGGCCAGCCTGACCCAAATGGTGTGCATCTTCCCAACAGCTTGATGATCAAGGGACCAGGGTTGAACCTTGATCACCACCCCTGTCCCCAGCAGTTTGAAGTCATTAAACTTGGACAGCTCCACCAACTTTGCTTTATTGGGAAATCTCATCATGTATCCATTCTTTCCAAATTCCCTCACTCTCCATTGCCAGCCCCAGTCAAACATTTCCTCCATAGCTTTCACAAGCTTAGTCTCATTAATGCTTCCTTCTCTTATGATCACCACCCCCAAAGGATTGGTATGTTCTGCTATCAGGACATCTTTATAGCTCTGAACCAGAAGAATTCCCGGCCCTTTAGCTGCATACCCTACATATTTTGGGACTGGTTTAACCTGTTTCAGCAAGTTGCACTCCCCTGTAATATGATTCTCTCTGCCACAGATCAAGCAGTGCCCCACCCTGCAATCCTTGGTGGTGTGTCTGGGGTATTTACACTTACCACATACCTGTTTGTTAAATCTGTCAAAGTTTCTCTTGTTCTCTTCATACCCATGCTGCCAACCACTCTTACCCCCTTGCTTCTTCATTTCCAGTCCAGCTCCCTGTTCTACCATCTTGTCAACTCTCTGTTGCCCATTAGGGGCTCCCTCCTCTTTTCTGTGACTTTCTTTTCCAAGCATGTTACCAATTCGATTTCCAGCCAATCCTTCCACCTGGGCCTTCTCACTGCCCTGCATCCCCTGAACCAGCTGAGAGAGCAGCGAAGTCAAAAGCAATTGCTGCTGCTGCTGATCTGACTGAGAGATCTGATTGTTGCTTCTCTCTTTTTCCATTACAGCACCTTCTCTTTCACCGCAAGCCATCCTTGGAGTCTCTCCCCCTGCATCTTTTTTCCCTGCCTTAGCTTGCCACACCAGATTCTCTTCGATCCTCTCAGATCTGGGGTCTTCATCCTCTGCATCTCTGCCCATATCCTTCACAGTACCAGAACGATTCCCCCCTCTCCCAAAACTCCCAGATCCCCCTGGGAAGGCATGCCTCCCTCCATTCCATCTCCCAACCTTCTCAGTATTGTTGAATCTTCCTCCTATATTTCCATTTCCTCCCCCTCTATTGAATCTTTGAGTCCCAAACCCTCTACCAAAATTTCCTGACATGGTTTTTTTGTGTGGCGGCGAGGGGGGAGAGGAGGAAACCCTAAGGAGTCGGAATTCTCCCCAACTCCCTCCACTCCCTTTTTTATACCCCCCACACCTCCGTCCCTTTGTTGGGTTGGGCCGGGCTCCATCTCACTAGGCCTCCACCATCTCAGGCCCACCTCCACATCAGTGTTTAAATCCCTCCCAACTGAGCCCCCAAAAATAATCAGGGGTCTCAGAAATTTTTTCTCACAAAATTCCTCCAAACCCCCCTCTTTTACACCTAAGTATCTTGCAATAGGGGTACTCTGCAACTCAATTTCCCCAAAATCTACATCCTCTTCCCTAAATACAGGGATTATGGGATGAACATTGTCTTTTTTCATATGCTTTCGAACAATTTCTGCATCTATCCCACTCCCATGAGTCATGTTGCTCAACTTTCCATTAGTATCTTTATCCCCAAAACCCCCATGTTCTGGACATATGTCTGCATAAGAAATCAATCCAGAACCCTGATTTCTTCGCGATTTTGACCCCCCCTAATCCTATCTCTGTTGCTAGGCTTAAATTTCCCACACAAATTACCATAACTAGCATCATCTACTTCGATCGAAGTAGTAGACACTAAGTATTTCACAGCTTTCATCATACCTGGATCGGAGATGAGGGCCTCCCCCTCCCCCTCCTCTTCGGAGTCCTCACCGGCCAGCAACCAGAAGCGGTTGCCGACCGGCGAGCACCCTACTGGCGGAGGGAGAGAGCGAGGAGGCAAGGCGACCGCCTCTGGAACCGCGGTGAGCGGCGAGGGAGTGAGGTTGGGGTCGAAGAAGCCCTGGCCCTTCACTGCGGCGGCACCGTCGCTTCCTCCTCCATTTCCTTGAGCTCCTCGTCCTCTTCGATCTGGATTGGCAGCCACCTGGATCCAGGGGCAGGGATCCCCATCACCACCTCCTGTGGGGGGCCCTGATGCGCTGGAGGCGGTGCCCACGGCTGGATCAGGCGGTAGCGGAAGGAGCGGAACACCTTCCACTTCTCCCTCTGCTCCGGGACCAGGGACTCCGCCTCGAGCATCACCCACAGGAGCACGCCCATCGCCGGCTGGCGGTCGTAGTTGGGGAAGCACCTGAGGATCTCCTCCCCGCGTAGCTTGTCCCGCACCACCTCCGACGCGTGGTTGAGCGCCTTCGCCGTCGGGAACCATCGATCGATCTCCTTCAACCGCCCCATCAGGATCTCGTCGCCGTCGGACGGCGCCCACATCTGTTGTTCCCTTGTCGTCATCGAACCCTAGCTGTCGCAGCGGCGCGGGGCGTGGGTTCTCACGGGCGAGATTTGTGAGGTGTGGAAGGACAAACAAAGATAGTCTAAATATTCATGTTGATCATTCATTCCTAGTCTATGTATAGTGTAAACGTCCCTAGTTGTTCTGATCTGAACTAGATGTGTTATGACCGGTCAGGTCTATACCAGAAAGAGTCCCACCGAGCATTAGTATTAGGGGCTTGTTCCGCAAGTTATCTTAGGCAAGTTATCTTAGGCTAAAGTTATAAATACTAGTTGTAAGACACCGTTGAGATCAAGCAATAAAGATATTATAATCTTCTGTTGCCCGGCTCCCCAAGGAGCCGGAACCCTAGCCGCCTCTCCCAACCCTAGCCGCAACGGCGCCCGACCGCCGGCGCGCCCGCTCCAGCCTCCGTCCCCCTCCTCCCTGTCCATACAACCTACGCCGAAGGCCTGGTAGGAACCCTAGTCCTACCAATTTGGTATCCAGAGACACCAGACCGATCATGTCGCTTCCCCCATCACCGCCGCCGCTGCCATCCACCTCCGCCCCACCACTGCTGCCGCCGGCCACCTCCTCGCCGATGACGGCGATCACATCCGGGACCGTCACCACCACCGCGCCAGCGCCCGTCACCACCACGGCAGATCCGCCCCCGCTCCTCACGCCCGAGGAGATGTCGGGCACCCTGCAGGAGCTCATCCACACCGTCCGAGGCATCAGCCTCTACCTCGCCGGGCACCAGCCCCTGCCACCGAACGCTGTCACCACCGCCTATGGGCCGCCGCCGCTACAGTGGTCCGCCTCGGCCTTCCAGGCGCCCTACGGAGGGGCGCCCCCGCCACCGCTCCTGCTGTCGCACTACCCGGCCGCGGGAACGCCTTGGCCAGCATGGCCGACCACCGCCGCATCGCTGGGGGGCCCGCCTCAGCAGTCCCTCCCGGCGCCACCGCCGGCCCTCACGACGCAGGCGCCGGTGCAGCCGCACCACCAGGCGCCGCCGCCATCGACAGCGCCACCAACCGCGTCCCGGCCTACTGGTCGGCCCCTGCACCAGGTGCAGTTTCCGCCCTCGCCATCGCCGATTCCCGCATGGGCGGCCGGCTCATCTCCGGACCCGGCGTATACTACGGCGCCGGAACACCCGATGCCCTCTCTCCGATTTGATCATCCCTCCAGCTCGGCGAACTACGCCCTAGAGATACCCGACCCAGCACACGCGCTACCGTTTACTGCAGCCCCCGGGCACGGTGGTCCGACACCCCCTCGCTTCGCCAAACTGGATTTCGCCACTTACGACGGCACGGAGGACCCCCTCAACTGGCTCAACTAGTGCGAGCAGTTTTTCGAGGGCAGCGGACGCTCGCTTCGGATCGCACCTGGCTCGCGTCCTATCATCTCCGAGGCGTGGCGCAGACTTGGTACTACGCCCTCGAGCAGGACGAGGGCGGCATGCCACCATGGGAGCGCTTCCGGGAGCTTTGTCTCCTCCGGTTCGGGCCTCCTATCCGCGGGAGCCGACTGGCGGCCCTCAGTCGCTTGCCTTTCACATCCACGGTGCGGGACTACGCCGACCGCTTCCAGGCCCTGGCATGCCATGCCCCGGGCGTCTCCGCGACTCAGCGCGCCGAGTTATTTGTGGGCAGATTACCGGACCATATTCGCGTGGACGTCGAGCTCCGGGATCCCCCCGACCTCCAGACGGCCATGTACTACGCCCGGGCCTTCGAGCAGCGGGCTCAGGCGCTCCAGCAACCGGCCGGCCGGGGCGGCCGCCTTCCCAGTCGACCCGCACCATCACCGGGCCGGCCTCCTCCAGCCCCGACGACCACATCTCCGGCCACCACCCGGACCTTCCGTCGGTTGTCACCGGCCAAGCAGCAGGAGCGTCGCCGTTAGGGCCTCTGCTTCAACTGCGATGAGCCCTACTCGCCGACCCATGTCTGCCCCCGCCTATTTTACTTGGAGACGGTCGACTACACCGAGGCGGACGACTCGACCGACGAGCCACCACCCGCGGCGGCCGCGGACGTGCCCACGGATTCTACGACAATGGCATGCGTCATCTCCCTCCATGCTCTCGCCGGTATCCGTGGCGAGCGGACCATGCTGTTACCAGTGACGGTCCATGGCGAGCGGCTGGTGGCCCTGCTGGATACTGGCTCCACCTATAATTTCCTGCCCGCGGCGACCATGCGTCGGCTAGCACTGCCGACCACGAGTGGGAGCGCCTGCGGATCATGGTGGCAAACGGCGATCGCCTCCAGTGTCATGGGCTCGCCCGCGACGTTCCCATCTCCATCGGTGGCGAGCACTTCTCCATTACCTGTGCAGGGATCGACCTCGGCTGCTTCGACTTCATCCTCGGGGTGGATTTCCTCCGGACCCTCGGGCCCATCCTGTGGGACTTCGACGTGCTCACGATGACGTTCTGGCGACTAGGCCGCCGCATCCGGTGGGACGGCCTTGGGGGCGCCGCGCCGGTCATGCCACACCTCCAGCTGGCCGCCGCATCCCAGGAGGCCGAGCACCCCCTGCTGGATCCCCTTCTGCAGCAGCACAACGATCTCTTCGACGAGCCACGGGGTCTTCCGCCCGCCCGGGTGTACGACCACCATATTCACCTCATACCGGGTTCCACCCCCGTGGAGGTTCGGCCCTACCGCTACCCGCAGCTGCAGAAGGATGAGTTGGAGCAACAGTGTTCCCTTATGCTCGCGGCAGGCATCATCCGGATCTCCACGTCGCCCTTCTCCGCACCGGTGCTTCTCGTCCGCAAGACGGACGGCATGTGGCGTTTCTGCATCGACTACCGTGCCCTGAACGCGCTCACGCTCAAGGACAAGTTCCCTATACCGGTGGTCGACGAGCTCTTGGATGAGCTCCATGGGGCGCGCTTCTTCACCAAGCTCGACCTCCGCTCGGGCTATCATCAGGTGCGCATGCATCCAGACGACATCGCCAAGACGGTGTTTCGCACCCACCATGGCCACTTCGAGTTCTTGGTGATGCCCTTCGGCCTCGCCAACGCCCCGGCGACTTTCCAGGCCCTGATGAACGACGTCCTTCGACCCTACTTACGGCGATTTGTGCTTGTTTTCTTTGATGACATTCTTATCTACAGCGCCACCTAGGCCGAGCACCTCCAGCACGTCGCCATTGTCTTCAACGAGCTTCGGGCGCACCACCTCCACCTTAAGCGCTCGAAGTGCTCGTTCGGGACACCTACCGTCGCCTACCTCGGCCATGTCATCTCGGCCGACGGGGTGGCTATGGACTCCGACAAGGTGGCGGCCGTCTCTGCATGGCCGACGCCTCACTCGCCGCGGGCTCTTCGCGGGTTCCTCGGCCTCGCTGGCTACTACCGGAAATTTATCCGGGAGTTCGGGCTCATCGCGGCGCCCCTCACGCGGTTGCTTCGCCGCGACGCTTTCGCCTGGGACGATGAGGCGACGACGGCGTTCGAGGCCCTCAAAGGGGCCCTCACGACGGGCCCCGTCCTCCAGATGCCCGACTTCGACTGCCCGTTTGTGGTGGACTGTGACGCCTCGGGCGCCGGGTTCGGCGCCGTGCTTCATCAAGGCGATGGGCCCCTTGCTTTCTTCAGCCGGCCCTTCGCTCCGCGCCATCTTAAGCTGGCGGCATACGAGCGGGAGCTCATTGGCCTCGTACAGGCCGTTCGTCATTGGCGGCCATACTTGTGGGGACGATCCTTCCACATTCGCACTGACCACTACAGCCTGAAGTTCTTGCTGGACCAACGGCTATCGACCGTGCCGCAACACCAGTGGATCAGCAAGCTCTTCGGCTTCGACTTCTCCGTCGAGTATCGGCCGGGCCGTCTTAACATTGTGGCCGACGCGCTGTCCCGTCGCGACTCCGACCTCGCTCCCTCCACCGACGAGTCCACCAGGGCGGTCCTGTGCATCCACTCCAGGCCGACGTTCGGTCTCTTCGCCGACATTCGCCGCGCCACTACGACGGCCGACGATGCCGTCCTTCTTCAGCAGCAGCTCACGGTCGGCGACCTGGAGGAGCCTTGGCGCTTCTCTGACGGACTGCTTCTCCATGGGCGCCGGATCTTTGTTCCGGCGCATGATGGTCTCCGTCACCAGGTGTTACAGCTCGCCCACTCGGCGGATCATGAGGGTGTGCAGAAAACCCTCCATCGTCTTCGCGCCGACTTCTACATCCCTGGCGATCGCACCCTGGTCCGCGACTGGGTTCGGTCTTGTCAGACTTGCCAGCGCAACAAGACGGAGACCCTAAGGCCGGCTGGTTTACTTCAGCCTTTGGAGGTGCTGTCTCAGGTTTGGACGGACATATCCATGGACTTCATCGAGGGCCTTCCCAAGGTGGGCGGCAAGTCGGTCATTCTCACGGTGGTCGACCGCTTCTCCAAGTACGCCCACTTCATCGCGCTCGGCCATCCATACACGGCGGCGTCAGTGGCCAGGGCCTTCTTCGACGGTATCGTCCGTCTCCATGGGTTCCCTGCTTCGATCGTCAGTGATCGGGACCCAGTGTTCACGGGCCATGTCTGGCGCGACCTCTTCAGGATGGCGGGTGTCCAGCTTCGCCTGAGTACGGCGTTTCATCCTCAGACAGATGGTCAGTCTGAGGTGGTTAACAAGGTCATTGCCATGTATTTGCGTTGTGTGACAGGTGATCGGCCTCGCGCTTGGGTAGATTGGCTCTCTTGGGCGGAATATTGCTACAACACCTCTTATCACTCCGCCCTGCGCGCGACGCCGTTTGAGGTGGTCTATGGTCGCCCACCCCCGCCTATACTTTCGGTGGACCCGGAGACGGCTCGGACGGAGGTTGCGAGTGACCTTATCCGCAGTCGTGACGAGATGCTTGCTGAGGTTCGTCAGCGTCTCCTTCAGGCACAGCAGCTGGCCAAGCACTACTACGACGATCATCATCGCGAGGCGGAGTTCGCGGTGGGTGATTGGGTGTGGCTGCGTCTTCTCCACCGCTCTACGCAGCCACTCGACCCGCGCGCGAAGCGCAAGCTCGGCCCTCGCTACGCCGGGCCCTTCCCTATCTTGGAGCGCATTGGGAAGGTGGCCTATCGTCTTCAGCTTCCGGCCCGCGCTCGCATCCACGACGTCTTCCATGTTGGGCTGCTCAAGCCTTTCCGTGGCGAGCCAACGGCGGCTCCTCCGGCGCTTCCTCCAATCGCCGATGGTCGCATTCTTCCCGAGCCAGCAAAGGTGTTGCAGGCACAGCTCCGTCGTGGCGTCTGGTTCGTCCTCGTTCAGTGGGCGGGCTTTCCGGAGGAGGAGGCTACTTGGGAGCAGCGTGACGAATTCCGCCAACACTATCCATACTTTCAGCTCGAGGACGAGCTGTTTGCGCAGGCGGGGAGAGATGTTATGACCGGTCAGGTCTATACCAGAAAGAGGCCCACCGGGCATTAGTATTAGGGGCTTGTCCCGCAAGTTATCTTAGGCAAGTTATCTTAGGCTAAAGTTATAAATACTAGTTGTAAGACATCGTTGAGATCAAGCAA
Organism: Triticum dicoccoides; assembly: GCF_002162155.2. Lineage (NCBI taxonomy): Eukaryota > Viridiplantae > Streptophyta > Magnoliopsida > Poales > Poaceae > Triticum > Triticum dicoccoides. Next base: position 582,406,993 of record NC_041389.1, read on the forward strand.
TAAAGATATTATAATCTTCTGTTGCCCGGCTCCCCAAGGAGCCGGAACCCTAGCCGCCTCTCCCAACCCTAGCCGCGACGGCGCCCGACCGCCGGCGCGCCCGCTCCAGCCTCCGTCCCCCTCCTCCCTGTCCATACAACCTACGCCAGAGGCCTGGTAGGAACCCTAGTCCTACCAAGATGTCTTACCCAGGCAACTGGAATTGTTATCCCCATAAAATCTGTTGATTTGTTGTGACTGATGCGTGGATTTTGTTTCTTGGTTCTACCATCTGACGGAATTTCTGTTCGGTGGCTTTAACGGAAACTCTTTTGTCTAATAATAGCTCATGTTTTGTATGCTTGTTCAACAGATGCAAATCTTTGTTAAGACGACAAATAGTAGGACTTACACTCTTAAGGTCAAGAGTTCAAGTACGATCAGGGATGTCGAGGGCAAAATCCGTGATCTTGATCACAGCCTAGACTGCTTTGGTCTCATCTTTGCTGGCAAGAAGTTGAAGTATGTGCGCACGCTGGCAGATTACAACATTAAGAATTTGAGCACACTAGAACTTGATCTTTACCTGCATATATCTGTCAAGACGGTGATTGGCAAGATCATTGATATTGGTGTTTGGAGTTCAGATACCATCAAGCATGTCAAGGTGGTGATTCACAGTCGGGAGGGAATGCCTTGGCACGAGCAGGGCCTCATCTTTGCCGGCAAGGAGCTGGAGGATGGCCACACCCTGGCAGACTACAACATTGAGGATTTGTGCACCCTTGAGCTTGTCCCGTGGCTGCTTATCTTTGTCAAGAGGCTGACCGGGATCTCGCGGTTTTGAGTTCAGACAAGATCGAGGATGTCAAGGCGATGATTTATGACCGGGAGGGCATTCACTTGTTTGAGCAGCGCCTCATCTTTGCCCGCAAGGAGCTCAAGAATGACCTCACCCTGGCGGACTACCACATTCAGACTTTCAGCACGCTTCACCTCGTCCTTCGCCTCAGAGGGGGTAGAATGATCCTCATCAAGACGCGGACTGGCAACACCATTATTCCCCCAGGGGTTTGGATGGACAACACGATTGAGGATTTCAAGGCCGCGATTCACAAGGAAGAGGGCATTCCCCCATCGCAACAGCGCCTCTTCATTGCCGGGAGGCCGCTGGAGAACGACCGCACCCTGGCGAGCTACATCAGCCATGATTCCGACATCCTCTACGTCAGCCCTGATTCCTACAATTACAACATCGTCATTCACCTTTTGTGTCGGCACGCGCGGCTGCCTCGTCGGATTGTGGACAGGGCGCGCAGGCTGTGGAACAAGCAGGAACTTGGACACAGCTGTCTGTGATGCGGTGTGGTCCAATTTGCCACTATTCTAATGTATAGGTAGTTGTGTGAGAAGTTGCCCACAAGCCGTTATTTTCAAAATCGGAAAATCTGAGTGGATTAGAGTGTTGGTGGCCACTGCTGCAAATCTGCAATGTGCCTTCCTCCGTGTTGCTGTGTCCTCAGAACTGCACATCTGGGAAAGAGTTCCAAGCGCTTATCACAATTTCACAATTTCTTTGGAAGCGTACATGTTAGACGTCCACTCATGTGTTGTCTTTATCCTCTGTTTTTTTTTTTTTTGAGGATCTTTATCCTCTAGCTCATACAAGGGATATGAGGTGATGGAGACACGCACACAATGCGAGGAGGTGGAGGAGGCACGCACTCCACCGTCTACCGCAGCGACGGCGGCTTCGTTGGCACGATCCTTGGTGGCACCCGGCCATGAGTTGTCCCGTGAACGAAATATGTGGTGGCGGTCTGGAGACATTCCGGCAGGCATCCCGACCAGCACAACCAGCATGGTTGTGGTCATTGCACGAGATGTGGCGAAAAATAAGCATGGGAATAGGGCGGCGGGGCCCCTTTTGATAAAAAAACAGTAATATTTAAAATATGGCATTCATATTTTGCCATGATTGATAAAGAAATTTATCATCCCCGCGACAACATTATTTGCTATAAACATATTATATTTGCCATGATAAGAAAAAAAATCTATAGGGAAATAAAAGAAAAACCATCTCCACGGCCAGAGCAAGCGATGAAAAAGTAAAATAATTTTACTGTAGCATCCACCAAATCGTTGCAAATCGCATTGTAGCATCCACCCAATTGTCGGAACCGCTGCCCCGATGCTAAATGTCGTCACGGAACCGCTGAACCGCCCTTTACTCATTAGCGCCGGACGCTGTTGCTAGCTCCACGAATCTTCTTGTGGTTGACCGATGACCCCGCACTAGAAGAAATTCTCCTTTTGCAACATTAGTGAGCTTGCACAACAATGCTGGCGACCAACATCGTCGTGCCACTAGACACACCGATGTGGTTGCAGATGCGCTCTTGTGTCCCTTGATCTCCTTGTTGCTATCACCAAGGGTCATCGACCAGATCCATCAGACGATTTTGAGCCACGAGCCAGCGCAATGGTCTAGCATGACAATCCGACCATTCCGGGGCATCCTTGGTGATGACGAGCTACAACGCGGGCTAGCGGTGATGGTGCACAATCCCTGCCGCATACGTCACTGATCATGTCATCGTGGCGAGAGACGGTACTCCCACATTTTTGATTGCTTCTCCCCCATGACGTGCAGTGTTGCCACGACTTGTCATCGGCGGGCGCCGGCACACTAGTCGGAGCAACAACTGGTCGAAGATGGGGCATGGTACCATAGTCGCGATCCAGGCTGCCTTGTCGCGGTTTTGGCCTACGTCACGATAGACACTCTTCCCAAGGATGTGACCTCCTCCGTTGCCGCAGCCAACAAGTGATACGAGGTGATGGAGACACACACAAAATGCAAGGAGGTGGAGGAGACACGCACCCCACCGAATGTACCGTAGCAACAGTGGCTTTGTTGACGCGTTCCTTGGTGGCACCTGGCCCTAAGTTGTCCCATGACGAAGTGCATGGTGGCCGCCTACAGGCGGCCATGGGCGGTAAGCTAACTGGGTTGCGAGAAAAGGCCCACCTGTTTATCAGAGGGCTATGAGTTTTCTTCTGGACTAGCAACCCTTAAGGTCTCTTTGATTCGCAGGATTCTTAAAACACGGGAGCATGAAAAATGTTGGAATAGAGTGTCATGTCCTCTTGTATCCTACGTGATTTAGAGAAGTGTTTGATAGCACAGGAAAAGCAAAGTAATTCTACAAAGAAGTTTGAGTGGATGGAAAGTTTCCTCCAAAATATAGTACAAATGATTCCTACGGAAAAAATCCTAAGGATTCCAATCTTACAAATCAAACGGACATCACAAGAAAAAAAAATCTAAGGATCCAAATCATGTAAAAATCCTATGAAATTCCTTTGTATCAAAGGAGTCCTTAGACTTCTGGCTTAGGTAACAGGATGTGCGGTGGAGGCTGAACACAACAGATCCCGAGAGCCAAAAATGTTTTTATCAAGAAAACGAACTGCCAAAAATGACAAGAGCATGAGAAGGCTGAGAAAGAGCTCACTTTATTGTCCTAAAATAAATACTATGAGAATAGGGCAAGGGATGAAGCCCCTTTTGTTGAAATAGAACAGTAATATCAAAAAAATATGGCATTAATATTTGGGAAACATTTGAAATCGGCGAGCCGGCCGAAACTTCGGCAGGCCGCCTCGCTCGCTACGTGCGTTGCGCTTGTGCGCACGGCCACGTCGCTCTGGTCCCACGCACCGCTTCCTGCGCCCACCTTATCTTCTCAGGACGAAGCACCTCCACTCGTTCCGTCCTCCACTCCACCCGTCCTCCATACGCAATCCCTCCTCTGCTTCTTCTTTCTGAAATCACTCCAAAAATCCATGGCACCTCCTGCTCTACAAAGAGACGGTGTGTATCTGTCGATTTTTGTTGCCATGCTGGGCCCAACCTCTCCCTCGTCGTAGAGCGGGCCATCTTTGCCGTGAGCTGGAACCAAGACCATGGTCCCGCCATGAATTTTTGTTGGAACTATTTATGATTTTTGCTGGAAACAACTTCTGTTTTTGCTGCAATTTGAGAGGATGGTGGTGTGCCGCTGCATGATTTTTGCTACATCAAAGTTTTTTTTTCTGGAACCACTTTTGATTTTTGCTGGAACCAGCATCCGATTTTGCTACATAGACTAGGATGGTGTTGAGGCGCGGTGGCTGCCATTGTGTTTTGCTGCATTGGTTTTTTTGCTGGAAGCAGCAATATTTTTTGCTACAACCATCCGAAGCAGAGCTGGAACCGGCGAGATTATTTTGTTTGTGACGGTCTGCGGCGGCGTTTTTTGCTGGAACGGTGTTATTTTTTGCTGGAACAGTCTTTTGTTTTTGCTATCACCAGCGAAAACTCATTTTTTTGTTGCTGAAGCATTTTTTGCTAAACGCGGTGGTGGAAGCCGACATCGACAGTGAGCAGAGACGGCAATGGCGGAGGGTGATGCAAGCATGAATGCATGATGCGCCACATGTTGGAACCAGCCGATGAAGAGCTGCAAGCGGCACTGCGGCAGAAACTGAATTTGCACAGGTAGCCGTGTTGCAATCCCAATAGCCTTGCGGCGAGAGACGGCAAGCCGGCAGCGCGGCGGCCCACGCGACGGGAAGACGAGGAGGCAAGGCGTGGCGGTCATCAAGGGCAGCGTTTCCTTTTTTCTCGTGCCGGAGGTTGATGAAGGGGGAGGGTGGGGACATATCTGATGGTTGTGTGCATATATAGATCGAACGGCTCTAGGCCGACCGGCCGAAAGTTTGGGTCGGACTATCGGCGCCTATCATTGGCCTTGGTAAACGTTTCCAGCTGGGGCGCCAGCCGAACCGTTACGTCGGACACATGCAAGCCGTGAGATGGATCGTAATCATGCGGCCAGAAACAGCGCACCCCCTTCCCTTATCTGCAGCACATCTCCTTTTTCCTTATCCAGCACTCAGCTCCTCCGCCCCATCCCCACAGCTCCATTCCCCGTCCTGCACCACCGGCGTCGCTGCAGCTCCGGCCCCCTGTCCCGCACCACTGCCTTCGCTGTTGCGACCCTCCTCCTCCTCCCCCCCCCCTCCGCCCTTAATCTCCCTCCTTTTCCTTTCTTTATGATGGCCAAGGCTTCGCCCTGAATCCCGTGATCCCCGATGACCATCTCTCATTGGAGATGGACACGACGACATGGGGGGAGCCCTGCGCGGCTGCGTTGCCGGAACCAACATCTATTTTTGCTGCAACCTGCCAGCCAAAACACTGGAACCGGCCAACTCAGAAGCTGAAAATCGGCGAGACTAGGTGCTACGAGCGGTGAGGTGGAGCTCAGCGACGAGCTTCAACTAGAGGCAACCGGTGCTGCAACTAGCGTGGATTCGAGCTAGAACCGGCCAGCAAAATAGCTGCATCCAGGGTGGATTTTTGGTACCAGAACAAGTTGTGTTCTGACCGGCAACAGGCATAATGCTGAAAGCTTCAACCAGCATGGAAAAAGTCTTCAACCGACATAAAAAAAGCTTCAACCATGAAAAATCATAAACAGAAAAATCTTCAACCCGTGTAAATAATCTTCGACTTGCGCGGCAAAAGCTTCAACAGGCGAAGGACAAAGGTTCAACCATGGGAAAAAGCTTCAATGGGGTGGAAAAACAATTTCAACCATGGAAAATATCTTATGAGCGACGCTGAAAAAAGCTTCAATCGGTGTGTTAAAAAGCTTCAACCGTTGAATGAAGAAGCTCAACCATGGAAAAGCTTCAATGGGCCTGGAAGAAAAGCTTCGAATGTGGAAAAGGTTTGAACCGGGAAAGAAAAAGCTTTAACCGACAAGGAAAAATGCTTTCACCAGGCGGCAACATGACGACGATGTGCGAGCGGGGAGCTACGGCATGGCGGTGCTATGATGGCGGCGGTTAATTGCTGCAACGACGAAGGGGTCGGGCGTCTTACGACAATGAAGGGGTCGGGCGTCTTACGACGACGACGTTGCTACAGACAAGGGCGGGGTGTTGCGATGAGGTCTTTTGCTGGAACCATCGAGCACGGGTGTTGCAAGGACGACGATTGGCGATGGCGAGGATGGCCGGCAACTAGCGGCGAGGTGTAAGTGCATCTAGTGCCCCTTAGTGATTTTGGTGTATTAAAGACTTATAGGTTAAGGGACTGATGCGTTTGTGAGTGTACACAGGTCTATAAGTCTATGAGGAGTTTGATATTTACAGAGAAAGTTGACCCCTAAAAATGAAGTTCTTCAACTGAAGACTTTGGATTTCTGAAGACTTTCTGAAGACTTTGAAAGTGAAGAAATTGGTGTGACCTTGAAGACTTGGCAATCATTCGCGGAACATGAAGCGTGAAGACTTTTGTTTTCGTAGTTTCATTTTCCCTTTCTTGAGTCACAGGAAACACCGTACTGTTAAGGGGGGTCGAGGAAATACTAAGGAAAAATTTCCATGTGATGCTCAACTCAAAATCCTACACCTACCAATCCCTTCAAGTGAAGCCATTGGAAATCTCAACAGTTCAGTCATATTCTTCAGTGACAGAGACGAAGTTCTTCTGGTCTCTGAGGAATTTGTTCTGACTAAGGAGTTGGGAATTCGCCAGTGCAGATTTCCTACATAGTTAGGAACATGATAGCCCTGAGGAATTTGAGAGTCTAAACTCCGACCATTGCTGTGCTATGCGCCAGCTGTCCCAAAATATCTACCCACCTAACGGTCATATCATTGAAGGGCATTTATGTCTTATCATGTTGGGATGCTCCCTAGGCTATAAATCGCCACCCCCTACAACCACTAGCTGGTTGGCTGCTCCGAGAGAAACTGACACTTGTCATTTGAGAGCATCCCATCCTTCGAGGACTTTGAGCGAAAATCATCAAGTGAGGAAAACCCAAACCCAACACACCTACAACCCAAAGTGATTGAGCATCACTGAAGAGATTGATCCTGCGTGGATCCGACGCTTGTTACCTTTCAAGACTGTGCTTCTTCCAGACGGTTAGGCGTCAAGGTCTAGAGCATCCAAGAGGAATTGTGGATCATCGAGTGACCTAGTCTGTGAAGGTTTGGAAGTCACCTGAAGACTTACCACGAGTGATTGGGCGAGGTCTGTGTGACCTTAGCTCAAGGAGAATACGGTGAGGACTGTGCGTCCGGGACTGTGTGTCCTCGAGTTTAAATACTCAGTCGCTCCAACCAGACGTACAATTGAGACAACAGTTGGAACTGGTCTACCAAATCATTGTCTTCACCAAGCTTACTGGTTCTATTTCCTCAACTCTTTCATTTTCTCATTTCAGTTGTTGTGTGCTTGTTCATATCTGTTTGAAGACTTTGACTGAATACTTTCTCAATTTTCTCAGTTCAATTTCTTCAGTCTGTCCGTCTTCATCTTGTGTTATCCCGTGCTTACGCTTTCTGTATTCTGTGCTTGTCTTCATTTCATCATGATGACTATGCTTGTGTTCTGCTATGTTTACTTTTGAGTACTTATTCCGCTGCAAGTAGTTCTTCATTTAGGAATTTCCTCACCAGCAAATTCCTCAGTGAAGAAATCATAAAAATCGCCTATTCACCCCCCTCTAGTCGATATAACGCACTTTCAATTGGTATCAGAGCAAGGTACTCCCTTGTTCTGTGTGATTTTGGTTTAACCGCCTGGAGTTTTAGTTATGTCGACCGCATGTATGATCAAGATCTCTGCTGGGTGTCCTACCTTCGATGGAATGGACTACCCCTACTGGAAGAATAAGATGCGAATGCATCTTGAGGCAATTGATAACGATCTCTGGTATGTTGTGGAAAATGGTGTTCCCTCAGTCACACCTTCTCTGAATGCTACTGATGTGAAGAGATTCAAGCAACTCGATTCTCAAGCGAAGAATATCATATGTGGCCATCTGAGCAAAGGGTAGTATGGAAGAGTGAGTGCTTTGGAAACTGCTAAGCTTATATGGGATAGGGCTGTCCAAAGTGAATGAAGGAGTATCAACTCAACGTGACTCTCGTGTTGATGTTCTTCGCAATCTCTTCAACCGCTTCAAAAGACTCTACAATGAAAATGTTCAACAAACCTTTGATCGCCTCACTGACAACTCAAATGAGCTTCAAGCGCTTGGCGCCACTGACATCACCGACCATGAGGTGGTGAAGAAATTCCTGAGATCGCTCGATTCTTCATTTGATACTCTGGCACTGATGATTCAAGAACGTGCTGATTACAAGTCACTTGATCCCGCTGATATCCTCGAGAGGCTAAATACTCATGAGTTCCAGCTTGCTGAGAAGAGAGATCTCTATGGTTTGAGCTATGGCAGATCACGTGCTCTGAAGGCCAAGGCAGTCTATGAGTCTGAAGATGAGGACTCTGCTAGCAGCCTTGCTGATCCTGAAGAACTGAGCCAGGAACTAGCACTGCTCGTGAAGAAATTTCAGAAGTTCTTGAGACATGGTCGTTTTGGAAAATCCTCAAGGAGCAATGATTCCTCATCCAGTGACTACAAGAAGAGGCTATGCCACAACTGCAAGAAACCTGGTCACTATATTCAAGATTGTCCTCAGTGGGATAAGGAATCAAAGAAGAAGAAATACAAGGACTACAGTTCCGATGACGCAAAGAAGAAGAAGAAATCTTCAAAGTCTTCATCATCAAAATCCTCAAAGTATTCATCTCACAAGAAGAGCAGCTCCAAGAAGGCTCGGGCATTCATTGGCAGGGAAATGGACTCTGAGGCTGAATCCGAGGAACATGAGGACGAGGAGGCATCTGAGGAGTCCGAGACTGGTGTGGCGAGCCTAGCTCTCGCTACTGCATTCATCAGCAAGTCTATCTTCAACTCTGAAGAAAATGGCTTCACCAACAAGGTTGATGAAGACAATGATGACTACGCTCCCACCTATTGCTTCATGGCAAAGGGTACCAAGGTAACTAAATACGCCTCCTCTGAATCTAGTAAGGATGAATCTGATGAAAACCTCAAGCCCAGCTACTCACTTGCTAAGATTGCTGTGAAACAACAAAAGGCTTTTGAAAAGGTTCAAAACATGCTAGATAAAAGTGATGATATGTTGGGTGAAGAAATGGATCGCACTAAAACCTTGACTGAAAATCTTCAGAGACTTCAGTCCAAGTTTGACAACCTTCAAGGTCATCATAACACTCCCTTATCTGATCACGAGAAGCTTTCTTATGAATTTCTTCAAAGAAAGCAAGATATTGAGAAGCTAAGAGTGGATTATGAAGATCTTCAGAAGGAGCGCGATTCATTACTTGCTCAACAAATCAGCGCTACTCAGGAAGAATTTGTTCCTCCATGTCTGAAGTGCATTGAACGTGAAACTGCAAATTCTTCACCTGAATGTTCAAATGCTTCTAATGCTATAAATTCTTCATCTGTCTTTGCTAGCACTAATTCCTCATCTGAGGACATTGCTAGTATCACTAATGATGCAGGGCTGAAGGAATTGTACATGACAGGCATGTACAAAAGCCTCAAAGGGCATCAGACTCTTTGTGATGTGCTTAAAAAGCAGATTCTCAACAGGAACCCTAGGAAAGAGGGTATTGCCTTTGAGAGGAAACTCAATGCTGATGGAACATATTGGAAGCCTGAGCAGTACCCCAAAACCTCATGGGTTGCTGCAAAGGGACCTCCAGTTGATCCATCCAATTTATCTGGCTTTACATGTGAATCTCCTCATTCTTCTGATGAGTCATTTGACTCCAACTATAAACTGTTCAAGAATCAGAATGGTGAAGTATTTGCTAGATATGTTGGCACTAACTGCAGGAACGGTTCCCCTATGAAGAAAATCTGGGTTCCGAAAAGTTGCCTTGAAAGTCTTCAGGTGAATGTCCTCATGACACCACCTGTGAAGAATAGGAACTCCAGATCAAATTCTTCATATGGATCCAAGTCCTCATACGGACCAAATTCCTCACATGGATCAAATTCCTCAAAAGGATCAAACTCCTCATATGATCATCATCGTGCTAACCCTTCTGTTTCGCATGGTAGAGCTAAGGGCTATGAATATGAGCACTATTCTTCTAATCATTATGTTCATAAGTCCTCTAAGAATTTCTCTGCTTATTCATATGCTTACCCTAACCCCTCTTATGTGAAACGAAGTGGACTGGCTTCTATGCCACCTTTCTCATATGGTGCTCGCAGAGTGATGAATTCTTTGCCACCCCTTCAGATGTGGGTGGTGAAGAAAAATAACTAATCTCTTGTGCAGGGTCAGGTCTCCAGATGTTCTCAAAATGTCTGAAGAATTTGCTGGAGACCTGAAATTGCCTGAAAGGACGCATGCTAATCATGAAGAAATGAATCTTCATTTCTCACGTCCTCATACTGTTTTATTTGTTCCATTACTTGATGAAATTGATCTGATGATATTGATGGCATATTCTTCACTGATGAAGTATATGAGTTCGTAAGTTGCACTAATTCATCTGCAGGATGATCAACCCAAAGCAAACGAGTGGGTCCTCGATAGTGGATGTACGAATCACATGACTGGTGACAAGAATCTATTGATGGATTCTCCTTTATCACCATCGCATCTGAAGCATATCATCTTCACTAACAAAGGCAAAAGTCTGGTATTGGGTCTAGGTAAGGTTGCGATCTCAAAGGATCGACACATGGACAAAGTCATGCTTGTCGAGTCCTTAGGATACAACCTCATGTCTGTCTCAATGCTTTGTGATCTCGATATAGTTGTTGTCTTCGGCAAATATCGTTGTGTTGTGATCATGGAAGCTGACAATTCCAAAGTCTTCGAAGGCTTTAGGAGAGGAGACTTGTACATTGTTGATTTCTCTACAGGACCACAACCGGTCGTGTGCCTACTTGCAAAAGCTTCAGAAGGCTGGCTATGGCATCGACAACTTGGTCATGCTGGCATGAGGAATTTGCACACGCTCGCGAAGAAAAAGAATGTCATTGGCATTGAGAATGTAAAATTCCTCAAGGATCACTTATGCGGAGCCTGTGAAGCTAGAAAGATGACAAAGGCCAAGCATCCAGCGAAGACTATCATGACTACCACTCGACCATTTGAATTGCTTCACATGGATCTCTTTGGTCCTAACCATTATTCTGCTGTTACAAATGATGCATCTCTATATGGCTTTGTTATTGTTGATGATTATTCTCGTTACACATGGGTGCACATTGTCACTTACAAACATGAGGTGCAGGAAGTCTTCAAACGATTTTCCTCGAGGGCTTCAACCAACTTTGGTGTGAAGATCAAGCACATCAGAAGTGGCAATGGGACCGAGTTCAAAAATTCTGGTCTTGATGACTATCTTGATGAACTTGGTATTACTCATGAGTTATCTGCTCCTTATACTCCTCAGCAGAATGGCGTCATGGAGCGCAAGAACAGAACTCTTGTTGAGATGGCTCGCACTATGCTTGATGAATACAAGATGCCTCGTCTTTTCTAGATTGAGGCAATTGATACTGCGTGCCACATCATCAACAGAGTATATCTTCACAAATTCTTCAAGAAGACTGCTTATGAACTCCTCACTGACAAGAAACCCAATGTGAGTTACTTCAAAGTCTTCGGTGCTAAATGCTGGATTAGAGATCCTCATCACAATTCTAAATTTGCACCGAAAGCACATGAGGGTTTTATGCTTGGTTACGGAAAGGACTCGCACACCTACAAAGTCTTCAACAACGTTCTTCACAAGGTTGTTGAAACTGTAGATGTGCGGTTCGATGAAACTAATGGCTCGCAAAGAGAGCACCTACCTTCTGTGTTAGATGAACCAGCACCTGAGGAATCTATCAAGTTTAAGGCTACTGAGGATGTCATTCCTACCGAAGAATCTGCTGAAGAATTCATTCCAGAACGTGAAGAACGCCGAGCTAGCGCACCTGAAGAAAATGGTGCTGAGTAAAATGCTCCTGAAGAAAATACGGATCAAATTCCTCGAACACAACCCGCTCATCCTTGCATTGCAAAGGAAGTGCAAGTCAAGAAGATCATCGATGACATTGAAGCACCATGTCCTCTCACACGCTCAAAAGCTTCACATTTGTCTAACTTTTGTGGGCACTTTGCTTTTGTCTCTATCACAGAGCCCACTAAGGTAGATGAAGCATTTCTGGAGCATGAGTGGATTCAAGCTATGCAAGAAGAATTACATTAGTTCGAGCTCAACAACGTCTGGGAAACTGGTCAAACGTCCAGACCCTTGCAAGCACAACATCATTAGCACAAAGTGGATCTACCAAAACATGGAAGATGAAAATGGCCTTGTGGTGAGGAATAAGGCACGACTTGTAGCTCAAGGCTACACACAGGTTGAAGGAATTGATTTCGATGAAACTTTCACACCTGTTGCTAGACTTGAGGCTATTCGCATATTACTGGCTTATGCTAACCATCATGATATTATCTTACAAGAAATGGATGTGAAAAGTGCATTCCTCAATGGTAAGCTTGAGGAAGAAGTATATGTTGCTCAACCCCCAGGTTTTGAAGATCCAAAGCATCCTGACAAAGTCTTCAGACTCAATAAGGCCCTGTATGGCCTCAAGCATGCCCCTCGGGCGTGGTATGATACTTTGAAGGAATTCCTCATGAAGAAAGGCTTCAAACCCGGTTCACTCGACCCAACTCTTTTCACTAAATCTTATGATGGTGAATTGTTTGTGTGCCAAATTTATGTTGATGATATCATTTTTGGCTGTACTGACCAACATTACAGTGATGAATTTGCCTATATGATGAGTGAAGAATACCAAATGTCTATGATGGGAGAATTGAAATTCTTTTTAGGTCTTCAAATTCGTCAACAGCGCAATGGCATATTCATATCTCAGGAGAAATACCTCAAAGATGTATTGAGGAAATTCGGCATGCAAGATTGCAAAGGGGTCAAAATTCCAATGCCCACAAATGGCCATCTATGCACTGATGAAAATGGTAAAGACTTTGATCGGTATACCGCTCCATGATTGGATCTTTATTGTACCTATGTGCATCTAGGCCGGATATTATGCCTAGTGTGTGCATGTGTGCCCAATTTCAAGCAACACCGAAGGAATCACACCATAAGGCTGTGAAGCATATTCTTCGATATCTAGCTCACACACCAACACTTGGATTATGGTATCCCAAGGGCTCCTCATTTGATCTCATTGGATATTCAAACTCAGACTATGCTCACACACCAGCACATGTCATTTCCTCGGATGATCTTTGGTCTGCTGGTCCTCGAAGAAACAGAACTGCGTATCACTATCTACTGCAGAAGCTGAGTACATTGCTGCTGGATCGTGTTGTTCTCAATTACTATGGATGAAGCAAACACTCAACGACTATGGCATCAACGTGAAGAATGTGCCTCTCTACTGCGACAATGAGAGCGCTATCAAGATTGCTCATAACCCAGTTCAGCACTCGAAGACCAAGCACATCCAGATTCGTCATCATTTTCTTCGTGATCATGTGTTGAAGGGCGACATCTCCATCGACCACGCAAGCACTGAAGACCAGCTGGCCGATATCTTCACTAAGCCCTTGGATGAGAAGAGATTTAGCAAGTTGTGGTGTGAGCTAAATATCCTAGAATCTTCGAATGTTCTCTCAAAAGGACACACATCCTAACACTTATGCTGGCTTGATGACTTAGATGCGCAACACACAAAGTAACATTTTTCTTCAATCAATGAAGACTAACCCTCTAAGTGTGAAGAGATTAATGAAGAAATTGATTGTCAGAGCCCTACGACAATTGTACGCGGTGTCTGAAATCAGCTTTCTTATACGGTGGGTTACGCCACCAACCAAAGTTGAAAATCTTCAATTTGAGTTTTTCTTCATTTTTGAAATTCCTCAGTTTTTCAAATTCTTCTACTTTGCATTGTCTTCACTCTTTCCGGCATTGTTCTTCATTTGAATATATATATATGAGTTTATGTCCTCTACAACATTCACTTATTGCTAATTCTTCAAGTTGATTTCTTCTGCTAAGTGAATGTGATTGGAACCTTCCCCCTCTATGCTAAACTCAACCTAGTTTGTTCACAAATTCTTCATGTACGTTATATTTGAAACTTGTTCAAAATCTTCACTGTGTCCTTGACAGCTGAAGAAATTGCAAACGGAAATTTTAACTTATCTTATCTAAATTTTCTGCTTTACCGCTCAAGCCGTTCCGCATCCCACGACAATACTCATCTATTCGCCCACGATCTTACACGATCGCCACCTCTTAGTACGTGGGTGACACATGTCAAGCGAATGAGAAGGGCCAGGGACACGTTCGTCCGATTTACTCAGCCGTACAGTTATTCACTCCCACTATAAATACTCCTGCCTCTTCCTCACTTCATTTTTACTCCACTCAATCTCACTCCCGCTCGAGCTTATCAAACCCTAGCGCCACCGCTACTTCATCGCCGCCGATGAGGAAGAGCTTCACTGCCTCGACCTCATTGCCGTCATACTCGTGCCGGTTGCAGATTTCTTCACTCCGCCGCCGCCGTAGTTGTCGTCCTCTGCCGAGTTAGGGCATGGAAGATCTGAACTGACGAACTTCACATCCACTCTTCCCAGTTCATCGTGTTCTTCATCAAGGGTAATTAAAAGTTACTTTTACTTCCCTCTTTGATTCAATTATTTTCTTGAAAATCTTCAAAGGTGTTTATTCTTCAAATCTTCACACACTAAAACACCTCACATGTCATCGGCTCTTGACTCATTTCTCTAAGCAATGATTTTCTTCAAGATTCCTCAATTGTGTGGATTTTCAATCTATACAACTCTGGAACCTAAGACAAAGAACGCTCAGTGAAATTCTTCAAGACTGATCTGGGCAAATTCCTCAAACCTATTATTTTTTAAAAACCTTCTGAGAATGCATATGACCTCTCCAAATTCCTCGCAACTATACTCTGTTCACAGGTACATATGTCCACTGCTGAATCACTAGGTTCTCATCAACTTAACTCATTTGCAGCATTCCTCAAAGAAAAGTTGCATACCTCTTTAGAAACTTCGGTTGTTCATATTCCACAGCTGAAGAAAATGGCTGACGGTAAGAAGCCACAGAAGGGTGGAAAGAGGCCTGAGATCAATACAGCTTTTGAAATCCCTAAGGACATTTATGTTGGGTACTGCACACCCCCTGATGAGGATAGAAATCAGTGCAAGGTGCACATTCAAAAGATTGAGAGGAGATGGGCACGGGAATGGAGGGAGTACAGATATGTTACTCCCAAATATATGAAGAAATTTGCACTCAACCCTCCATGCCCAAGACCTCCATTGGCACTTGGCCAATTGGCAGATCCCACCAGCCTCAAGCGCGGTGAGGATTATCCTAATGAATGGGCAAAGGGCCATGCCAAACTGGCCAAACAAGCAAAGGAAGCAGTGAGGAAATTTAATGAAGACTCTGCTGCTGCTGCTACCGCTGTTGAGGCCTCTGCTAGCAATCCAAAGAAGGCAATGCCTAAGAAGCCAGCTCACATGGCAAGTGCTTCTCCCTCAATGCCCTCACGGCCAAGTACCTCAGCAATGCCCTCATGGCCAGATTCTTCAAAGCCCTCATGGCCAAGTACCTCGGCAATGCCCTCACGGCCAGATTCTTCAAAGCCCTCATGGCCAATTCCTCAATCTGCTCCTCCTTCAAAGTCTTCAGCTGCTCCGACTAAATCTCTGCACCTGTGCATCTCGCCACGTGCCAAAGGACTACAGGCATCTCAATTGCCTCAGGAGCTTCTGCGAGTTCCTCTACTACACCAACTTCCTCAACTGGCCCCTCTCTGCTGAAGAAAAAGGCCACTGCTAGACGAGGCCCTCGACTAAGACCTCACAAGAAGCAGGTCGCCTTTCAAGTGCCCTCTGATGATGATGAGGCCGATGATGAAGAACTTGCCGAAATCATCAGAGACAGGCAGGCCAGGGCCGCTAGAGCCAAAGGCAACAATGTGCCACTGCTATTGGATCCAAAGTTGATCCTCGACTTCATTGATATATGGCACAAGGACCCAAACACGCCTTTGCCGGAGATGAACCTCACTCCTGGTCAAAGTCATGTCTTGACTGCCTTCATTGAAGAAGAAAAGTGGAAATATGAAAAAGGAATAAGACTGAAGAAAGCACAGTACAAGAAGCAGCGCTACCTAAAGGACAATGTCCTCACTCTTACCCCTGATCAACTCGTTGCCTTGCAAGCTGAGATCAAGCAACTGAGCGATGAATTCAATCGCTACTATGCTGATTGGAAGGGCGCCAAGGTTCGGTTCGTCAAGCTGATGAAGACATTCACTTCAAGTGTTGCTGCACCTGTGCATATTGAAGTCACTCCGGCTGTAGCATCTGCTCAGCCCACTGAAGAACATGCCAGCACCACTGATGACAATCAGGATGCTGAAGAAAATGAAAGTACCAGGGCTGATGATTGCATTCCAGCCGCTGAAGAAATTGCCAGGGTATCCACTAGTGGTGCACCTGAAGAAAGTGAAGAAGTCAGGGCAACTGCATCAGTTGCACCTGAAGAAACTGAACCAAATTCCTCTGCTCCTCCTGCGCCTACACCAACTCCGATCCTTCCATCTGCATCAGATGTGAAGAAGACCAAGGCTGCAGAGTGTGCATCTGTGAAGAAAAGGAAGGCATCAACTTCATTAGATTCTTCAGCTCCGAAGAAGATGAAGCCTTTGACCAGCTCAATTAAAAATCCCATTGATGCCGTTCTTGTCTTGTTCATGCCATCAAAGGACCTTGTTCCTTTTGGTGAAGATTATGTGATTCCAAGCAAATCAGACGAAGAAAATCCTTCTGCTGCTTCGTCAGAGCAGTTGGATGAAGAAATTGAAGTGGATGCAATCCCTTCAACACCTGTTGTCTCCTCGCCTATGCCTCAGTTTACTGCTGAAGAGGCCGGCGTTGAAGAAATGGAAGATGAGGATGTGTACATTGGCTGTACCACATCTGTGCTGAATGATGACTTTTGGGAAAGTAGGCACCCTAACTCTCCAATGTTCACTCCACTTCAAGCAATTCCTTAGTCCCCTGCTGCTACTATATAAATGGGATCTGAAGAACCTCATGCAACCCCATCTGTCCATGAAGAAATTCCAGCCACCAGTGCTGAAGAAATTGTAAATGAAGAATTGAAGACCTAGGCTGCAGCTGAAGAAGAGCCTCAAATTCCTTAGTCTGTGGATCCTAAGATTGTGATTCTAGAGGTGGTGATGCAATTGACTGACACTCCTCAACCCAAGCCAAAGGATCCCTTCTCAAAGAAGCAGAAATTCAAGGCTGATGACTTCTTCGGTGAGCATGTTTTCTTCATTGAATTCAATCCTTATGACAATGCTCGTCTTAGAAGGAGGCGTTTCTGGACTGCCAGCCAGGCCAATTTCTATTCTTCACTACTTTTCATTAAGGACAAAGTCTTCGACCATGAGCATATTCCTCACGTGGACATGGAATCAATGCCTTTCTTCTCTCAAGTCCTCAGTATGCTTCATGATGCAGGCTTGCTCAAGTTTTTCTCAGACATTGTTGATTGGAATGAAGAGCTTATTCTTCAGTTTTATGCAACACTGCACATCACAGGTGATGCTGATGATATCAACACTTGGGTGTTGGACTGGATGACTGAAAACACTCATTACAAGGCACCGGCCTCTGAATTACTTCATGCCCTGCCAATCAGTCCTCCACCTGAAGGTGCTCGTTGTTTGTACCAAGAGCCTGAACTCACTGCTCATTACATGCAAGTACTCATGAAGCCTCTGAATCCTGGTCAAGCCCCAAGGACCAAATTCCTCGTGAAGGAATTGTTGTATGTGCCAAGAACCATCTACCATATTCTGACGAAGACTATGAGTCCTATCAAAGGCCATGACTTATCTGATGAGGAAATTGTTGGCATGATGAAGAATATGCTATTCAACATCATGCATGGAATCCCTATCAATTATCATGATTTCTTCATGAGGACACTGGCAAATGTTGCACTTTCACCATCTGAGCTGAAGCCTTATGCTCCTTGGATCATGAGATTCCTCAGAACAAGGTCTTCACTCAACTACAAGGCTGACTTTCAGAATCACCTCAGCTACTTGCCACCGATTGAAGTCCTCAAGCGGACATATTCCTCAGCTGATGAGAAGGGCAAGGCACCAGCTGTTATCGATGAGGGTATTCGTCCATTGGATGGTCAGTTCCGCAAAGCTGCATCTTATTCCACCAATGATGACTCTGCCACTCATGATACTGCTGCAAATGCATCCAACGCAAATCCTCAAGCCACTGCTCCTTGTGTGATGACTAACCAAGAGCTGCTTCTTAGTCTTCACCAGAAGGTGGATCGAAACCACAAATGGGTTAAGCGTCAGTTTGGCTCTATTCTTCACAACATGACTTCTACACATAATGCAGTGAAGAAAAACCATTACTACCTCCATGAAGTTTTCGATCGCACCTGGGCTATTCCGTCACATCTCTATGGTGAAGAAGATCTGAAGCAAATGGGTTTCAAGGAAGATTTTAACTGGTCTGCTCCTCCATAGAAGAGATTCAAGAAGGTCAAGGTTCCTTCCTTGGTCGCCAGTTCATATTCTTCATCACGCGACATGGATGAATTTGAAGACTCGGACGACACTGTGGCAGGCCATACAACGACTCAAGACCCCAACAACGCTGGCGCTCCTCCATCATCATGATATTCTTCAGGGGCGTTTGTCCTCATTTTCAACCCTTTTGGTCATTCGATGACAAAGGGGGAGAAATTTGAGTTAGTCTTCAAGCGGGTCTATCTTATATGGGCGTTGTTTTTCTAAGTTACAACTCTCGTTCTTTTGATGACTTTGCTGGATCGAGTTGTAATCTTAAACTCTATGGTGGTCTGATACTTTTGCTGAGTTCTTCTGCATGCTTATTCCTCATTAATGTTAATGCACGCATGCTAAATTACATCAGTCACCATATTTCATCATGCATTTCAAATTCTTCATACTATATATCAAATGTGTGTATGAATTACAAGATATAGGGGGAGATCTCCATGATTATACTCTTCAAGTGTGCTTTGCTTCAAAAGCAAATTCCTCACTATGCACATCTTCAGGGGGAGTTCTTCTATATCTTGCAATCAAATTCCTCAATATCAGTATTTACACTTCATATGTTTATCCCTGTTGAAAACTTAACCTATATTGTTATCAATCACCAAAAAGGGGGAGATTGTAAGTGCATCTAGTGCCCCTTAGTGATTTTAGTGTATTGAAGACTTATAGGTTAAGGGACTGATGCGTTTGTGAGTGTACACAGGTCTATAAGTCTATGAGGAGTTTGATATTTACAGAGAAAGTCGACCCCTAAAAATGAAGTTCTTCAACTGAAGACTTTGGATTTCTGAAGACTTTGAAAGTGAAGAAATTGGTGTGACCTTGAACACTTGGCAATCATTCGAGGAACATGAAGCATTAAGACTTTTTTTCATAATTTCATTTTCTCTTTCTTGAGTCATAAGAAACACCATACTGTTAAAGGGGGTCGAGGAAATACTAAGGAAAAATTTCCATGTGATGCTCAACTCAAAATCCTACACCTACCAATCCCTTCAAGTGAAGCCATTGGAAATCTCATACAGTTCAGTCATATTTTTCAGTGACAGAGACGAAGTTCTTCTAGTCTCTGAGGAATTTGTTCTGACTGAGGAGTTAGGAATTCGCCAGTGCGGATTTCCTACACAGTTAGGAACATGATAGCCCTGAGGAATTTGAGAGTCTAAACTCCGACCATTGTTGTGCTATGCGCCAGCTGTCCCAAAATATCTACCCACCTAACGGTCATATCATTAAAGGGCATTTATGTCTTATCATGTCGGGCTGCTCCCTAGGCTATAAATAGCCACCCCCTACAACCACTAGCTGGTTGGCTGCTCCGGGAGAAACTGACACTTGTCATTTGAGAGCATCCCATCCTTCGAGGACTTTGAGCGAAAATCATCAAGTGAGGAAAACCCAAACCCAACACACCTACAACCCAAAGTGATTGAGCATCACTGAAGAGATTGATCTTTTGTGGACCCGACGCTTGTTACCTTTGAAGACTGTGCTTCTTCCAGACGGTTAGGCGTCAAGGTCTAGAGCATCCAAGAGGAATTGTGGATCGCTGAGTGACCTAGTCTGTGAAGGTTTGGAAGTCACCTGAAGACTTACCACGAGTGATTGGGCGAGGTCTGTGTGACCTTAGCTCAAGGAGAATACGGTGAGGACTGTGTGTACGGGACTGTGTGTCCTCGAGTTTAAATACTCAGCCGCTCCAACCAGACGTACAACTGAGACAACAATTGGAACTGGTCTACCAAATCATTGTCTTCACCAAGCTTACTGGTTCTATTTCCTCAACTCTTTCATTTCCTCATTTCAGTTGTTGTGTGCTTGTTTATATCTGTTTGAAGACTTTGACTGAAGACTTTCTCAATTTCCTCAGTTCAATTTCTTCAGTCTGTCCGTCTTCATCTTGTGTTATCATGTGCTTACGCTTTCTGTACTCTGTGCTTGTATTCATTTCATCATGATGACTATGCTTGTGTTCTGCTATGTTTACTTTTGAGTACTTATTCCGCTGCAAGTAGTTCTTCATTTAGGAATTTCCTCACCAGCAAATTTCTCAGTGAAGAATTCATAAAGATCACCTATTCACCCCCCTCTAGTCGATATAACGCACTTTCACGAGGACGCCCCACGAGGACGCGGGAGCACGTGTGGTCGGGGTATGGCGACCTGCGCGGGGAAGGGAAGGACCTGCGCGAAGGGAGTGAATCGAGGGAGGAAGAAACATGACCTGGGGATAAGAATCCAATGGCTCGGGGGGCCTAATCCGACGGCTAGGGCGCGACCGGCCGAAAGTTTAGGCCAGCGCGCCGATGCCTATCAGCGCCCTTAATATTTTGTCATGCTCGCTAAAGAAACATCATCCTCGCGACAACATTATTTTTCTATAAAAAATGTTAGATTTGCCATGCTAACAAAAAAATCCGCGTGTGACAAACAATCTCCCCTTTTCACTTCTCGTTATCCCCTGACAGCTATGCTAGGGTTCCCCTTATCCCCTGGCGGCTACGCTAGGGTTCCACTCAAATCTGTTACCCACCGCTAATTCTCACATTCGATCGCTGTATTGGCGATCGCCGCGTGATTCCCAAGTAATCAACGCTCCCACTAGTCGGTCTGCATGGCAGGGAGGGGCTCTGCAATGGCAGCCGGTGAGGGTCGCGATAGCAGCGACGGCGGCAATCCAACAGGAACACAATCAAATCTGTCGGATAGGTTCGCAGGATTGAATCTGCATGATGAAGAGGAGGAGGATCTGGATCTATCGGGCAAGATTGATGATCTGATAAGGGAGACACGATGGATTGCCATCTTTAGGGTTCACACCTCCAAACCCTTTAGCCATGTGTCGTTGTACAAAACCTTGAGGAACGCCTGGATTCTAGCCCTAACCATAAACCCTAACCGATTGCTCGCGCAATTTTCCTGCTTGGGAGATTGGAATTGAGTGATGAGGGGTGGACCGTGGCTGTTTAGAATCGTATCCCGGTGTGGGCAAGAATCGTCGGCATACCTGATGGTCTGATGAAAAGAAAGAAACTGCAGAGAAGATTGCAAAGAAGGTAGGCCAACCGATCATAGTCGTAGTCAATGAAGGTCGTCTGAACCCGACCAAATATGTGAGGACCAGGGTGTCGGTGATGCTTGATACTCCCCTGGTTAGGTTTGTGCCACTGGCTCTAAGGGAAAGCAAGAAATATCCAGTCGAGTATGAGAAACTCCCTGATTTTTGCCACTTCTGTGGATTGATAGGGCATGTTGTAACCGAATGTGGTGATGGAATACATAGCCCCGAGAGCTGTGAATGGGGAGATTGGCTCCTTGTTGATTTTGATGCCCCAGTTGGGAGAGGGAGTAACAAAGCTGGTCGGGGTGGGTCAGTTGGAAGAGGAGGCGGTTTTGGTAGAGGAAGAGGAAACGTGGGAGACCCAAGCACAGAGGAAGAGCGTGATATGGAGCTGGATGGGACTGATAGTGCTAGTGCAACTGTGATTTTTCCTTCGGCGCACAAGCGACTGATAGGACAGGATGGCAATATCAATGCCTCGGCAGTGCATATGGGAGGCCCGGGAGGTTCTGGCGCATATCTGCCCCCAGGATATGTTTCGGAACAGATTCAGTATTTGGAGAACACTAGCAATGTTGTGCTTGTGGATAAAAGCGAGCTTATTACTCCACAGAAAATTCATGATCCAAAGAGGCTGAGACCAACAAAGAACAACTCTTCACACAATATATCGGCGACTCCCCTCGAGGGTGATCGCTGGGCGCAATGAAACTCATATGTTGGAACTGCCTGGCATGGCCAGTGCTGCGGCAGAAAGAGCGCTTCTGGACGTCCAGAAGCAATGGGGGCGGATGTTGTCTTCCTGTCTGAGACGCATCTGAATAAAGCTAAGGCAGGGAAGCTCCGGAAAAAACTAAAAATGGATTGCATGGAAGTGCAGGAAAGTGATGAAGCAAGCGGGGATCCGCTTCTATTTTGGAGGAGACCGGTGGTGAAAGATCGTGGATGTCCCCTAGAGGGGGGGGGGTTGAATAGGCGCTTTAAAATAATTACGGTTTAGGCTTGAACAAATGCGGAATAAACCTAGCGGTTAATTTGTCAAGCACAAATCCTACAACAACTAGGCTCACCTCTATGCACCAACAACTTACACTAAGCAAGATAAGCAACTAAGTGATAGCAAGATATATGACAAGAAACAATATGGCTATCACAAAGTAAAGTGCATAAGTAAAGGGCTCGGGTAAGAGATAACCGAGGCACACGGAGACGACGATGTATCCTGAAGTTCACACCCTTGCGGATGCTAATCTCTGTTTGGAGCGGTGTGGAGGCACAATGCTCCCCAAGAAGCCACTAGGGCCACCGTAATCTCCCCACACCCTCGCACAATGCAAGATGCAGTGATTCCACTAAGGGACCCTTGAGGGCGTTCACCGAACCCATACACTTTGGCAACCCTTTGGGGCGGTCACCGAACCCGTACACTTTGGCAACCCTTGGGGGCGGTCACCGGTACCCATCAAAATGCTCGGGGCGATCTCCACAACCTAATGGGACACCCCGACGCTTGCACGGAGCTTTACACCACAATGATTGAGCTCCGAACAACACCAACCGTCTAGGGCACCCAAGCACCCAAGAGGAACAAGCTCAAGGGTACCAAGCACCCAAGAGTAATAAGCTTCTCAACTTGTAGCTTCCACGTATCACTATGGAGAACTCAAACCGATGCACCAAATGCAATGGCAAGGGCACACGGAGTGCCCAAGTCCTTCTCTCCCAAATCCCACCAAAGCAACTAATGCTAGGGAGGAAAGTGAGAGGAAGAACGAAAGAAGAACACGAAGAACTCCAAGATCTAGATCCAAGGGGTTCCCCTCACTTAGGGGAGAAATTGATTGGTGGGAATGTGGATCTAGATCTCCTCTCTCTTTTCCCCCCAAAACTAGCAAGAATCCATGGAGGGATTGAGAGATAGCAAGCTCGAAGAAGGTCAACAAAGGGGGAAGAACATGAGCTCAAAAGATAAGGTTGAATGGGGAAGAAGACCCCCTTTTATAGGAGCTCCCGAATCCAACCGTTATGTGCTCACTCTGCGCACGAGCGGTACTACCGCACTAGGCAGCGGTACTACCGCTAGGCCCAGTGATAGTACTGCTAGAGCTTTGCACAAAGGCTAGAAAGAAGGGGCAAGGAGGAGGAGGCCCCCGAGTGGTACTAGTAGCGGAGGTAGAGCGGTAGTACCACGCCTACTGCCACTCCTACTACCGCCCAACCCAACACGAGAGGCGACGCCCTCGAATCGAGGCGGTACCAGCGCAGAACAGGATGAGTACTACCGCTGATGGCCATGAGCGGTACTACCGACGAGAACAGCGACACTACCGCTTGAGGCTGTCAGCGATACTGCCGCTCAGGCCTGGCGGTACTGCCGCTGACTCCTCCCAAATGCCACTTCCACGAAAACAAATAAACTCCAAGGAAAACCAGAACTGCCACAACTTCTGCAAATGAGCTCCGAATTGAGCAAACTCAAGCTTGTTGGATACAAGACAACGAGTAAAATCAAAACAACGACAGAGAAGAACCGGCAGAACGTCCACCATGATGTATTAAGAAGAGGTAGGGGAGGTAAGCCTAACAAAAAGAGGAGAGAAACCTCCAACAAAGAAGAACCGGCAGAACCTCCACCATCGAAAACATCATAGAAGATGCATGTGAACTCCGTTTTTTATGAACTCGAGCTTGTCATCAAGATGACCATAAGCTCCAAAACTCACAAAGAGAACCAAACAAGTACCAAGAAAGATGATGCAAGGATGCAATGGTTTGAGCTCTCTACTCATGATACAATAAAGCTACTCATCGAGAGCCCCCCCTTGATAGTACGGCAATCGATCCTAAAACCCGGTCTCGCAACTACCACCATGAGACTGGTAAAATAGTAAACCTATCAAGGGGAAAACCTTTTCCTTGCACATGGTCCACTTGAGCTAGATGATGACGAACTTGTCCTCCTCAAGATGGACCACCTTTCTTGATTGCGTAGGGTCGATGAAGACTAGATGATTGCTCCCCCATACTCCACTATGGATGAGCCACTCTTCGGCACATCTTCACAAGACCATTGCCACCAAAATGGACGGCAAGCTTCAAGCATTTGATCTCTTTGTGATGCTCCACTTAAACTTGCACATGACAATCTTGATGACGATCACCACTTGATGTTTCCTCTCCATGGGTTGAGTGATATCTTCCTCTTGACGCAAGCCCCTGAACACGTACCTAACCCCACATAGAACTCTCACATAGACCATGGGTTAGTACACAAAGCACAGTGGACAATGCTTACCATACCATGGGATCACTTGATCCCTCTCGGTACATCTTCTACGCTTTGTGAGTTGATCAACTTGATTCACTCTTGACTTAGTCTTGATCAACCTTGAATCTTTCCAACTCTCTTCATTTGTATGATGTCTGGAAGGTAAACATGAATGGTCACACAATCTTCTTCTTCAAGACATGCTTGCAATAAGCACAACACTCACATAACCAATCTTTGGATAATTCCTTAATAGCACCTTGGTCAACTCATAAACTCCTTGAAACCAACACCTGGACTTCAAGAAGAGCCTATGGACAAATCCTTCAAGTATAACGCAATGATACCATTAGTCCATAGAGAGTGTCATCAACTACCAAAACCACACATGGGGACACCGCATGTCCTTTCAGGTGGCAATACAGTTGAGAGATAAAGATAAAAATTTCATAGATGTTACGGTGGGAGATGGTACAGATGGGGTATGGAGGTTTACGGGCTTCTACGGGGAGCCGAAGTGGGAAGACAAGCACTTGTGGTGGTCGTGCTTGCGTCATCTACATCAGTGAGTTAATCTACCATGGATGATAGCTGGTGATTTTAATAAAATCTTGTACTCTCATGAAAAAGAGGGTGGCGCGCCGAGGCCAACGCGCATGATGCAAAATTTCCGTGATGCTCTTGTTGACTGCGAGATGGAGGACATGGGATGCAGCGGGGATCTGTATACTTGGAGGAGGAGGAGACTCAAAGAATGGCTTGACAGATCGGTGTGCAATGGCCAGTTCCTTGGTCTCTTCCCAGACACAAAGGTCACAAATACTGATCATATAAAGTCGGATCACACACCCCTTTTCATTGATACTGAGGGAGATGGAGATGTGCAGGTGGAGTCTTAGAAAACCCATCAGAAGTGCTTTGAGTCGAGGTGGTTGCAAGAAGATAACATAATGCAAGTAGTGTCTGAAGCTTGGGAAAGATCAGACCCGACGACACCAATTGCAGAACGAACAGCGAGCGTCCACACCACTTTGCATGAGTGGGATCGCTCGATCCTGAAGGTGCCCCAACGGCGCTTGAAGGAACTGAAGGCGGAGTTGGAAAAGTTGCGGTCGGGCCCTCTCACTGATGAGGCGGGAGACAGGAAACGAATTCTGTTGATGGAGATAGAGGAAAATTTGGAGAAGGGAGAGATCTATTGGGTACAACGTAGCCGTGCAAACTGGCTCAAATTTGGTGACCGCAACACCAATTTTTTTCATAATTCTGCATCGGCTAGGAGGAAGAGGAACTACATAAACGCCTGATTGATGACTCGGGTGTTTGGAGAGAGAGCAATGATGCTATGACTAGTTTGATTAGTGAGTATTTTCAGCATCTCTTTTCTACTCAAGTTAATGTACCAGACATGAATGTTACAAATAAAGTTAAGAGGAGGGTTACGGATTATATGAATGAGTCACTCATTGCATCGTATACAGAGGAGGAGGTAAAGAAAGCTCACTTTAGCATTGGTGATTTAAAAGCACCAGGTCTGGATGGGTTACACGCTATCTTATACAAAAAGTTTTGGCATTTGCTCGGAGGTGATCTCACCAAGGAGGTCCTGACAGCTGTTAATACAGGCATAATACCTGAGGGGTGGAACTCTACCACCATTGTCTTAATTCCGAAGGTGGATAATCCAGAAAAAGTTACCCAATTTAGACCCATAAGTCCGTGCAATGTGGTCTACAAGGTGATTTCAAAGATGCTCGCAGCACGCTTAAAGATTCTTCTCCCAGATATAATTAGTGAGACTCAAAGTGCATTTGTACTGGGCCGTATCATCAATGACAATGTCATAGTGGTGTATGAGTGTTTACATACGGTGAAGAAGCAGAAGAAGGTTAAGGTTGGCACTTGTGCAATCAAACTTGACATGCACAAGGCAATGCCAGAGTTGAATGGGTTTTTCTGGAGGCTATGCTCACCAAATTGGGGTTTCATGCCCAATGGATTTGGATGGTAATATCATGTGTGAGTACGATCGAATACAAGGTTCATTTTAACTCAAATGAAACACTTCCTTTTTTGCCAATGAGAGGCTTGAGACAGGGGGGTCCTCTCTCCCCATATCTGTTTCTTTTGTGTGCTGAAGGACTGTCAGCATTGATTGCTCACGACGAAGAGGCAGGGAACCTAATTGGAGTGCAGGTTTATAGAGAGTCACCAACTATATCCCACCTGCTTTTTGCTGACGACTCTCTTATCCTCATTAGAGCGGATAACCATAACTCTACCATGCTGAGATCAATCTTGGATGAGTACTGTGCAGCGTTTGGTCAATTGGTCAGTGAATCAAAATGTTCTATTTTTTTAGTCCTAATACAAAGGTGGAAGTGAAGGCCGAGGTATGCCAAATTTTGAATATCATGACTGAGACCATCTCAGACAGATACTTGGGTCTACCGTCCATCATAGGGGTGGACCACGTGGACTGTTTTAAACACATAATAGAAAGGATTCAAGCATGGGTGAATGGTTGGAAGGAGAGAACTCTATCCTTTGGAGGAAAAGAGGCTTTGCTGAAAGCGATGGCCCAGGCCATCCCAACGTATGCGATGGGTGTATTTAAATTCCCAAAGAAAATTTGCAAGGGAATCACTGATGCAACGTCGCAATTCTGGTGGGGCGACGAGGAGGACTAGCTAAAGATGCATTGGTTTGCATGGTGGAAGATGTGTATTCCAAAGGAAAGAGGAGGAATGGGATTTCGGGACATTCATAGTTTCAACTTGGCAATGCTAGCAAAACAATGCTGGAGACTAATTGACAACTATGGCTCTTTATGTGCTTGAGTTTTATGAGCAAAGTATTACCCCACGGGAGATATACTGAATTGTCAACTAAAGAAGGGATCATCCTATGTGTGGCAAAATATCTGGTCAGGAATTCAAACTTTCAAGCATGGTTGTATTTGGAGAGTTGGTAACGGAAGCAAGATTGATATATATGGGATGATTGTTGGATCCCAAATAGTGCATCAAAGAAAATCCTTACAGTTCGTGGAAACCAAATACTCATAAAGGTTAATGAGCTCATAGACCCAATCACGGGAGAATGGGATGAGCAGGGACAACTTCTGGCACATCGACGCAGAAGGATATTACAAATCCCGTTATTTCGTGTGGACACTGAAGACTATGTGGCATGGCACCTAACAAAAAGTGGAGTTTTCTCTGTATGCTCGGCTTACTACAAACAGTGGGAGATGTGTTATATAACACAAGACAGCAGCTTGGTACGATCATCTATGGAGCCGCACCCAGTTTGGAAGAAATTGTGGAATTTAAAGGTGCCAGCAAAAGTAAAAATTCATATCTGGAGATGCCTACACAACACAATACCATGCTGGAGTGTGTTAGTGAACCGCCATGTGGGAAATCTATGTTGTTGTCCATTTTGTACAGAAGGAGCAGAGGACCTAGCACATATGTTGTTTAAATGTGCTGGAGCACAAGAAGTGTGGAGAATCCTCGGGGTCGCAGGTGATATAAACTCCACCTGTCAAATGGATCGAGCAGGTTCAGCAGCTATAGAGTTCATTCTCTGTGACATTTCTTTCAGGAGACAATATAATGGAGTGCTTGAGATACCGGAGCTTATAACCACTGCCTGATGGTATATATGGTGGCAACGGAGACAATTTGTGCGAGGTGATGATATTGCATCTCCAGAACGAACGGCCCCGGCGGTGGTAGCCCTAGCTGAAAAGGATCGAGAAGAGGTGTCTAGAGGGAGGGTGATTAGACACTAAGTGACAAAAGGTGCAGTTTTTAATTTCTTTATGTTTAAGTGGAGTTTTGTCACAAGTTTAACAATCACAATACATATCAAGCAAGCATGCAAAGAGTATATGAGCAGCGGAAAGTAAAGCATGCAACTTGCAAGAATGTAAAGGGATGGGATTGGAGTGTGCAAACGCAATTGGAGACACGGATGTTTTTGTCGTGGTTCCGATAGGTGGTGCTATTGTACATCCACGTTGACGGAGACTTCAACCCACGAAGGGTAACGGCTGCGCGAGTCCACGGAGGGCTCCACCCGCGAAGGGTCCACGATGAAGTAACCTTGTCTATCCCACCATGGTCGTCGCCCACGAAGGACTTGCCTCACTAGGGTAGATCTTCACGAAGTAGGCGATCTCCTTGCCCTTACAAACTCCTTGGTTCAACTCCACAATCTTGTCAGAGGCTCCCAAGTGACACCTAGCCAATCAAGGAGACATCACTCTCCAAGAAGTAACAAATGGTGTGTTGATGATGAACTCCTTGTATTATGCTTCAAATGATAGTCTCCCCAACACTCAACTCTCTCTCATAGGATTTGTATTTGGTGGAAAGAAGATTTGAGTGGAAAGCAACTTGGTGAAGGCTAGAGATCAAGATTCATATGGTAGGAATGGAATATCTTGGTCTCAACACAAGTGTAGGTGGTTCTCTCTCAGAAAATTTATGTTGCAAGTGTAGGCACGTTCTGATGGCTCTCTCCATGAATGAAGAGTGGGTGGAGGGGTATATATAGCCTCCACACAAAATCTAACCGTTACACACAACTTACCAATCTCGGTGGGACCGAAGTGAGAAACTCGGTCGGACCGATTTAGCAAATCATGTGACCGTTACGATTTTCGGTGGGACCGACATGCAACTTGGTAGGACCGATATGGTTAGGGTTAGGGCATAACGTAATCTCTGTGAGACCGATTACACAAACTCGGTGGGACCGATTCGCTCATCTCGGTTGGACTGGAATGTTACAAAGAGGAACAGAGAGTTTGCATTGTAATCTCAGTAGTACCGATTACTCAAACTCGGTGAGACTGATTTTGGTAAGGGACATATACAGATAGATTACAATCCCATCTCGGTGAGACCGAGATCCCTATCGGTGAGACCGATTTGCCTAGGGTTTGTGGCAATGGCTATGACATCTGAACTCGGTGGCGCCGGATAAAAGAATCAGTAGGGCCGAGTTGGACTTTTGGTTTGGGTCATATGTGGATGTGAGAAGGTAGTTGAGGGCTTTGGAGCATATCACTAAGCATTTTGAGCAAGAAAGCCATTAAGCAACACCTCATCCCCTCTTGATAGTATTGGCTTTTCCTATAGACTCAATGTGATCTTGGATCACTAAAATATAAAATGTAGAGTCTTGTTCTTGGAGCTTGATCCAATCCTTTGTCCTTAGCATCTTGAAGGGGTTCCACATCCTCTAGTCCATGCCACTTCATTGCTGAACTTATCTGAAACATACTAGGTAAAAGTGTTAGTCCAACAAGAGATATGTTGACATTAATTACCAAAATCACCCAGGGAGCACTTGTGCTTTCAATCTCCCCCTTTTTGGTAATTGATGACAACATTCATCATAGCTTTAGATAAAGGTATAGAGAATAACAACTAAAGCTTTGGAAAGACATGTAACAAGCATAGGCTCCCCCTACATGTATGCAATCATGTGAATATGGAATATAGGAGCATGTGAATGCATAAGCATGTCAGAGTAAGCAATGTGTTACATGTATCTTGGCTATATGCATCAGAGCAAATGATGTGAATATGGGAAATGTACCTTCATGCTCATGAGTTCTTCTTGCAAACAATATGTACATCAGCAATAATTCCTCATACACGTGACTATGATGCATATACATACCTTGTGGTCTTGAGTTGGCTTAGGATGGAATGAACCTGCGTAAACAAGTTTAGAGAACACAGATGCACCTACTAGCCAGAGCAAACAAAATAAACCAGAAGAGAACCAAGACTGGGATGACATGTAGAGTGAGTACTAAGTACCACATTGGATATAG
The DNA here is from genome assembly GCF_002162155.2 of Triticum dicoccoides. Taxonomy (NCBI): domain Eukaryota; kingdom Viridiplantae; phylum Streptophyta; class Magnoliopsida; order Poales; family Poaceae; genus Triticum; species Triticum dicoccoides. The sequence continues at coordinate 582,437,766 of NC_041389.1, forward strand.
ACATGTCCCCAAAGGTAAAGATGTGCAATGAATTCAAGGATTTCCCTCCCTTAGATGTCTTGCTCCCCCTGAATCTAGCATGGGATACTGGGAGAAGATAGGGAACAGAAAATCAGAGCAAAATCAGAGCTCAAAGAAAATAGGCAGAGCTAATGAAATGCAAGAAAATAAATATGAACATGTCTTTCCCCTCTTGAAGACATGTGACTTCTCTCCTCTTGAACACCAAACATCTGGGGTGCTTGATGATTACTCTCTCTCTCTCCTTGAGTATTCTCTCCCCCTATAGATATGATTAAGCTTTGATGTGATCTCTCTCTCCCCCTTTGACATCAATTTCCAAGAAGGGTCCTTCTGGATTTTGTCACGATGGGTTTGGTCCTTGAGTCACAGAACAAAGCAGCAAGTTGAATATGATGCTGGTAGAGGACAAGAATCATTGAGTGGAGCTGGATCAAGTCGAATGCAGAAACAAGTGGCAAGCTGTTGTTCCTGTAGTGAAATCGGTGGCTCCAAGTTTTATGCTTCAGTTGCACCAAAAGGATTCGGTTAGACCAAAAGCAACACACCAGTGTCACCGAGTTCATCACAGAGAAAACACTTGTCACCTCAGCTCTCTAGACGAGTAAGATTTCACAAGGATTTGCAAGGAATTGACTGAAAGATTTGCAATGAATTGGATGCAGGGAATGCAGAACAAACAAAAAAGAAATCTAGATGAAGTTTTTTTGAAAGAGGAAACAAATATGCATGAGATAAATGTAAGGGAAAAAATGAGAGAACTTCATCTAGAATTGGTCGGCAACAAAGTCACCTGTGTTAGAGTATATTGACTTAGGAGTCAAGTGAGATCACTTGATCATAGGTCATACTCATCGTTTAAGCTCAAAATGGGGTTACCATTTTTCATTTAAGCATCTTGATGTATTCACATCTTGTCGAGTTGCTTTGACTCATGACTTGGAGTAAAGCTTATCTAAGATGGAATAACATACCTTGGGTGGTGGTGTTGATCGTGATCATGTAGTTGAACTTATGTGGGTTGCTCAAGGTTGATGTAGCTCATCAAGAGTTGGGAGCACCTCTTTGGAATTTGAGTTCATCTACCTTGCAAGGAAGAGAACTTGTGTATCCAAAATGACAATCATGAATTTCAATAATAAATTTGTCAAAGGATATGTTTGAGTGGTTTCGTGCTTCCTTGTCTTCAACCACCATTGTGTAGAGACTTGGTGATGTAGAGATTGCTCAAGATGTGAGTGAGTTGCAATCTCATAGATTTAGATTCACCCATGTACCTACACGGGTTAGATAACATGCAAGGTGCAAATATATCCAAGACATAAGATTAACTTCATAAAAGAAATATCAAGGATTAGTCATAGGCTCATGTCTTGCATGTATCAAATGGAGTTCCTACTCCAAGTTTGAAGCATCAATGATGTTCAATTCACCTCTTAACCCGCAAAACACTTTCTCATCAAGTGGTTTAGTGAAAATATCCACTAATTGCTTTTCGGTGCGAACATGCTTAAGATTAATGTCCCCTTTGACTACATGATCTCGAATGAAATGATGACGAACTTCAATATGCTTAGTTCGAGAATGTTGCATGGGATTGTGAGCAATTTTGATAGCACTTTCATTGTCACAAAGTAATGTAACATGTTTCACATATATCCCATAATCTTTAAGAGTTTGTGTCATCCAAAGTAATTGAGCACAACATGAACTAGCGACAATGTATTCCGCTTCGGCGGTGGATAAGGATACTGAGTTTTGTTTCTTGGAAGACCAATACACAAGAGATCTACCAAGAAATTGACAAGTACCCGAAGTGGACTTTCTACCAACCTTGTCACCGGCATAGTCCGAGTTGGAGTAGCCAACAAGATTAAAAGAGGCCCTCTTTGGATACCAAATGCCAAAATTTGGTGTATAAATTAAGTATCTCACTATCGTTTTCACGGCCTTAAGATGACATTCTTTAGGAGCGGCTTGATATCGTGCACACATGCACACACTTAGCATAATATCAGGACGTGAAGCACATAGATATAACAATGAACCAATCATAGAGCAATAAACCTTTTGATCAACCGGTTCACCATCTTTGGTTAAATCAAGATGTCCACTAGTAGGCATGGGTGTAGTCATACCTTTGCATTCTTGCATATTGAACTTCTTGAATAAGTCCTAGGTGTACTTTGTTTGAGAGAAAAAGGTACCTTCCTTAGTTTGCTTGATTTGCAAATCAAGAAAGAATTTGAGCTCACTCATCATCGACATCTCAAATTTCTCTGACATTAGCTTTCCAAACTTTTCACTAAAGTGAGGGTTAGTAGAACCAAATATAATATCATCAACATAGCTTTGGCGCACAAATAGTTCCCCATTAACCAGTTTAGTAAAAAGAGTAGAATCATTTTTTCCAATTTCAAAGCCTTTTTCAATAAGGAACTTGGTCAAGCATTTATACCACGCTCTAGGAGCTTGTTTAAGACCATAAAGAGCTTTGTGAAGTTTGTAAACATGATTAGGTTTCTTAGGATTAACAAAGCCGGGAGGTTGCTTAACATAAACTTCCTCCTCTATTTCACCATTTAGAAACACACTTTTAATGTCCAGTTGGTATAAGGTGATATCATGGTGATTAGCATAGTCAAGTAAGATGCGAATGGACTCAAGTCTAGCAACGGGAGCATAATTCTCACCATAGTCCATACCTTCGACTTGAGTGTAACCTTGGGCGACGAGACGTGCTTTGTTGCGAACCACTAGTCCATCTTCATCTTGCTTGTTGCGAAACACCCATTTGGTACCGATGATGTTGTGGTTGTTGTCGGGCTTCTCGACTAATGTCCACACTTGATTTCTCTCAAAGTTGTGTAGCTCTTCATGCATGGCGTTTATCCAATCCGGATCTTCCAAAGCTTCTTCAACCTTCATAGGTTCAATGCTACAGATGAATGAATAGTGTTCACAAAAGTTAGCTAAACGAGTTTTAGAGCGATTGATTCTCCCGGTTTGGATATCATTGTAGATTTGCTTGACGGGATGGTCTTTAGCAATTCTTGCTCGAACTCGTGAAAGCTTTTGCTTGGATCTTGGTTGAACATCTTCTTCATCTTGTTCTTCTTCTTGTCCTTCTTCGTTGTTGACGTTGTCGTTCTCTTGTCGTGGTGGAGAAGGAGGTTGTTGGCGTTCATCTTGGTGCACTTCCTCGTTTTCTTCATCTTGGTGTGTCCCACTTGTGGATGCTTCCGTATCAACTCTTGGTTCACCTTGTCGTGAGGTAGAAGCTTCCACTTGGACGGACGAGGTACTCTCCTTCACCTCCGTTGGACGAATCTTGCCAATAGACAAGTCTTAGATTGCTTCCAAGGGGTCTTTGTCTCCTGCATCAATTGGCAATTGCTCTACTTGCAAGCCGTTAGATTCATCGAACTTCACATCTACCGTTCCCTCAACCTTTCGAGTGAAATTGTTGTAGACATGGTAAGTGTGAGAGTTTGAGCTATAACCAAGTAGGAAACCTTCATGAGACTTAGGAGCAAATTTAGAGCGACGATGCTTATCAAGAATGTAGCACTTTGAGCTGAATACTCGAAAGTATCCAACTTGGGGTTTGTTACCATTGAGGAGCTCGTATGCCATCTTGCCGAGTAGCTTGTGAAGATACAAGCGATTTGTTGCGTGACAAGCTGTCTCAACCGCTTCCACCCAAAAGTGCTTCGGCGTCTTGTACTCATCAAGCATGGTTCTCGCCATTTCGATGAGCATCCGGTTCTTCCTCTCAACAACTCCATTTTGTTGAGGTGTGTACATAGCCGAGAACTCATGTAAAATCCCTTCTTCGTCAAGAAAGGTGTCCACATTTGCATTCTTGAACTCTGTTCCGTTGTCGCTGCGAACCTTCTTGATCTTCACTTCAAATTGATTTTGGGCCTTCCTAGCGAAGTTTTTGAAGATCTTTTGGACCTGTGATTTATCATCGAGAAAGAACACCCACGTAAATCTTGAAAAATCATCAACTATAACTAGACCAAAAGAATTTCCACCGAGACTTTTGTAAGCGTTGGGACCAAAAAGATCCATGTGAAGTAGCTCGAGTGGCCTCCTTGTGGTCATGATGTTCTTCACGGGATGCCTTCCTCCAACCTGTTTACCTGCCTGACAAGCGCTGCAAAGTCTATCCTTATCAAATATGACATCGTTAATGCCAAGGATATGATTTCCTTTAATAAGCTTGTCAAGGTTTCGCATGCCCACATGACCTAATCGTCTATGCCACAACCAGCCTTTAGAGGATTTAGCAATAAAGCAAGTTCTAGGTTGAGCCTTTTTAGTGAAATCAACAATGTAAAGATCACCTCTACGTATACCGGTAAACACCATTTTATGATTATCTCTACGAAACACTTGGCAATCTACTTCAGTAAATAGGACATTGAAACCAAAATCAGCAAGTCTAGATACTGAAAGTAAATTGTAGCCAAGAGATTCAACAAGCATGACATTTTGTATGGAGCTATCATGTGAGATGGCCACCTTACCGAGGCCAACCACCTTACCCTTTGAGTTGTCACCGAAAGTGACATACTTTCGAGGACCATCGTTTTCAGCAAGCTCACAAAACATGTCTTTATCTCCGGTCATGTGATCGGTACATCCACTATCAAGAACCCATTCCTTTCCTCCTGCCATATATCCCCGAAAATTTTCCATAAGACCAAAATGTCTCATTGCATCATCAAGATCAAAGTCACTATCATCATCCTCATCATAGTATCCATGTTCAACATCTTCATGTGGTGGATCAAATCCTAGAGAGGGTGATTCATTAGAGTGAGTTTGACAATGATCTTCTTTATGAATTTTAATAGCTTTGGAAATAATATCACTAATAATTCCAACATCTCCTTTGGCACGCATGAGGTTTGTAAGCTCAAATAGACAATCACCAAACATGGGATCATTGGAATTTATCTTACTCAAGGCAATAGACTTATGGAGAATTTCATCTAGGTTTTTCAAGGAATAATTTGGAAAACGTTCCTCAACACAAGTGTAGGTGGTTCTCTCTCAGAAAATGTATGTTGGAAGTGTAGGCACGTTCTGATGTATCTCTCCACGAACTAAGAGTGGGTGGAGGGGTATATATAGCCTCCACACAAAATCTAACCGTTACACACAACTTACCAATCTCGGTGGGACCGAAGTGAGAAACTCGGTCGGACCGATTTAGCAAATCATGTGATCGTTACGATTTTCGATGGGACCGACATGCAACTCGGTAGGACTGATATGGTTAGGGTTAGGGCATAACGTAATCTCGATGAGACCCATTACACAAACTCGATGAGACCGATTTTGGTGATCAGCTAACCAGAGAGTTGGCCAGGCAAAATCGGTGGGATCGATTCGCTCATCTCGGTTGGACTGAAATGTTACGAAGAGGAACAGAGAGTTTGCATTGTAATCTCGGTAGTACCGATTACTCAAACTCGGTGAGACCGATTTTGGTAATGGACATATACAGAGAGATTACAATCCCATCTCGGTGAGACCGAGATCCCTATCGGTGAGACCGATTTGCCTAGAGTTTGTGGCAGTGGCTATGACATCTGAACTCGGTGGCGCCGGATAGAAAGAATCAGTAGGGCCGAGTTGGACTTTTGGGTTGGGTCATATGTGGATGTGAGAAGGTAGTTGAGGGCTTTGGAGCATATCACTAAGCATTTTGAGCAAGAAAGCTATTAAGCAACACCTCATACCCTCTTGATAGTATTGGCTTTTCCTATAGACTCAATGTGATCTTGGATCACTAAAATATAAAATGTAGAGTCTTGTTCTTGGAGCTTGAGCCAATCCTTTGTCCTTAGCATCTTGAAGGGGTTCCACATCCTCTAGTCCATGCCACTTCATTGTTGAACTTATCTGAAACATACTAGGTAAAAGTGTTAGTCCAACAAGAGATATGTTGACATTAATTACCAAAATCACCCAGGGAGCACTTGTGCTTTCATTAGCAGTGAACTATGTCCGCGGAGCACAAACAAAAACGACACCAAAAGTGAATACATGGCCGGCGTTCTTGGCTGGTCAGGCTGTCCTGAATGTCGATGCATCGTTCACAGAAGGAGATTATGCAGGATCTTGTGGAGCGGGCATCCGTGATCACCGTGGAATTTCCACAGCAACACTAGAACATGTAGCTGATGTTGAGACAGCAGAAGCTACGGCTATGCTTGAAGGACTGAAGCTAGCAAGGGATACATGATGCCATAATGTGGTAGTAAGATCGGATAATATCACGATGGTGGAGGCTCTTAACTTCAATGGAGGCCATTCTATGGTGGCAACCCCGTTATTTGATGAATGTCGCAGTTATCTCAAAGACTTCAGGAGGTTTATTATTGAGCACTGTTTTAGAGAGTCAAATAATGTAGCTCATGAGTTAGCGAGATGGGGTCGTGCTAATAATCCATCTCGCTAGATTGACGCCCCGCCTGATTTCATTGTAAACCTTCTGGCAGACGATGCGTCTATCATTTGATTAATAAAGTAGGACGCCGATAACGCCCACACATGTGGGCGTTAAGGGGTCTGCCCACACAGTTTGTGTGGTGTTTAAGAGGATCAGCCCACACGTCTACGTGTGGGCAAAATAAGTAATGCCCACAAGCCTCTTTTTTTCCTCGCGGTCCCTCTTACATGCCTACGTGTGGGCAAAATAGATAACGCCCACACGCCCGTAAGTCAGACCTCCTACCTTATGGCCCCGCACGCCCCACGTGACAGTCGCCACGCGTCCCCGCAGTTGCCATGGTCTGGACCCTCTTACATGTTCATTTAACAGCAATTGCCATGTCGCTGAACTACAGTTGCCATGTCGGACAACTACAGTTGCCATGGTTGCTCAACTGCAGTTGCCATGTATGGTCTGGTCTACTGCAGTTGCCATGATTTCAAAACTTTAGGAGTTGCCACCTACTAACACTAGGCAGTTGCCATGTAGCACTACAAAATAGACATGGCAAAAAAACATGTTCGGATAAAAGAGAGAGTTGCCATGTGCTCACAAGCACGCTAGGGCAGTTGCCATGTAAAAGAAAGAGTTGCCATCTACTTACATGCACGCTAGGGCAGTTGCCATGTACCACTACTAGGAAAAGGGCTACAAGTGGTGCACCAGTTTTGCCTACTAATGGCGCACTACTGGTGCGCCACTAGTACCACGCCACTAGTATTTTTTACTAATGGCGCACCTTTGGTGCGCCATTAGTATAGCCCACGGTGCGCAATTAGTATGCCTCCCAGGTGGGCATATTTACCCAGGTGCTTTGGCATACTAATGGCGCACTTTTGTATGATGCGCCATTAGTATCCTTTGGCATACTAATGGCGCACTATAGGGTGATGCGCCATTAGTATCCTTAGGCATACTAATGGCGCACTTTGTGGAGATGCGCCATTAGTATGAATATTAGTTTTTTTTTTACTTTTCTGATTTTTGCACAGGTTACAAAATGTATTATTGGATAGAATATAGACAGCACCACACAGCAACAGCAGATTCATCGAATACAATAGAAGATTAGTCTCCGAATACAATTCATCATATTAGTCTCCGAATTCAAAAGACCGAACAAAGACAGAACATTACAAATCTCGGAGACCGTGAGTAGCGAGTTTGTCTTCACATTACAAGTCGATATCGATCATCTAAACTACCATCACATAGAAGGGAGCCGCGGTCATCACGATGAGCATCATCGCAATGAAACTGGTCTTCATCCGGTTCCTCCAACGCTCCCTCCTCTCTCCCGCTAGATAGCGGGTGTATCTAGATTCTGCCTCCGCCCTAGTGGTGTACACTTTGGAACTGTTACCGCTGAAACAGTGAACCTGTCTCCGACACTCCTCCCAGTCGTCGTAGACTCCGGGAACCTTACCCTTGTACACGACATACGACGGCATCTCTATGCACAAGCCAAACAACAGACAATACATAAGCAATATATAAGTATGCAACAAAAGGATCGGAAGAGAAAAGCAAGACATTAATAACACGATTCATGGTCCTACTAATAAATAGCATTGATTACATCTAAGTTGAATGACTGTCCAAACCAAAGAGACATACAAGTTCATTAAAGTTTAATTACAACATGAGCTAATCGATGTTTCAGAACTACAAATAGCATCACTACTTTTGACTCGACTCATGGGACCGGAGCGTGGATGAAGTCGCCGTCTTTCATGATGGTCATGAAGTCGCGGGCGTTGTCAGCCTGCATTTGCGTTGTGTCTATCTCATTGTTGGACGGTTGATATCTGAGGTAGAACTGCCCCGAGGTACGAAGCACATCTTGATGGATGATTTCTGCAAACTCCAACTGGATGCGAAAGAATTCTTGTCCGAGGTCCGCGTCCTGGATTGCCGCCAAAGCTTGCAGCCCAATCTTTGACATTATTTGGTAGCAGAAGGTGATTATGGTCCCGTACGATCGCCCGCATGTGATGGAAGGCATAGTAGGCATCCTTCTGACTGCCAGACGGCTGCTTGACGTAGGGGAGCATCGTATTGTGGGTGAGCACGTGCCTGCCGTACCTACGAACTTGCTTCTTAAAGGTGCCTCCAGATTTGGCGTAGCCGGGGAGAGCATCATCAAGAACTTTCTTGATATTTGTGTAGTCTATCTTGGAGTCACGGTCCGGGTCGAAATACGTGGTCGTGGAATATTTCGGGCTTAAGAGGATGAGTGTGCAATGTGTGTCACTGCACAGAACACGGAATGTTAGAAAAAAAAAGAACGATCGAAATCTAAGAAATCATATGTTATGGGGTGGTGAGGGGATGACTTACTCGGGAAAGTAAGGCACGAGGAAGTTATCCTTATCTGGGTTTGCCAGAATGATGCCTTCGAGGTGTGAACTCGCGACTTGCCGGTCCCCAGCGCTGCCCAAGATATTGGCACGCATGTAGAAGGGGTCGACTATCACGATGTCCGGGGTCTTGTCTCGATGATCCGCATCTCCATACTCAGCAAAAACAGCCGAACGAAGGTGTAGTGCAGCGGATGATGGTTAAACATAGCAAAGATGTCATAAAACCGCGGGACGATCGTACCCCCAATGGAGCCATCCACAAAGCCCTTGCCCTCTGGCACCTTGGCCACAAAAACCGGGTATGCCACATCATTCTGGGAAAGACGCCGCTTCTCCAAAGAAAGAACACTATCATGCAGACTCCGCATAGCACCAGTTGCAGCATTGAGCATATTTGTCGGTAGCATCGCCCTACCCGCCACATGCACCCTCCTCGAGATATCCTTAGGTGAAGGTGGCCCGTCCTGAGCACGGATCATACTCGATGACGGCTGGCTCGCACCGGCGCCCTTGTTAGTCTTCCGTTTCCGTCCCTTCTTCTTGATCTGCTGTAATGGGACCGAGTTCTGCTCACAGACCGCCTTCTTGAGCGTGTTGGGGCTGATAATATTTCGCACCTCAGCTATTTGAGGCTCGATGAAGGCGGGATCTGGAGGCGTCTCCTGAGAACTGAACGCCAGACGACGCCTATTGCAATTGGATTTCTCCGCTGTACCAGCTAGATCGCGGTCGTCTTGGTTGGGTTCTTGAGAAGGAGGCCCGCAGAACTCGTCAGCGTACCCATGTTCGGCAAAGTACTTATCAACGTTGGTAAATGTACCATCGTCGTTGTCGTCGTCGTCCGGATCATGTGCCATATGCATGTCCGGATCCTGTGCCATAGGGATGTCCGGCATGTCCGGTAGCGTTGCGGCGTTCTTGCCATGGCTTGGCGCTGGCACGACTGGAGGTCTTATCTGTGGGGTGGTCTCCCCCGCCTCAAACGAATCTGGCTCTTCAGCCAAAGCAGGGGCCAGCTTAAGCAGGCGCTGAGGGTCATCTCATCTTCTTCGTCGGCCCCAGCGGGTCGAATCGGAGGTAACAGCTCATCGCAGCCTGGCAGCACCCAAACCAGTTCAACCCTATACAAGGTGGGTGGCATCGGATTACCGTGGAACATAGGGTTGCCCGGTTGAACGATTTTGCCCTTGGCGACATCGACCAACTCGCCACCCATGAAGTGCAGGAGAGTGCAAGGAACGTCGGCGGCGCCCTGCGAAAACATGTAGGGCGTCAGGGATACCCAGTCAAAGGCAAGGAGATGAAGTCATCGACCGAGAGGCTTAGTTACCGTGATGCCGTCGAGCTCGACTAATGTCGAGGCACTGCCAACGGCAGGCGTGCAACTGACGGAGGGGCCGCTTGCTGGCGAGGTGCCGACCGGCGTACACCCGGGTGCATTAAGCTCCAATGCCCGTGCCGGCGCCGGAGAGATGAATACCGCCTCTACTGGAGACACCAATGGTGCCGCCGGAGACACCAATGGCGCCGCCTGCGTGTTGTGCGAGTTGCTGGCCGTGAAGCTGGGAACCGGGGGAGGCCCCTGTTGGCCGCCCGCAATCCACGTCGTCAGCCCATGAATCAACATAGGCACCATGGCGGTGAGCGTCGTTCCCAGTTGTTGTTACACTTGCTCTTGGACAATCTCCGGAATCCGCGCCACTTGTGCCTTGAGTGCTTCAACATCACGTGACTGGCTTTCCAAGCTGGTCTTTTTCTCCTTTCGCCCACCAGCGGTATAGTATGACAACCATTTTGTGGACAAGCCTTTGCCGGCCACACGACCAGCTGACGTCGGCTTACTGAGCTTATCCTTGTTTTTCATTACGTTCAACGCCCTATTTAAAGGGGTGTCGAAAGGGGAGCTCTGAGACGACCCCGCGCTACTGCTTTCAGTGTCCTGCGGAAGGAACGTGAACCATTTAGAAATATTGGGGATTAATTAGAATGCAACCATATGGAGCTAATTACGCGGGGGTGTATTCCTTACCAGAACAAGCTCGAGCGCCCTGGTCTTCGGATCCGTGGTAAGCTCCTTTGTTACCGAGTCCTCCTTGTACCGGGCCCTGAGAAAGTTCCTGGTCTGCTTGTCACGGTATTTCTCGAAGCGGGGCGGTAGGCCTTGCTCGGCATGCTCCACGTCCTCCTTGTCCCATATAGGCTCCGCCACTCTGTAACCGCCGGGACCGAGTTGGTGGACCCCTAAGTTCAACTGCCACATTTCTTTCCCCCACTGACTTGATTCGGACGTTGCGCTGCTCTCGCACTTGATCTTGAACTCCTTGTAGTCATCTTCACTCATCAAAGGATATTTCGCCTTGATCTTCTCATAACTATCACCCTTTTCAATCATTGCCTTCACCGTGCTTCTCCAAGTAGACAGGGCCGTGCTCATCCTCGTGAGGGCGGCACTGTTCACTTTGTTCCCTGAGAGGCGTGTGTTTGCAAATTCAGCGGGGAACTTGTATCGTTCGTGCAGCTTAGTGAAGAGGAGGCTGCGCAAATTCCCTCGGTCCTTATGCCTTAGGTTCTCGGTGTTTATCGAGACGGTGCTCCGAAGAATGCACCTGAGCTAAACCGAGTACCCCTTGACTACTTCTTTGGGCGCCGTCGGATGCCCGTCGGAGTTCACTTCAGTAAATTCCTCCTTGACGGTGCCGAGCACGTTCGGGCGCCGGTCCTTCCGTTGTCTCTTCGGTTGGCTGCCATCTGTGTGTGCGTCGCCATCATCAATGGTGGCATCCTCGGTGTCACCATCAATGGTGTCATCCCCGACGCCACTAGGGTTTGTGTAGTCAGGATTGGTGTCTTCCGCGGCGTCCTCATAGCGGTGAGGTTCTTCCTCCAACTCCTGGGACAGCTCCCAGAATTTCTTGCCGCCCGAACCGCCGGCCTCATCGTTGTGGGCCATGTTTCACTCTAAATAGGAAAAAAGTTTGGTTAAAAAGTTGGTTATTGTCAAGGAACAAGATCATGGTCTCATCATTTAGGGTTTTTCAACACCGAGGCATCCTAAAAGCTAAGCTTTTATCATTTAGGGTTTGTCGACGCCAAGGCACCCTAAAAGCCTAAGCGTACATCATTTAGGTTCTCATCGACACCGAGGCACCCTATAGAAGCCAAGGTTTCATCATTTAGGGTTTGTCGACGCCGAGGCACCCTAAATGCTAAGTTAAGTTTTCATCATTTAGGGTTTATCGATGCCGAGGCACCTTAGGTTGGGCCTAATCACTTGGCACTAATCACTTGACTCTATTGCCACCTATGTTGGGTTTATCATCTAGGGTTTATCGATGCTAAGGAGAATTCTAAGTTGGGCCTAATCACTTGGCTCTATTGCCACCTATGGTTTAATGCAGCAAGAATGGCGGGGCAGTTGATCCTACTTAACTAAGTACTAAGATACCCCGGCCCATGCATTAGTCACAAGTACCCCATATGTCCTATTTTTAGCAAAGTCATGCTAAAATTCACGGAAAAATTCAGCATGACCTTTGCTGAAAATAGGACATATGGAGTACCCGAATTTGCTGGAACGGAAGTTAATCGACATTCTGGCAAACTCAAGGGCCTCTCGGGGTACCTGCAAATTCATCATGACACAATGGTCGGAGACAAAACCCAGCAAACTAGCAAAGTTACTGACGTGTTTACAGAAATTGTTTTCTGTAAAAGATGATCATCATCTTTACAAGTCTTTCTCAATGTGATCAATTGATGGATCAACATGTAAAACATGTCCAATAAGAGCATATAATTCAACAACTCCACTGAAAATGAGAGCTGAAAGATGCAGGGAGCACAAACAGCTCAGAAAAATCAATCCATCTAGCATTTCAGGTTTTGCTAGAAATACCTTTAACGAGGGATACAAATAATTTTCATTTTCATATTTTAAGAACTATAAATAAACCATCCAGTAAGTATAATCAAGGTAATCAACCATTCCCATAAAACAAGACAAGTTTTATTTAGTACTGCTAATATGGTTGGAGATTACTATGAACATGTGGCAAGACTACTTTGATAACAAGGGCCACTAGTTGGCCAGTAGTTGAACTAGCAGCTTGGCCATCACTGACGCCATGCACTGCTGTGACAACTCTCAGCAGTAACCTCCAATGCTCCGACAACCGACACAGATAACCTGTCTCAAAGATGAGCCTCAAGACAAGCTTGTTATTTCTTTTTCACATATTTGTTTGCAAGTTCTGATATGTAATAAAGATGTGCCTCAAAGATGAGCCTCCAATGTTGATTTGTTTGCCTCAAGACAAGATGAACCTCCAATGCAACAAGTAATAAAATGCAAGTTCTAATATGTAACTGGTCTTAGTAATCATGGATACTTGTAGGTGTTCTCCTGAGTATTGAGTTTTGGTTTCTGTTAAACACAAAATTGCAGGGTGAATCTTTTTTGTATTTTTTGATCATGAACACTTCACTACTCTATTAATATGTTCAATCGGAGCATTACTGTGATGTCAGGTGGTTATGAATTGTCTTCCTAACAAACAATAAGCATGTCTTCACTCACTCAAATAAGTTCTCATGTTCCACAAAGTTAACGCCAAATCCACTGAATTCTTATAGTTCACAGAGAAACTCCCGGATTACATAGGTGTGTATATGATGCCACATGAATATTTAACATGCTGACAGTCTTAGACATTAGGACACTACGATGATCTACAACCTTATGTAAAGTGCCAAGTCCATAGATTTCTTTTTCATAGCATTTATATTATTTCTAGAAGCAACACAACAGGGTTAAACACTAGAATCTTGAGTTTAATTTTTTCCAGAATTTTAGAGGCCCCACAAATTCAGTTCAGGTATTTTATACCATGTTAAAGACAGTAAAGTATAGAGGTTTAGCGCTGGTCCTTAGATTCAGTTTCCTAATCTTTTTGTTTTCTACAAAGATATTCCCAACCTTCATGATGCTGGTAAGAAAAGAGCTACTCTCTGAATCTTTTATCTATTTATACCTGTAAATTAGCACTCTGATGCTGGCCTTGACAAATGATCCCACTATGTTGTTTGCTGGAATCTGCAAAATGATCCCACTATGTTGACAAATGATCCCACTATGTTGTTATACTTGAGAACACTATAACAAAATCAAAACCATAATAAACAGTTGTCAGATATAACAGGTACAATTACACAAAGCATCTGAATACACACATACGTCATCTATCAAGGGAAAATAAGCAGTTTTTGTATGTATGTATGTATGCAGTCTCAGATTCTGTACATTAACATGGAGCAGTGGGTAAATCAGATGTCGAATTATTCGTCGCCCCGAGCAAGCAATGTTGTAAATTAATTTCAAATGCATGCTGAGTAGTGAAAATGCGGTCTCAGACTCTAGTCTGGTGGTGGTGCCAAGAAACAGAGAGCAGAGCACTCATCATGGTGTTTTGGCATCACATTCCTGCCTGCACAAATGGTCCATAGTACTAGTACCATACACTAGCTACTGTACCCACCACTACAAGATGTGGAGACTTTTTACCAGAGCATAACCTGACAATACTTTCATCTGCAGTAGAAGAATGTTGATTTCTACTATAGTGCAGGTGCAGAGCAACTTTATCTACCACAAAACCTACTGAGCAGATCATTATGGATGAATGGAGCAAGAGGTGCTAAGAAACTTCCAGTTTTTGAGCATCTGGAGTATGTAGCATGAAAACTATGGTTTTCCAGGGGGTGAGCGTGCCTGGATGCTGTAGTCGCCGGCGTGAGCTTGCCGGAGATGGCCGGCTGCAACGGGCCATGCATGTATATCTGTCAAGACTCGGAGCATCGGTTGAGGAAGAAGAAGGAAGGGGAAGGGGGAGGAGAGGGGAGGGGCTCACCTGCGAATATGTAGTCGAGGTCGTACACGGCGCTGGGGTTGCGTTGGCGAGCTTGCCACCCACCTTGGAGCCGGAACCCTAGGGCTCGGGGCCTGCGCAAGACCACAGCCAGGAGGCGCAGCTGCGCGCGGACGGTGAGGTCGGTGAAGAGAACGGCGACGGCACCGCAACGGTGGTGGGGGGCTGCGGTGGTGGGGGCG